>NC_138659.1:33340157-33904829 GCF_964273445.1 Streptopelia decaocto | reverse complement strand
GGAGAGAAAGGGAGAGAAAGGGAGAGAAAGGGAGAGAAAGGGAGAGAAAGGGAGAGAAAGGGAGAGAAAGGGAGAGAAAGGGAGAGAAAGGGAGAGAAAGGGAGAGAAAGGGAGAGAAAGGGAGAGAGAGAGCGAGAGAGAGAGAGAAAGAGCGAGAGAGAGAAAGAGCGAGAGAGAGAAAGAGCGAGCGAAAGAACGCAAGAGAGCAAGAGCGCAAGAGAGCAAGAGCGCAAGAGAGCAAGAGGGAAAAAAGCCGTGCTACCAGCCAGAAAGCACGGTTCACTTCTCCTGCATTCATCTTTTAATAACTGCTGGCTCGTTAAGTCAGACACTGACTCCAGAGGGACTGTCTTTCCTCATTGTTTACTCATGCCATCGAGTCACAACCCCTCTGGCCAGCAAACCTGAAAACGTCACCTTTCAAGCTCCATCCCACTTTGATCCAGAGCTCATTGTGTCTGTAATACACTAGATTTATTTTTCATTCTCTCTTTTCTTTCTTTCTCTAACAGATGCCACTGGAAAAGGGTCTCAAAGATCCAAACATTCCTAAGCTGGCAGCGGGCTCTGTTAAATACCCGACATGGCAGAACCCCTGTGTAACTTGTTTGCTCATCCCCGGTGCATCCCAGCGCCAGGTGAGCTGCTGTGCAAGACAAGACAAGACATTCGCTCATGTCCACTCAGACGGCAGCTCAGCGCACTGCAGGACCCAACGCCCAAATACGCTGCAGCCATTTTGTACATATTCTGACCAGTACAGGGGAAAGAATCCAGGACCAAATGAACAGATCAGCTCCAACTGCCTGCAGCAGTGTTGGTTTTTCTCCCTGTCAGAGCTGCACCCAAAAGAGTTAGTCCCAAACCCTCCCCTCCCCGTTCGCCAGGCAAACAAGACTTGGGTTACAACAGCCCTCTCTCCACCCTCTTCTCCCGCAGTTGTCCCTCCAGACCCCGTCTCGCGGCACGACGGGGCGTCCTGACGGGGCTGGTGCTCACGTGGCCCGTCCGCCTCCCGCAGCCTCGCAGCCAAAGGTCTGTGGAGAAAAGGAGCTCGCGGCTGCAATGGGGGAATCCAGATAAATGTCTACGAGTACATCGGCCAAACGTGCACCGGTTATCTCCAGAAAGTAATTAATGACCATTTTTTTGCTGGAGAAATGCCTCTGTCTTCCGTGAAGGAGACAGTGGACAAGGCTACAGGTGAGTCATCACAAAAAATCCTTCTTGGTCACAGCTTACGCTTCCAAACCCAACCCTGAGCGCGTGATTCCCTCCCACGAGCAGCAGCTTTGCTTCCCACTATAATCCCACAGGGTCATCAAAGCTCAGAGCAGACAGGGGTCCCGCGCTCGTCCCGCCTGTGCCTCCCCTGCGAGGTGATGCAGAACACCCCGGGGGTGACCCGAAACACATCCCAAGGACAGGCACCAGAACTGCCGAGGGGAGACGGAGACGGCACAGACAGGGAAGAGCACACTGGCTTCAGAAGGCTTTTACCAAGCCATGCTGTCATCCTCCATTGAAAGCACAATAAATATTTCAAAAGTAAATCACAAAATCCAAACTTGCAAACTTCCAAAAATCTGTAACTTGAATGGCTGACACTAATCTGGAAATCTGAACATTCGCAATAAGAGTTCTGCAAATGTGGCTCCCAGCTCAACTGAACAATGTTGTCGATGCAGCTCAGTAGGTTTTGGCACAGTCCCGTGAAGAAGAGCGAGAGGCCACCCGGTCCTCCCCGGGCTCGCTGGCACAGGGCACGTCAAACCCGAGCAGCCACCACAGCCGTGCACCACAGCCCCGGCCGCACCACGCGGCACCAGCCTGGCAGCCGTTGAACGGCAGTCGTGACAGCCGCACCATCAGCTCACAAGAGAAGAAAACTTCCATAAAGTCAGCCTGGAAATGCCTGAATAAACTTCAGAGCTCTTAAAACAGTTACTATGGAGTCACTATGGAAACAAGCAAGGAGTTAAACCAAGTGCTAATCCCAGCAAAATACGAAAAAGAATGCCTATGGTCATTTACCTTCCTTGCTGCGAAGCTGCTGCTCAAGCACAAGGCTGGCTTACGCCTCGCACTCCAGCCACTCTTTCCTTGCTCAAAAATACACACTAGTAAGCAGCTTAGTATACAATTAAAGGGGACATTTATCAAAACAGACCAGAAGCAAAATACAGTAGCAAGACGGGTCTCCTGCAACCCGGCCCCACATGCGGTGGACATCCCAGATGTTCCCATGGCCATTGCCACATATACATGTGATGCTTCTTGCGGGAGGAAAGATGAGGACCTGAGCACCTTCCCTGCCCACCAGTCTGACACTGACACCAGCAGATCATGTGCACTAGAAACACTGATGCACTGCTTGCTTTTTAGTAAATAACGGGGAAATACACTGGAAACAGCTGTTAAAAACTGTGGTCAAACTGCTGGGAACTTGTTTGTGAAGAGCAGCTTAGAGGATTGATAGTAGGAGGAAGCAAAGGGGATACACAGCAAACTTTCAACCTGCAGAGATACGTGGTCAATCGTTTTAGAAAGTCAGGTATTCGATACACTGAAATTCAACCTGTTTTTTTACAAGAATGCAGCATTAACACCAGCAGGACCAACACCACAAACACGAGCTGCTGCAGCACTTCTCTCCTCAGGCAGGCCCAGCAACAAAGGTCCTTTTCCTGACCACTTAATTCCAACAAATTAAACCTTCCTCCAGGTGGTAAGTACCTAATTCTTCCCGTTTATGCCAACCACAATAAGACAGGTATGTAGAAATGCTGCTGGCACAACTATCAACCTGCAAGCTGTTACTGAAACTGTAAGCTGTTAGGTGAGCTTAAGTAAAACATTTTGTGTGTCCTCTCAAATTCAGATACCACGAACAAACTGGCACGTCAAGCAAAAAGTGTTTAGGCAGTGCAACAAAACATAATAATTTATATAAAACTGAATGAGAAAAGCCAAGGAGAAACAGATATCTGAATTTTCCAAAAGCAAATAAATTAAACCTATGCCTCTAACTTCTCCTTCACCCCCAAAATCATAATCCTACTTTATTTTTTCCTCCTGCCCAAACTTTGCCTGAATCAGCGTGATGAGATCCTTTATAAGGAAGAACACAAGGAAAGAGCAAGGGCAGACTCCTTGTCTCAGTAATTACCCCTCAGACGACTGAACTGGAATTCTCTCAGAAACTCCCGTCGCCAGAATTCCATCATTCCCCAATGCATTAACACAAATGCTTTTCACCTCCTTCCACATTTCACAGCACACAAAGGTCAGAGGCACATGACTCCCATCATCATCCCGACCCAATTTCCTGCCAGGTTGTTCATTACTGGTTCATTATCTGGTAAACTCTGCCCTTTGGGAAGCGGTGGAATGAGTAGCTAATTCGTTACTAGTGATATATCTGACGTTTATTGACGATGTGAGCATATCTGGCAAGAAGACATCCAGTTCATATTTTCACATAGCAGGAGATCACACACGCTGAACACCAGGACTGAAAGTGCACAGCTGGCTGGTAAAAGCAAACCTACGGCCTCCCAGCTCGGAGGAGTCCAGTTCTCCCAGTGCTTCACGTAACTGGTCACAGGAGAAGGAAAAACATCAGGAGCTGCAGCAGCATAAACATGAAATGCCAAAGAAGTTATTAAAATAGGATTTTATTTTATGAATAAAAACTAAACAGAACTAGGACATGGTTCTACTTTTTCTTTTTCCGCGTTTCCTTTGAGCTATCATCTCTTTTTGAACCAAGGCCATATCTACCATTCCTGTGCTGATCCTGCCACTCACTCTCCAGCTGTCTCAGCATTTCTTGTGTTAGAAGTCCTTCCCGCAGCAATCTGTTGGCAAGAGACCCACGTCCATGGCTTTTCAGGTCGTCCTGCTTTGCAGCAGACCGATAGGCTCTCAAGCTCCTTCCTCTTCTTTCTGCCGGGCCCTCGACCGCCACAGAGAGCGCCCCCGCGGACCCTGCAGCGTGGTGGTCGGAAGCCGCCCTGCCATCCCTCCCGGGCCTCGAGAGAGGAAAGTCTTCTGACATAACCTCGGCTGTGCCAGCAGCAGCTCCAGTTTGGGAGGCTCGGATCAGCTTTGTGATGTTGGAGACGCCAACTTGTATGATGTCGTCTAGTTTTTTCTGGATATCCCTCACCTGGGCAGCGTCAGGGAACATATCCATGAAGCGGTAACTGGAGAGAAGCAAAACAACACACAATTAAACCTTTTCACTGAAGGACTGCTAACTGGGACAGAAATTGAATACCTACTATGTAAAGAACAAAACAATCACTCTGCGTTGTGTGGGACGGCCACTGTATTCCAGCGGCATTCCGGCTGCTCCGATCCAGGACCACTGTCTCTAGCCTTCTGCCAGTCACAAGCTGCTCACTGCAGACCTGGCTCCCACAACACATCTACGCCTGCATTCCTCAAGATCCCCTGACGTGCAGAAGGAGCCCGTGCCGCACCACACACACACGGGCTCGAAGGCGCTGCCCTTCTAGCGCAGCGACTCATAAATATTAGGAAGAAATAAAAATGATTTTCCAGCACAAAGAAAATACCTTAACCACAGATAGAGGTCAAAAACGTCATGAACAGCCTCGAGGTGCACGAGCTCTTTGATGTTCTTTGGAGCAGCCAATGGCCACTTGGTGTGCCGACAGAGCCAGGCGAACGTCAGAGGCTCGCTCCTGCTGAACTGCCTCGCAAACTGGAAAACAAACAGGTTCAGGGAAGCCGCAGTGAGTCAGGAGAGAAAGGACCCCAGGAGTCCAGCTCTCTGGAGTCTGTACACACAGAACACTCCAGAAATGTCTGCTTTGTCTTACACAGCCCAAATGCCACACATTCTTCTACTGAATTACCCAGCACAGGAGACACCTCTCCCTTCCTGGGCTTCATTAAGACAATTTGTCCATGGGCCATGCACAGAGTCATGCAACAAAAGTATGGAGCTATCCAGAAAACACAGAAGGAACACGATTTAATCCAGCTGAACAGATGGGCCACGTCTTTTTCAATCCTCCTGCTCCCGTTCTGTTCATTACCTTGTTTCAGAATCCCCAGGGTTGAGAAAATGCTAAAGTGTGTTCCCTGAGTTGGGAAACGCGCTGTTCACAGCCCAAACAGATCAATCTGCACTAGAAATCAGCCCCTCTGAAACCCAGACACCTCAGCTATGCTATGAACCCATAAACGAGCCAAATAAGACTGAAATCTAAAATCTTCAGGAGCACTGACGCCTTGGAACAACTGCTTCCTAACGGGCTGATACCAGAAGGCATCAGGGTTTAAACCCACACGTGCATTCAGCAGCGCCCGCTGCCCCAACACCGCGCTGCGCCCTCCGCGCCGTCGGCACCGGGCATTTGAACGCTCAGCATTTTCTTAATCGGGCACTTCTTTCCCCCGCCTCTCCAAATCAATCACTTGATTTTTAAAGAACATTGTTAGCCACTTTTGAAAAGCACAAGTCAGGTATCTGTGACGGGAGGGAGGGCACAACATCAGCTCCGTGTTTTACACTATTTAATTAACAATGTTGGCTGCAGTCTCTAAAAGGGGACAAAGGCAATACTGTCTGACGAAGTCACAGTCCCAAACACAATTATCAATCCTGAAAAACTGAAATCAGCTGACTACAAATTCCTCAAAGTAATCACTCCGGGAGCACAGCGGGAAACAGCTCATCCAGGCCTGAAAAGCGAAAGGATGCAGTTCTGAGAGCAATTACAGCACTGTATGTTGGGGGGTTTAACTCTGTGTAACTGTATTATAACATCAGCAACCACAATTAAACCCATGTTCATTTATTTTGTTGACAAGTGAACACCTCGATGCAGCAGCACCTTGGCTTTTACGGACTATGTCCCGACACCACGCAGCGCAAAGCCCAACGGCGGCTGCCCAGCACAGCCCTCTCTCCTGGCTCAGGGCAGGCAGCGGGGTTCTCAAACAGCAGAACAGATACCCTGATTTAATCTGCATCACAAATGAGAATCAGTTCTCAGAAGTTAAAAGCTGTGACCAATAAAAATGGTGGAGAATGCAATTTAAAAATATATATATCTATCTCTCTCTCCAGCTATTTCATACTACAACCTGTGAACACTTTCAGAATGCTCTCATGATGTAATGACAAAGCCCACAATAAATCCAGCAGCTAGAAACAGTCTCAATGCTGAAGAGCCGCTCGCTCCAATACAAATACCACACCTTTTTGTAGGAAAAAATAACTGACCTTCAGCAACGTGGTGCACACGAAAGGCTCTTTTCTGTTCAGGGGTGCAGTGCAGAAGACGTATCGTGACCGCAAGTTTAGTGGAATGTGCTGAATCATATCTGCTAGAAACTTAAAGTCATCAATATTGCAGACAAAGTAAAGCCCATCGACTTGCGAGAGACTCACAAAAATATCCTGTGGAAACATAACCAAAAGAAGAGGGTGTTATTACAAGAAAGGGTTGTTAAACCTTGCATTACCAAACCAAAACATGATTGAGTGTTTCAAAGGCTCATTATACTGAAAGAACAGTTTAAAATACCAGATTTGACCACAACAATAAAAAAGAGGACAGGGGAGTTCCCTCTGCTCTTTTAACTGGATTTTCTTTCAATTCTCTAACACAGGATCAGAGAAGACGTAACGCACTATGCTTTAATTAAGCATTTTTAATTAGTCTCCCAAGCAACTAATAAAGTGTTCTAGAAATGTGTATTTTAGTTACAAAGAACACCATCACACAAATCAGTTACTACTATATTCAGGACTTGTTCCACGTTTGTCACTAAACATGACCCAAAAAGCTAAGTTTAGAGCACAAAATCCAATAAGTGAGGTATTTTTAGCCCACTGTTAGGAACAGGTCTATTTTCGGAAGAAAGAAATCACAAGATAAATACAGTATTGCAATAGAGGAGTTCACAGAACACCTGACACGCATCCAAGGTTTGGTGAAGCGGGAGCTGCACATTGCAGGGGGAATTTGTATTGGCCCCCAAATTATTTCTCCAGCATAAACCTTTGAAAGGTTTTTTTAAAAAGATCTTTAAAGAAACACTGAGTTTCTTAACTAAATATGTGACTGAACACTTAGGAGATCTATAATGAAAGGTTTGGCTTGGCTTGTTTCTTTTTTATCTTAGTACTTGTATGCCAGCCCAGGAATCCTTGCCAGTGAGACTGTGTGATGTGCTGTGACCCCCAGCCCGTCTCCAGGAGGCCCCAAGGACAACCTGTCACCTCGAGGGCAGAAATCATAGACTTCGCTACATAACAGCACACCAGCAGAGAACAATAACATGAATTGAAATCCATTAGAGCGTCTAAGAATGTCTCAGTGTACTAAAACTCACTATATTTCACAGTAAATACAGCATTGGAAGCTTAATTTCTACTTTAAAAGGTTTAGGCACTTCCAAAAATTCTCCTGTCCATCTACCGCTGAGTGACCGTTTTACCATAGAGTCCACAGAACAAGAAACAACCAGGTGGTTCTCAGACGCGCAGAAATCTGACACGACCAGCCCAGTCTCCTGGCAATTTTCACATACATTTATCCAAATTCCAGTCTAATACTTTCAGCCTCAGACAGAAAAGTCTGCATTTATAATACAGGACAGATTCTTTAACACATGTAAACACATTTACACACTTCAACAGCTTTCAAGTTTATTATAACATAGAAAAGTTAAGCATTCTAAATGTACTTGCAGTCGCTGCTGTGGTAGACAGAATAATTCGACTGATAAAAGATACACTCAGGCTGTCTCTTGGATTCCCAAAATGCATGTTCATACAAGAGCAGTGACTACAAGCAATGCTTAACTTTAAAAGCAGAAGGTAGTATTTTGATTGTTCTTACAATGAGATTGGACAGAGTAGCATCGGGGAGATGATACGCAAACATTTCTATCTGCTCAGGAGTAGGATGGAGCCCAGCTGCCTGAGGGAAATAAAGAAAAATCCATTCATTCTCAATACTGTTCTTAAGTTAGTGCATCGGAAACAAACTCTAGAAAGACAAAATGGAAGAGATCAAACCACCCTACAGAGTCCAGCGTATTTAGCACGCTTACGTGGAACCTCAGAACATTGGTGGTTGAGCTTTTAATTCTTAAAAGACCATCTCCAACATAAATGAAATATTGCAAGCCTACACATGGGACATATATTCAAAGTCGCTCCAGTATGACCCAATACATTTTTATTACTAACTTGTAAACAGACACGAGGAAAAGTGATTTGGGATGAGAAGACAGTACCATGCCCAGAGCAGCTGGTCCAGGCTGGGCTGGGCGCTCACCTTCACAGGGGGCACAGGCTCCCGCAGGATCTCCTTCAGCCGCGCCAGGTCCTCACGGTGCATCGCAGTGACCTCCCCTTGCTGGAAGGACGAGCCGTAACGCCCCGCTCTGCCCGCGATCTGCAGAGCCTGAGACGTCGTGATGGAGTCAATTTCCTTTTCTCCCTTCTCATTGACAGTTGGCTTCACTATCGAGTTAAAAATTATCCTTTTTATACACCTGAAATATTTGAACAAAAACAAAGAGGAATCCTGTTTAACAAATTATTTCCAACGTTCAACCTACTGCAGAGGAATTAAAGCCTTGGGTTTTTTTGAGCTTTTTTCCACTCTGTAAATTAGGAGGGCACAGATACCACCTACGGACATACTCAGAGTGCAGTATAAGACTAGTGCTTAGTTGCAGGAGAATCGTCATCCCTACACACAACAACCATGTTCTAAGAGCGGCCCAATCCTTTCATTGTCAGCTGCCTCAATAGTTTACAGCAATGTGACTGCACCACCTTCAGCAGCAAAATAAAATATACCTGAAACAGGACTGAACGTGCTCTGCAGTTCAGAAATGCACCAACAGCCCCGCACATCCAACTCAACGAACCAGCAGGGTCCCAGTGGTGCCCCGCTATCACACATAATCAGGTCAAGAGAGCTATTTTGTTTCTAGAATCAGTTTTAAAATTAAAGCTTAGTTCTACGCAATCAAATTATCCCTACGTCAGAATTAAAATGTATGTATTGTTATCTAGACACAGCAGATATCTGGCCAGATTAGCCAAACTGGGGAGAAAAAAGTGCGGAAATTAATGTAGGTATCACACCTGCAAAAAAAACACAGAAATCATACCATAATCTGCTTTAAAGTACTTACAAATTGAGTCCCATTCCAATTGCATCTGTAGCAACTAAAATTTTGCACGGATCATTAGGATCATTGAATTTCTTTGCCTGTTCGAGTTTTGTTCCTGAAACAGAATGACAAAACCACTTCACATGGCAAGCTCTTTTTACAAAACAAAGCACTAATATCCATAATAGGCTAAAAAATAAAACCAGAAAAAGATGGTATTTGATTGGTATTTGGCTGCTGTTGGGAGAAGGGGGCAGAGGGATTTAAATCATTCCCAGAGCTGCGGATAGACCTCACTTAATTACATCTGTCTGGAGATCAATATTAAGTACATAATAAAGGTCTAATCCCAAGATTAAAACACCAGTCGGTGAAAGTTGATTACTTTCTCTAATTATATAGAACACAAAGCCAGGAAAACTTGTACTGCTTCATTTCAAAAGTTTTTCTCAGAACGCAGAAAGCAGCAGAACGTTCCCTTGAAAAGGAGAAGGAAGCTCACCTGGCGGCAGACTGCCGTATATGACGGCACATTCCAGTCCTCTGGCTTCAATCTGCCGGCTGACAGAATAAATGTCATTCTTACTGAAACAGACGACGCAGTCCCCCGGACGGAGGTTATCGAGCGATTCCAGGGCATAATCCAGCACACTGAGAGGTGTGAGTCTCTTGTAGTTCCGGACCTAGAATGAAAGGAATTATCATACAGGCTTTTCAAGAGACAGAAGAACTATACACTTTTACATACAAACTAGATTCAGGAAAAGAGGTGTGCAGGCTACGCAGCAATAGCGTTTCTATCAAGAAATCAGAGTCTGTTTTCACTTGGCCACCTGAATCCTGTCCCACCACACATGGATACATAAAGCTACAGCTAATTCACTGGGGAATCATGCAGGCTGGACTTTAGGACCAAATTTTAGGCTAAATAAAAATTATCCCAGTAAGGTCGGGTTATGGAGATCTTTCTTCTGCAGGTGTTGGCTCTTTTAACACCTTTCCCCATCATATGGAGAACAACTACCAACAGCTGCAGCAGCCTGAGCAAACTCGAGGGCACTGTGCCCTTCAGGCAGAACAGAACTGTGAAGAGAGCTCCTGAGCAACTGCACCATTCCCCAAGGGGAATCAGCAAAGCGACAGCACTGCTTAAACAAACAAAACAAACCACAAACTTTGCAACGTCTCCTTTGGTTGACATGAATTAAGAAACATTTCACCAGGAATTCCTCCCAGAATAACTTTAGTCAGTGATCCCCAAAAGACCCTGAACATTTCCCTGTTTCCACCAAGGAGAACCTGATCTTCTGTCCACAACTTTTGGAATCAAAAAGCTTACTTCAACTTCCTCCCCCGTAGTGTACATGAGCTCTGTCACCAAGTCAATCGCAGCAGGCTCTCCACAAACATGGATTTCTTCCGCACAGAGTCCTGAACAAGATGAAATGAAATAAAGTACAACAAGTTGCCTAATGAAAGACAATAGCAGCTTTGGCTGACATTCAGTGACCTAAAAAAAAATAATCTCATTTTGTTTGCTGAAGACACCAGCGAGGACTGTATCCCACCTCCTTCAACACCCCAGAGCAGCACCTAAAGCCTCTCCCACAACACAATGCTTCCTCAGCTGCTCTTCGTCTCGTATCAGCAAGTGATGTTTGGAAACCCAGGAGTACGACAACCAGAGCAGCCAGTACCTTGCTGTATCCTCTCAGCTGAAACAAGAGGTGTCCTCAACCACTGACCAAACGGAGCAAAGCTTTGGGTATGTATTCCTTACTACTTATGTCCTACCAGCTCTCAAACCACAGGACGGAGCAGCTTTGTTTCCTGCATGACCTTCTGAAGTTATTTAATACATCTCTAACACAACCGGAATAGGAAAAATGAAAAAAGCAAGAGGCAAGGGAAGCGTAACAAATCACCCTGTTAAATTTAGTCTCAAAAGCCGTGAAGGAAAGGGCGGGGGGAATCAGATTCCAAACTGCTGTTCAAAATCTGAGGAAAAATGAATTTGAAAAATTCCCCTTGAAAAATTCAAAAATTATCAAAAAAAGCATTCCTGTACTAACTTAACAGATCAATGTGGCTCTATAAATGAGCCATCTGAAATTAACACTACAACATATTCAATGTTCACCATGTTACCAAACACTGAACAGTACTTCTTCATAATGAACTCTCTGAAAAATTATGTTGTTTTAATTGAAAAAACAAAACACTTCTAGAAACCAGTAAATGTAAAAGGACAGTACGGTGTAATGCACAAAGACTGTACTATCTACAGGAGCAAAACTAAGAGAGGCATCTATATAACTTAGAGAATAAGTTTTTTAAAAAACATTAATGAAGTAAAACACGACAGGCAACTCGCTGCCATACAGACAGGTCCTCTGAGGCAGAGTATCTCTCTCCCTTGCTTGTATTTTGCATCACATCTTGTACCCACCTATGAATATGCTGACTGCTAACTTGAATTTAATGTGCCATTTACAGTGATATTAAACTAGGTCCTTGTCAGCACTAACGAGCTTACCTAGGAGGGCTCTTGTCCAAGCCCACCCTCTGGCAGGATCTCTGATCATCTGAATTTCATCAATCACAGCAACTTCATCTTAAAACAAAGAAGAAAAATGTGATGCACCACGTAAGAGCGTCTAGAACAGCAATACAACTCACAGGCTTTCCAGAAAAGGCTGTTCAAAGCAAATTAATTATCTACCACCAAAAAGCCATTCTGAGATGATCCAGATTTTATTAACTGCTCTACCATAGTTCAGAAATTTTTCATTTAAGACTGAAAAGGAATAGTTCAGCTACTTCAGAGTCTAAACAATAAAACATATAAAGATACTACAGATACGACGGAAACAATTACGTATACGTACAAGGCGTATTAGTGCTGCACATTTCAATGGTACAGGCGACATGGGGAGCAGGTCTGGCATCTTCATGGGCATACACACGCTCTTCTCCTGTCACCAGGTCACACGGCACATTCTAAAGGAATTCAGGAAATTTATGTTAAATTTCTTTAAAACAAAGAATCCACTTTCCAAGGGGGGAAAAAAAAGTTTCTTAAAGTAACTTCTAAGACAATATAATGGAAACTATCCAGAAAATAACAACTCAGCCTTTTGAGACTTGTGCCCTGTATTTAAGCCCTATTAGCCTGCAGGGTGTAACAAAGAGGTATCTGTAATGAGATGCCCTCCCCAGCTCCTGCAGGTGCTTACACCTTCCTCTGAGCAACAAAAGAACTGTCGGAAGAGCTGCAGCACAAGGAGCTCCTAAAACAAGCGAAGCAGCCTTGCAAGCTCCAACCTCCTAAAACAAGCGAAGCAGCCTTGCAAGCTCCAACCTCCTTCGGTTCACTTGGCGATTGCCCTGCTGGGTGTCTCCCCTGCTGCCTCGCACTCACAGCAAGCACTCAGGAGGACGAGCTGCGAGAGACAGCAGAGGCTCTGCACTCGTTGAATCGCAGGCAGGGTTGTCCTTCCACACCACAGCCACCTGGAGAGCCACGCATGGAGCATGTTGGCACCCGAGCGCTGGGTATGACCCCTGAGCTACACGTGGGAAAAACGTGCAGTAATTCTTCTAAATAAGAACATCACTACATGGTATCCACATTCACTGCACAGTAAAAACGTTACAGATATCTCCCAGGACAAGCCGATCTTTCTTATGTGTTGCTTTGATAAACCAATAATAGGAACTACAAACTCTAAATCATAGACTTATGAAACAAAGAGAAATCACAAGATCATTAGGCAAACACTACTGCACATACACACTATGCTGCATTCATATGTGATGTGTAATTGTAATGTGGTTCTACTTAATTGTGGTTCTCTGCAGCTGGAAACATGCTGGTGAGGAGCCTTCAAAAAGATGCCGGAAGCACTGAAAAAGGACCAATGAAAGCTTCCTACAGGGACCTGACCTCAGCACCGCTCTCCAACTCGACACACCTGAAGCTGCGGAACTCTTCAGTAGACAGGTGAGTGAAGTGTATTTAGACATTGAAGTAGAAGGTTGAGAGGAGTTAAGCAAGGGTAATTTCTTGCATACAAGCTAAAATAAAGGTCATGGGCAAAAGAAGCCACAATTTCAACACTCGTACAACCTGGCTAAACCCAGGGAGGGAAAATGACCACAGGAAAATCATGGCAGATCACAGGGATGACGGCACAGCATCTGCTTTGGGGAAAATGATGCCCCCTTTGGGGAAACGATGTTCCGTTGTGCACGCCTAAAGCAGGAACACACCACTGGTATGCACACGGGCGCACCCTAGTGGAAAGGCACCCACTGAAGCCCACGGCTTCAGGGACTACCTTAGGCTAGTACATTACTTTACAGACATGCATTCATGACACTGTTCCAGTACTAAGGATGCAGGTAAGTAAAACAACATACTGACAGCATCATTACTCTTTTGGAAGATCTCATGAGCCAGAAGTTTTAGTGGACCGCAGTATATTCCAGATTTTGCTGACAAAAATCTCTGAATAGCATGGTGAGTTTTTCCACTGTTTGTAGGACCAGCATGGAATATTATTTTTCTCTGAATAGCCCTGGCATCTGGATACCTAAAATACACAAAAAATAGATCTGTTGAACATTTATGTTGTGTTCTGGATACTGATTCAAGGGAAAGTACAAGTTATAGTAGACGTTTAGGTATTAATAGACCTTTTAATGTTTGTTGAAAACAGAGAGATTAAGTTCTTAAATAGAGACAGTATAAAGAAGTGAATATGTCTTACACATTCGCCTTGTAAATCATACAATGCTTGAAAAGATTTAGAGTGTTCAAAATAATTCTCATGTAGTCTCTCTCCTTTGGTATATTAACATTTTAATGTTCTGGCACGCTACCTCCCAAACAGATACAGCCAGAAGACAGCAGTACCAACTCAGAGACTTTCATAGAATCTTATTTTCCTTCTAATTGATTGCAATATATCTTATAACACAGAATCACAGAACGGTTTGGGTTGAAGGGCCCTCCCCAGCTCCCCCAGTGCCACCCCTGCCATGACAGGGACATCTTCACCAGCTCAGGGTGCTCAGAGCCCCGTCCAGCCTGGCCTGGGATGTCTCAGGGATGGTTCATCTACCGCCTCTCTGGGTACCTGCCCAGGCTCTCACCACCCGCAGGGGAAAAAACTTCTTCCTTATATCTAGCCTGAATCTAATCTCTTTTAATTTAAAACCATTAGCGCTTGTCCTATTGCTACAGGCCCTACTTAAAAGTCTGTCCTATTCCTGACACAAATTGTTGTAAAAACAGAAATGGAACTGAAAATACAGTGCAATTACACGTCATGACGCTTAAGTGCACAGACAATGAAATTCTGTGACACTCAGAAAACACTGCAACCACTCAAACATACTGACCAGTTGGGCGGCAATCTCAAATCACTGATCTTGCGCAGATCATCCATACAGTCCAGCATCGGAAAGATCTGCTTTGCATGCCTCAGGAAAAATGGAAAGAGGTCATCCACGTGGCCTAGAAGACAAACCCATTAAGTTTTAACCTTAAAAAGAAAAAAAAACCTACCTCCACCACACACCCGTGTAATTTTTCAGCTTCTTGCTCTCAATGAAGTTCAATAATGATCTCATTGGCAGAAAGGCAAACATGAGTACATGGACACATCGAGCAACGCGATGCAAATACAACAGCATGAAAAAAGATCTCATTTCAGTATATTCACTCTGGCTACCCTCCATGTCTAGAGAACTTCTCCATAAAACAAAAAGCTGGATAAGAAATAGCTTCTCTGTCCTGAGAAGATGTTAGCCTTTTCTTCCTAAATTCATGTGCTGGTTTGAAATAAAATATAAAACCTTCTAAAATGCTTTTATGAGTAAACAGGAAAAAAGAGAGCAGTCTGTAGCCTCCCTAAGCTACTAAGACTTGGGATACTGGTTCAAATTGTGACTCTCCAATCCCAGGGTGAGAAGGCAAGAGCAGACAAATCAGCTCAGAAGGGACGGCCAGGTTCACACTCGTGAACGCTTGCAGAACAGACAGGTGGCCTTAGAGGTCTCATTTCAGATCACACTCCAATTGTCCAACCTCACAGAATGTTAAAGAACTATGTGGATCTAGAAAACTGTTACTATCACACACATACAAAAATAAGAAAAAACCCAAACACACCAAACATGGTTTTTGTTTGTTTGTGGTTTTTTCTGTTGGTTTTTAATTGAGAATTAGTATTGGATGAATCAAATTATTGTGATGAATTTAAAGAACTTAAAACTGTGGTATTTTCAATTATCATCTTTGGACAAGCAAAACGCAACTACAAAACTTCAGAACTGCCACAACAAACAACCCTTTACACTCCCACGTATGTGAGTTTTAAGGCATATGTAAACGATGCTCATATATAAGTAAACAAGGAGTGGATGTGAGGAAATCATGCAGAAGATTTTATGCATAACTAATATAAAAAGACACTTCAAATTTCCTAAGACAGTAAACATTTAAAATCTACACATTTACATTTTATCGCAAAACTAATGGCCATTGTCACCTTTAAATTACCATCACTAAGAACACACATACTGTTCCAAGGCTCTGAAGCTCAGACTGTGGAGAACGCTGTTTCTGCTGTTACCAGTTGGCATCACCTCTTAGTTATTACAACACGCTCCCGTAGTGCCACGGGACAGAGGACAGTCACAGAGGACACAAACCACCCGCCAGCAGAAAGCTCTCAAAGTGCCCCCTAGTGACTGCTGAGTTTTTAAGAGGAATAAATGGAACACTCCTGTTTCCATTTCAGCAGTGAACAGATGCTATAAAGCAACAGGTTGCTTCTTGCTAAGACCTCCACCTCTTTTGTTTCCACTTCAGGAGATTCAAGGACAGACACTCCACAGGACGGGCACAAATGTTTCTGATGGGGAAGCAGTGATATTTAACCTCTTTTGCAACAGCACGGGGGTCCACAAGTACGTAGGCAAGCATACAGGTCAAAAAAACACAAGAAAAACAAGCACATTTTATTTTACAAGCACTCCAGATACTTGCCTGCACCACAGCATATATCATTGAGAATAATATGCAAATCAGCACTCACAGAACTGGATTCCATGATATACTTCCTAAAGCTTATAAACGCTTGGTGAAACAGGCGAGCTGGGAAGAAAGAAAAACAACAAAGTGAATGTGAGTGGGATCACAAAACCGTATTTGTAAACAGCCGACAGAACACAGAAGGAGTCCATTAAAAGCCTATACCTCAATATGAGCTATTACAAGCAAATATAAAGTTATCTGGACAGAGTGACAAAGACAACCTAAACAAGCGGTGCTGTGAGACCCACAAAAGATCAGATCTACCTAATACCACATACCACATCTGAATAAAAACAGATTTACCATTTAAAAAGTCTTACAACATACTCTTACCATCTAATCCATTTTCCGCTCCTAGTCTTTGGATTTCTTTTCTTTTGTAGAACTTATTTAAGTTTTTTAGAACTTCACCTGTAGAAAAAGAGAAACAGATTTTTTAGTTAGCTCAAAATTAAATCTCATTCTGCTGACCCAAAGATCACGACTTACAGTCTCCTGACTCTGGAGACAGGGAATCTTTGCCGTGCTGAACGACTCAAATGATTTCTCCCTAATTAAACATCATCAAGTCCGAGCCTAGTGCAGAAAAGGAGAGTCTGAAACTGCAGAGTAACCGCCAGGAAGGTGGGATCAGAATCTGAGACACGCTCGCCCTGGTACTTGACAGAGAAGCCTAAAGTTGGGAGCCTGCAGCCAGCGTCTTATGGAACAAACTAAGGCTTATGGGTGTTTCTCTTATGAGAAAGTTATTAATAAACCCTTTCCCTCCCCTAAAAGGCAGGGTCGGAGTTTCAACAAAATTGTATTTATTAATGTATACTCTGTATGCAGTTCATTGACTTTTAGTTAAAATCACAATGGCAAAATTGTGTTCTCTCTCCATCTCTAGTAGATCAGAAATTCAGAAAAATCTAGCAAATATCATGATCACCTATTCATAAACTTATGTTACTCTTAAAATTCAAGTCTACAAACCCGACATTATAAAATTCTAGGACAGATACACAACGCAGCACACCCCTGGTTCGCCAGCACAAGGCACTGACCACAAGACTTCCAAGCTCTGCTCTCTGCAACTAACTCCATAACTCCTTCAGGTCTGTTCCACGACATGGGAAGGTTCCCTTGAGATCAACCTTCAACTACTGAAAAAACGCCCCTTTCCAAAAAGCTCTAGAACAGAGCCAGCCTGCTTTGCCAAGCGAAGATCATCGCGCAGCTCGAACACAGCGAAGCTCAGCTGCAGGCAAACAGAAGCACAGAGCAGTGGCTCTATCCCACGCCCCATGCACGCTTACAGTGGGCTGTTAACAGATTAACTTAGAGTTTGACATTTCCCCAAAGGTAACTAAGCAAGATTGTCAGCAGGCTTACATTTACTACACAGGCGTTCATATTCTCATCAGAAAATGTTTAAGGGTCCAGAAATCAAAGACAGATTCGAAAACACTGCAGCAAAAGAAAACATGGGGCTAAATTATCTTCAGAGCTTCTGTAAGAAGTTGTAACAGTTGTAACATCATCAGCCTCGCAGCTGAATTCACAGCCTACTGGCCTTACTGCAAGATGAAAAGGTCAATGCCAGAACATTTGTCACTACGCAAGGCAACGTGACATTGGGACCATCGCAGCCGTCAACGTCCAAGGTCGCAATCCCAAGCACAAGCACTTAACAATAAGGTAAGTCAAGGCAAAACAAAGCTGGAATTGTGGTCCGACTAGACAGGCTCACATGAGCTCAATCTAACTGCACGTAGTACTATTTCTAGCAAGAGCCAGCAATCAGGGCACATAATCAGACCACCTGTGTCCTGCCTCTATCACTCCCCATTTTACCATTCATTCTGTTTTAATATTTCCTTCTCTTCACCATTTCCTCACCCTACAAGAGTATTTCAGCTCTTACACCTCAATTACTTTGACTTCTCCGAGGCATTTTAAGGTTCTGTGTAAAAAGACAGCCTGACTCTGTGGCTAAGTTCAGAAACCATGCAGTTAGCCTGCACGTATCCGATCCATTTAGACGTTTCAGCCCTGTTTGTAGGGGGACTTTTAATCCTGCCTCGTGTGAGATAACAACAGCCCACTTCAGAAAGCCCATATCTACCACGGGGGCAGCTGAACCGCTCCACTTTAAAATTCCTCCAGAACTATTAGACTTCTATTGTCTAGTTCAAATGACCTTGTGCATCTAATCCGCTTGCTCAGGCACCTCCTGCTTCTGACGCATTAATTGCTGACAATATCTCATCTTTCTGAGCTTACATTTCTCACAAGCAAGCACAGCCCCATGGTCTGACAACTGAAGCCACAGAACTGACATTCAATATGACAACTGAGCACTACGGCTACAAATCAAGAACCATAGCAAGGACCCCGTGAACACACATGGCACAAAGTGCTGATCTATACAGCAGAACATTGTTTACAGTTATTTAAAAATGGATAACGGATCGTCTCGATACCAGAAGCTCCACGCTCAAACCAAACCTAACTTGTGCTGCCCACTGACCTGGCAACAGGCTCAGTACAGAAGATTGCAAAGCCAGGTTTTATTCTGTCGCTCTGTACTGATAGCAAACCACGTGCATTTACAGCACCCCTATATTCTCTCACTGTTCCTTACACTCCTTTCTCTAGATGCTACATGCACGAGCAGACCCCTTGTTCCCTCTCACCCTCCTATCTATGTTTAACATCATCATTTCTTTTTTTCCCCTACAAAACTGCTCCTTCAATATTTCACTATTATCTGTTCATGTGTTACCTAGTCACTCAACAAATGGCTTGTTCGACGAGACAATCATACAAGGGGTTAGCAAACACCTACCCAGATTTAAACCTTTCCATCAGACAGCAATTTCTTGTTCTAATGTTTCCCATAACACTGCGCATTTGGGCCTTTCACAACGAAGACAACATCAGCACACAAATATATCAGAAACATTACTAATGCAAAAGCAACGAAAGGCTACAGAAAGACATAATCTTCATAAGACAAGCTCAAAAGCTCCTAACTGTAACCTACGTGATACAACAAAACTCAAAGCATACATCACCACTCACAATGATCCACTTCCCGTGACGTTACAGAAAACCAGTGCGGCCACCACTGAATTCCACTACGGGCCGTCAAGAGGCAGGTTTGATATCAACGTTTTGCAAACGTCAGCTTCTGAAAAGGCTTCGGTTAAACTGACAGTGTTTGACCAGCACGAAAACTGTGGTCACTGCCTCACCTCAGCAAGCAACGAGCCAAAAAGGCGTTTCACAGCAGAAGGGTACACACTGCAAGTAACAAGGTTTCTTCCCAAGCTGTAACCAGAAAGCCTATACATTTATCTTTATCCGCTTGAATCAATCGCATATTGACAGCAGAATGTGGCAAAGTATCTTCGTTCAACACACCAAAACACCAGATACATAATACTCTGCGTGGTCAGAATCTGAGAGGAAAAAGCAGAGGAAGACTATTTATTTAATAAAAAAGAATGGATGATATTTGCTAAGGAAAGTCTCGTTCGGTTTACTTTTTAAGATTACTGATGGGTTTCGAACTAGAGAATTACTGACAGCACCACAGGCCAACAAGCCAGACAAGCACCATGCGGGTCACCTGGCTGCTGTTCCTGGTGAGGCTCACATGAAAGAACCTCAGGCGGTTTGAAGTATTTAATTTTCACCTGTGGGGACATAAGTAATTGTAGCCAATCTGTTCTCAACGAGTTAGCAGAGACCAAAGACAATCTATACTTATTTTCCCCAGAGCATTCTAGTTATACCTCTGAAAAAATCCAACAGAACCACTTATCTAATACATGAGACAATAAGTAACATTCAATTAAGATGCCACCATTCATATTTATTCGCACCTGATGAATGCACTACTAACAGAAGCCAACACTCACAGACTAGTCTGAAACAACACAGATTCTGTCGCATTACAGCGGTTCAGGATTTTGGCTCCTAGCTAGGCTTTCAGCTGTGAGAGCCAGGTATTCTCTTCTCAAGGGCTCTGAACAAATTAACATCATTTTCCCATGCTTCCTATACCTGGAGTTAATACAAATAACATGCCATCAGAACACACAGCCTAAACACTTTGGGGTCACCAAACATCAAAAGGATCAATAACTGGTTTCTAGTATCTCCAGTCTTTAAGGACAGCGTGCTGGCACAGCTCGATAAAATAAGACCTTTCCTGAGCAGAAGACTGAATATGGATGAAGAATTAAGAGGATGGACGGTTTATAATTAAAGGGAACACTGAAAAAGCAGTTACAACTCCATGGTTGTTAAGAGACAATTACAGGTAAAGAGATCAAAAAACAGAAGTCTAGTGCATCTAAAAGTCAACAAAAGAATTTCTTCTGTTTCCACTTAGGTGTCAAAAATAATGCATCATGTAAAGTGACACAATATACACCTAGAAAATAGATAAAAGAGTAACATAAAACATTGAGAAAGATGTTATTTTACTTCAAGACTGAAGTAGAAGCTCCTGTTCCGCTTCGGACATACCCAGCGGCTCTCGGAACACCAAGGGCGCTGAAGCGGGTAGTTCTTGACGCAGCTTTCCCAGCTGATACACAGAAACCTACACTCAACATTGACTTGCTCACACTTTAAGATGTGCAAACCCAAGAATACACAAACAGACCTGCACTGTTCTAACTACAAGTTAAGCTTAAGCTTCTAACAGTGATGGCCAATAACTAGGAACACCGAACACTCTGCCTGGTTTTGATCCAGGCACATTCACGCACGGGCGATGCTCTTCTGTCCGTAACGCTAACACTGCGGAAAACCGTGACTCCTGAGCTCAGACACCGCCCTGGTTTCGGAATACCGCACCACTTCAGCTCGGCTGCGGGCCTTGCCCCGTCCCAGCGCCTCCATCCTGACGCGCCAGGATGGGCAGTGAGGAGCGAAGCCAACAGATTCCTGCTCCACGCGGGCCCGGCCGGCGCGGGTCGGTGGATCCCCCGCTGCGGTCGCGTCACCGCACGGGCAGCTCCCACCCGCCCGGCTTCGGGGCGGGAGCAGCCGCACCGCGCAGACGGGGCTCCGGGTGAGACCTAAGAGATAAAACCCCAGCCACAACCCGGCCGGAGCGGCGGCCCCGCGGGGAGGCTCGGGAGGGCCCAGCGGCCGCAGCGGCTCCCGGCCCTGGCGGCAGGAGGGCGGGCGAGGCCGCGCAGCCCCTTCCCGCCGCTGCCGCCTCCCGGCCGCCCGCACTCACCCTTGTCGAGGGGCCGCGTGAGCTCGGCGCCCACGTCCTCCTCGGCCGCATCGCCGACGGGCTTCAGCGGCACGGGCACGAAGAGCGAGGTGTCGGGGGCCCGGGAGCCGCCGTCCCCGCCGGCCGCGGAGGAGGCGGCGGCGGAGGCCGCGGGGCGCAGGCGGCCGGCGGCGGCCCCGCCGGGGCGGAGCGCGAGCCCGGCGCGCGCCGGGAGCCGCAGCAGCGGCCACGCGCACCGCCTCATGGGCAGCGAAGGGCAGCGGCGGCGGCGCGGGGCGCTCTCGTCATCGCGCGGCGACGGCCTGACGTCACAGGGGCGGTGTGCGCGACCGGAAGCGGCGCCATAGGGCGGCAGTGGCGTCAGCGGCCCCGCCCGGTGCGCCTGTTCAGGGACCCCGGGGCGGCGCCTCAGAGTCAAGCAGAGACGAGCCGGAGGAGAGTGAGAATACAGGTGTTTTAATAAGTCAAAGAGCAGCTCAGGATGGTTCCCGTTTATTACACATGGTTGCACAATCTGAGGCTGATTAAATACAATCACGTTTTCAAAGTCTCTCGGAATCATTTCCAGATTACAACATGCAAGCGACCATGAAAATATTTGGCTTTTTACTTTAAGTTTCTGAACAGGCACTTACATGAAGGCGTTAAATTTGCTCTCAGAGACATCCGCATTAAAAGTATCCTAGCGTTAAGTACACAGTCTGTGTCTGCTTTATCAAAGTGCCACAGTAACAAAACAGTTCTTACAGAAATGTAATTCCATTATTTACTTCCTCATAAAGTAAGGTCACGGATGACGCTTGCAGCGGCGCTGAGGAGTCTCGGTTCAAAGGCCAAGTGCCCTACACGCGCGGGGGCCCCGGGCCTGGCGCACGCAGTGTGGCTCCTGCAGGCTGCTGCTTCAGACGCCGAATGCGTGTGAGATGATGAACACAAACAACCTGCTCTGCCAGACAAGCTCCTCACGGCTTTAAGGCTGCCCGGCTTCAAAATCCCTTTCCAAAGACCACGAGGAGCTTGTTGCCCTCCTAGCAGGCCCAGAGGGACTAGGAGGAGGATGTCCATGGAGGACATTTGGCTCTCCCATCAGGACAGTGAGGAGACAGACTGTGAAGACAGTGGAAGCGTGAAGCCAAGAGGAACCATGTAGCTTCATGTATTTGCAAAATAATCAATGTTACCAGCATTTATTTCATCAGTAAGAGATAATTACGTTCAAATACTTTACCCAGTGAAGGCGAAACTGTGACAACATCTCTACAGTCACTAGTTCCTGGGCAACAAGCCTCCAGAAGTCACGAGTGACCCCCCCGGGGCAGGGAGGGCAAAGACGCTTCCTAACGTTCTTTGCTACAGACAGATTCAAAGCTTCTTAGAAACCTTGGTAAGGTGTCTGAAGGCTCCACAGTTACCACAGTCACAGTGCATACACATGCAGATTCAGCTAAACCCTGTCCAACATAATTAGAAATCTTAGGACAAATTTACCGTAAACCTCGATTTTTAGTGTGATTTAGTCAACTGTGTCTTACTGTAGTTTCAAAGCAAAACAAATAAGCAACATTGGAAAGAAACATGCAATAAACAACATGAGAGAAGGGAAATGCTTTAGTCTACACTGGATAGGTGATCAGCAAAAATCAAATACACCAGCCTACCATGCATGGAAATAACTAGATTTAAGCTTATGCATATTCAAGTGCATATAACATTATCAAATAAATGTGCAGTATAAAATAGTAGCTTAAGAAAGTTCCAGTGTTTGAGAAAGCACTTTATTTTAATGTATATACATACTTGAATGTTTAACTGAAGAACGCTTTAGTAGTAGGGTAAATGCAGCACTGCAAGATGAAGGAAGACAGTTGTAATGAGAAGTTTGGCCTTTTCCCACAGGCTGCCACCACCTTTAACCTGCTGAAGCATCGCAAAGTTTTTCACCTTACACCAGTTCACATTTCAGGTTGCTCAGCAGACGCTTGTGATTCTGGAGATTCAAATCGCTGGTGAAAGTTTGTTCGTTGTTTCCTCAGCTTCTCAGGAGCTTTTCTCCATAAAATTATTTCCTATTTGAGGAAGCAAACATTTTTGAAACCACCATTTGCAATTAAACCAGTAGTATCAAGAACCATTATCATAAGATCCTAATAGGCAAAGACACTTGAAAAAACATCCCATTACTTTCCATATGTACTGCACTGTTCTTTAAGTAACAGAAAGACTCAAGTAACTGGGTTTACATGTTTAGTCACTACCTGAATGCTTACCTCTATCAGTCCTGAGCGGTCACCTCTTCCTTAACAATCCTACTCCCCACTTTAATGCTATTAAAGCATCCAAGAAATTTTTCTTCCTCCTTTTCTCAAAATCCAAAGCCCACGTATGGTCCACCTTACTTTTGTTTGCCATATTTAATTAGATTAGCTTGTCCATTCTTTACAACAAAAATTCTGCCCTAATCCGCATAGTGTCATTCCAGTGACTCTCCTCACTCTTCCTTTCCTCAGCACACCCTCAACTCCTGTTACATTTTCAGTCAAATGTCTCAGCACTTATTACAATTTTGCAGTTTTGAACCTGGGCGAGGAGGAGAATCTATCTGCAGTGCTTCAAGCCAGCAAGCAAGCAAATGCACCTGTAGGCCACCTTAGCCACAGTGTTGTGTTTGGAGGCTGCTCTGTGGCGATGAGCACCCCATCCTTGCTACAGTAGCATCGGTCATCCCCCTGGCTCCTTTTTGCAAGATAACATTTTCAATGCGCTCAGCAGCAGAAATGCTTAAACCATACAGGAAGCACTGGTGGCTTCTCACACATTGGATATTCAAAGCAGCATGTACAACAGCCCAGGTACTTCTGCAACAAGACTGACCATACCTGCTGTTTGAAGTATCGTCTGTCTTCTTCATCCACAAGCACTAAATTTAAGAAGTACCTCACTGAAAATTTTTTGTTCACATCCCTCATTGTTGGAGTTGGGTCATACCCTGCTAGGAACAGTCTTATAGGAATTGATTCACCTTAAAAAAGAAAGTTTCAATTAGTTCCTTTAAAACTGGATGTCAGTAGTTCAGTTTCAGAAGACATGCAAAATAAAGGCAGCTTCCCCAAACGCTCACTGTGCTCCTTCCTTGGTTAAAAAACCAAACACTGAGCACAGAGGCACATGGGAAGTAAAAGCGGGACCATTTCCTCAGCAGCAGCATGGTAGCCGGGCAGGACAAAAGGATCGGTATCCTGAACTGCCTAGAGCTGGTCTGCACCGGGGAGTCAGGTTTGAACCAGAACAATAAAATCATCAGTCACAGAATTTCCAACAGTAAATAAGAGTAAGAATTATTAGGATCCCAAACAATATGCTCTAAGTCAATAAAAATGTCTGCTTTGAATAAGAAAACCCACTATCATGTCAGCAACCTAAAGAGAGGTGTGGTTTCTGCAAGAAAAAACCTATACAAGTCATCTCTTCTCCTCCAGATTTTTTTAAAATAGAGTTTTAGCTCCAAATTCTTAGTCTTTAAAACAAGTACGGTTATTCACCTTTAACTGGTGCGCCATCCATTATTTCATACTTTGCAATGGTTTCAGTCTCTGTTGTGGTACTGGGTCCTGGTGAAACAAGTTTCCACTGTGAGAACACACACTTCAACCATTTACAAAGCTTTATCACAGCAATTTTTACTCAGCAGCATTTAAATTACACAACACCACAATTTTTGCCTGTGTCTTGCATATAAGTTACACACAGCTAAAGCAAGCAAATCCCTCTCCCTCTTACTCTCTCCTTCCCACACAGACACAGAAGAGGCAGCAGCCAGTGCCTCAAAGGAGCCCTGGGCACGGAGGCTTTAAAAAAGGGACAAGCACGTAGGGTAGGACTTGTGGAACAGTTCTGTCTGCTGGGCCACGATCTTGAAGGGTTATCACTCAGCACAAGAGCCGCCTTTCTCCAGGGCCCAGAATGAAGAAACCAGGGTACCTACTTTAGCCACAAAAGCCACCAATAAAGCTAAGCTTTCTGCCCCTCCTCTGTGCTATGGAGGCTCTCCCACTCTCCACACAAGCCGCTTACTAGCACCCCGGCCGCCAGGAAACAAAGTCACGAGCCACAGCCTCTTCCTGCCTTCCTAGTTCCAGGGTGTACAAGCTGATCTGTAATGATCAAACTGTTTCTGCTTCAAAGTCTCTTGATTTTTGCATCAGTTTCAGTCTGACAGAAAATGACACGTTACTAGAACATGAGAGAAACGTGCTAATCTTTACCAGGCCCACTTCACCAGCTAATCTCTGCAGAGGCATTTGACACCTTTTCTGTTGTTCATTATCTATCAAGGCTGATTGAGCTGCTGCGTATTCATGCTGGAGTTCACATTTGTGAAGCCAGCCTGCCAGTCACAGCCCCAGAACAGTGCTACAGCCTAACAACACTGACTACTAAGTATAATCACCAAAGCACAAAATGCAAATGGTAGTCAAGCACCAGTGAGAAAGAAGCACACAGAGCACCAGTTTAGCCAAAGCTGCAACTATTGACTTCACTCTCCAGGTCTGGATAAGGCTCGACCAGCATACAAGTTGCCATTTCTCTTGGACTTTGTTTCTCTTACCAATTCCAGTTATCTCCTTTTTGATCAGCTGCAACTCCATGTGCTGAATTTTTATTCTCACTAAGAGGAAATAAATTTTTCCAACAATCACATCCTTTAAGTGATACCTTTAAAAGAACAGAATGGGGGTTTTCATTAAAGAATAAACACAACTTTTACACCTTCTTGAATGCAAGTTATACAGGCAGTTACCTTATCTGCCTGTTAATTACTTAGAGCTTACTTTCCCTCTGAGCTAAGCTAAGCCAGACCAGTGCAGTTAGTACCTTTCCATCACTGCGGGACGAGTGAGGGAACTATTACATGAGAATTATACTGAAAAAGCATAAATGCAGCAATCAAGTCTGAAATATTTGCTAGTGACCTTCCTATTAGTACTGAAGGGAGAACAGACAAATGGTCCTCAAAAAAGGCCACTGTGTAATTAATAACTAAACAGCCCAGCACAATAATCATTGAAAATGTTGCTTTACATTTTAAGTCTCAAGATGCAAGGTTGTTCATCAAATATTGCATACTTTACCTTTTTATCCTGAGATATTTACTGGAATGTGTTTTGTTCTAAGTGACACTTACTTTGACTTATTGTATTCAAACTCTATATGAAGACAGTCTTCAATGCCCACTTCCATTTTAATGGAGTTGTTTACATCTGGATATGTAGCAAGCTGGTGAACAATCAGATCGTATTCTTTCACCAAGTCTGACAGCCGTCTCACTATTGTCACTTTTAGAAAATACCTGTGAAGAAAGCCACCAAGTTAGCCATAATTATTCAGAACTGTATAAGTAAAAGCCCTTATGTTCTGAAGTACAGGTATTTTTTGACAGACGAGAGTACATTCTCTTAAAACTAAGGAGGAAAGAATAAGACACCAAAATACAAGACAAAACACACATAAGTAGAAATGTGGGAGTATTTTGTTTGGTTGTGTTTTTCTCTTTTTTTAAAGGAGAGACATGGACTGTCTTCACTTAACTGAACTGAAAGAATGTCATCTATACAAAAACACTGAGTAATCCCAAGTAGAAGGGCTACATTGTACCGTGATCTCAACAACCCAGTCAAGGCTCACTAGCTACTGGCTGTTCCAAGTCTGGTCTGAAATCCAGAAGGAGGAAGGGGCAGCGTAAGGGCTAGATGATGCGTTTTCTGCAGGGGAGGAGAGAAGGATTGAGAGTTACCAACCTCAGTCTGACATTGGCACCAATGTAGGATTCATATGGCTTCTCGACCTGCATGAATTCAAAGTCATAGCGTCTGCTTTGCGTCAGTTCTCCAGGCAAGGCCAGTTCCTTCACTAAGTTGACAAATTCATGGGTATTGCTTTTGTCATTGAAGAGTTCTAAAGTTGAGGAAGTTAAAGGAAAATGTGTCAGTGTTGTTTTGTTAAAAAGATGGTCTCTAATTTGGCAGGAGCAGGTGGACAGGACAACAGAAGCAATTAATTTGACTTGAGTCACACATACTTAAACAAAAGTTTGAACCAGCTTTTCAAAGTCGCCCTGAGTTTCAGCAACCTATAGCAAGCATTCCTAAAGAGCTAACTGCAACAAACACAAGGTGTATTTGAAGCTTCACTATCATGGCATCTTTTCTAATGACATCTACCTAACTGTAACTACTTTTTGCCTTGCGTTCTATGTAATTAGCATTGCCCAATTTTGGCTTCCAGCACTCATTGCTGAAGGGACAAAACCTAAGCAATATCAAGACTGGCTCATTTATGAGAAGCCACTGATCCCAAGTAGCCTCCCACAGGTTAACAACACCTACCAAATGGTTTATTACTACTGCTAGTCTACAATCAAATGGTTTATTACTACTGCTAGTCTACAATCAAATGGTTTATTACTACTGCTGGTCTAAGTCATTCATTTGAAAAGAAGTTCTTAATACACAAGCATAAACGCATCAGTTTCACAGCAATAACTGGTCCCCAGACCAGTATCATTATTATTCATCCCTAGATCTCTGTCATGCAATTGTCACCAATATAGAACTTAAGACAAAAAATCCAAACACTTTAGTATATAGAGTCAAGCTTCTCTACAATGCACAACTGAAAATATCAGCTAAGAACAATAGCAGTAGTTGGTTTTACACAGACTGAAGCTCTCCAGAAGAGAATAAACGAACACGTGAACTCCACAGTTCATCATTGCCAATTTGATAGAAACTGACATTTTCATTAGTAACTGCTTATTTTCTGATATGACTACCAATTATCAAATGTGTACTTTGCTTGCTATAACGAGTGTTGATATAATGCAAAGTTTATGTACTGTTGCATATGCAGTACTTTTCATGCCAATCACGAAGCTGTACTCTGAAGATCAGTCTGAAACGCCTGTGACGCGCAGCTGGAGCAGCCTCCAACGGTGCAGACCGCGCGCCTCACCAAGGTGCTTTTTGTATCACCGTATTAAAACTTAAAAGGAGTCAAGAAAAACTTGACAAGTACAAAAAGCAGTAGCTTAGGCCACTTCTGCACAACCCTGAGCACTGCTAAACCACAGCACAACGGGAGGCCCAAAAACACACAACATTCAGCAAACAGAGAATAAAACTCATGCATCACAGTAGCTAAAGAACAGCCTGTACAGCTATTAGGTGACAACAAACTAAATAGGGCTGACAAGCGTGAGCTCTGTTTCCTCTCTGCCTCTAAATGCCTCATTCCCAGTACACTGCTGCTTTATTCTGAAGTTTGCTTTTACAGCCTCTGTTGATCAAAAGCTTTGTCAGAACACAGTCACACCTGATACATAACAGTTCAGACGCAGGTACCCAAACACATCGACTGATCAGAAATAGGAAATTCGTAAACCAGCAAAGTCAGTTGTATGAGGCTGAAACTTGAAGGATTCCTTCTGAGAGGGACAGTAATGCAAACAGCCCTCTAAAAGAGAAGGAAGGAATTTTAGCAGCAGCCTCAGGGTGCAGAGAGATTACCTCCACTGGCAGAAGAGGTTAGAGGTGATCAAGATTCTTCATCCTTCAAATGTAACTAAATTTGGATACAGTTGTAAGAAAACATTCTTAATGTCAACGCCACATTACCTTACTAAAAAGCACAAAGATCCTCTGAAGTTTCAACACTGTTAACAGTATAAAACCATGTTTTATAAAATAATTCTCCGGTTGATTTTTCTAAGTGTTTTCCTATAGGCTGCCCCATGATTTTTCTATAGTTCTTCTCTTTCAGTGCCAGAACTAAAGACATGAATAAAGAAGTCTGGCACAGTAGGTACGTCTGGTATTTTGGCTTGGAACCTTAAATACAAGGTAGAAAGAGGTAGAAAAAAAATAATCAAGTGCTTTGATTTGCTTTTTACATCAGAGTCATTCATCATTTATAATCAGAGGGGAGACAGCGTTTAAGTTAAAAACGAATAGTGTGAAATACAAGAAGCAGAAACCATGTGTACCATGGCCACAATTGTAGGGGTTCTTAGTGAACCTCTTAACCAGTCTGGGGCAGATGGAATACTCACCATCCCAGTTCTCCCTCACATGTACGTATCTTCCCTCCCAGTGACTTCCTGACCAGCACAAATCAGTACATCACTTGCACTAAAATAAGGAGGATATAATCTTCCTTTGCCACTTGTCATCCACTAACCCAATCAGGTAGCAATGTTTGAGGAAAACCGCTGACAGTCATCAGTGCTGAGTTCCACAAACCACACATACCTAGCACCCCCTTCATAGTGTAAACTCACCAATTTGTCCTACAAATTCAATTCTAATTCCTTGGTGCTCTAGTCTTTTCCCAGGCTGCTTAAAGGAGACGTCCACCTACCAAGGAAAACAAAATAACCACCACAGTTAACATTTTTCAACACTCTCACTCTAATACACCATCTTAGTAAAAAGCAAAACATTATTACATGCCTACAAAAACTGAGACCTCTCCTCAACAGCACTACCTGAGCTTGGATGCAACCAAATTAAACAAGCGATTATGAAATTAAACCATTACCAAGGCCCCACTAAAGCACTTAAGAAAAATTGAATCATCCATGAGACTGAATGTAATAACTAAGCTTGAAACTTTCAAGTCCCAAAATTAAGAATCCAAGGCAGAGCTTAAAGAAAGTTCACACAAGCCAGTAGTGACCCTCTCACCACCTTGGAAGGCACAGAGCTTCAAAGCACCTTCTGGCAGTCACATCTGGAAGCCCAAGAGAGAACTTCCCAGAGACGCGTTCCTTTCAAGCCAGCTGAACTGCAGTCCCTGCCTCACGACAGCTAAGGGTTGGGGTTGGACAAGTCAATGCAAAACAACAGATAATGAAACCTGCCAACAAGATCATCATTTGTGAATTTGATTCTCACAGAAAGACCTCACCTCACAAGAAAAGACTCCATAAGGTTACTTTCTATGGCAGCCTGTATATATTAAGCATATATAATTTCTTCTTACAAGGTAGTGATGACCAGAGAAACTCCTGTACCTTAAAATCCAGTACATCATTGATACCCTAGTAGAAAGCAAATCACTTGAATGATCTATCTTTGTGAAGAAAACGAGAAGGGAGGTAGAGGGAGGTTGTCCAATAAACTTCTGGTCTTCCAGACCTCCTCATCCCACTGTGCTTATGTTGGCCGAAACGCATCAGGCACCCCCAGGGGCTCACTGATACAGCAGGAACTGCTCAGGCCAGTGAACGTACAACAGCTGGTTCCCTCCGTTTCCTGAGTCTCAGGCCCATCTTGTGAGAGTTTCACATCCCTGAAAGGAGCTTTCTAGAAAACCAAGACTGTAGCATAGAAAGATATCTTAAGCGCAGGAAGATGCCCGGTGACAAGAGGTCAGTCAAGATCCAAGTAGCTATTTAGAAGCCAACCTCAGAACCCCATACCAGGATCACATTTTTTTAGAGAAAAAGTGAACCATAACAGAAATACTCCAGTGAGTAAGAATGGCTCCAGTAAAACTAGAATGGTGGCAAGGAGTTCCCAGGTACAATACTGAAAGCAGACAAATCTTTCTGCCAATCTCAACTCCTTTTTTTTTCCAACAAGGAAAACTCTTGTTGACTCGTCAGCCAGTTGAACTTAACATATTGCTCCTCTGATGCCATTCCAGACACCACCCACTTCAGGGCATGAAATGCTAGGCTTAGCTTCAGGGTATGCAGAACAGGTTGGCAGCACCAGCCAAAAATTACTGTTACACGTGTCAGGTTATGGATTTCAGAGTTCAAGGGGAAGCAGGGGGATCCAGTTTGGAATAGTTTTCTCATCAGAAGCAATAACGTGATTCCACACAGTTGCACAAAAAGCTTATGCATAAATACAGAATGGCCAGAAACGAATAAACAGCTACTGTTAAAACATTCAGTTTTATCAGCTGCCTGCATGACTGTAGTTAAAAAGACCATTTACAGGAAAATACTGTTTCCTCTTTGAATCAAATCACAAGCTGAAATTGCAGCTCTCGCTTACATCAGTTTTTCATTTAACTTCCTATAGGCATTAGCTGCTTATATCAGTTTTTCATTTAACTTCATATATGCATTGGCATTCCAGAATCAGTACAGTAATTAATAGTCACTTAAAAAAATATATATATACCTTTCCTGAAACCGATTCTCCATCATAGAAGAGAAAATGCTTTTCTACTTTACCATCTTCTGTTTTGATTTCTGCTGGTTTTCGTGTTTCAGCATCATTAAGAATAACATCAATCTCACAAACAGGACCAAACAGGCCTCCAAGAAAACTCTGGAATAACAAGAATTGGATAAGTTACTACACAGTGGACAGTCCATTTTAAATGTGATATTTACTTGCTGCTGTACACTATACATCTATACATTGGGGAGAAACATTTGTGCTGCCATGAAGTTACAAAGCAATTATGTATTGGAGACCTAAAAAAACAGTGGCAAAAGCCAGTTGTTCATCTAGCATTCCACAGCCCGTAGCTGTCTGAGCAAACGAAGAGAACGCCAGCAGGTTCACAAGGCAGAGGTTCTTCACACAACGTACGTTAGCTACCCAACTGCCAGCAGACAGAGCGCGTGTCACAAGCTTACCTGTAATACTGCTCCAGGCACCAACCCATTATGAGCATTAAATGTTCGTCCTCACCTTACAAGAGCATTCCTGAGGCACCAACTTGTGACCAGAACTAAACAAGAAACTCGGAGAGACCATCCTTTGACCTTGCACAAACATTTCTTATGAGAAGCTGCAAAACACATTAGTGGCTCTATGGAAAACTCAACAAGATTAGTACTAAAGCCCACATTTTTTCCTAAGAATTAGGCACTAATCTGCTTTGATGTACTAAAGCAGACAACACTTCACTAATTCAGTGTGATTTGGATTCTTTTGGGAGAAATTGCACTATGCTCTCAAACAAGAGCATCCACTTCAGCTAGATGAATTTGGTATACATTAAATAGTCATTCTCACTTCACTGATTCAATCTCAAAAATGAGCATGAACATATTTCAAGACATTCTGGGGACCTGAAGTTTGAAAGTGTAGAAGAAAGTTCGATCTGAATGCTACTGCTTTGCCGTAGGAGCATGAAGCGACTTTTCGCTTACCTTACATGTCAAGCAAAGACGTGGTGCAAGCCTGAACTATAAAGCAGCAATTCACACAAGACTAAACTGACTTTGTACCTGTTCGGATAGCAAGCGGCCCTAATTCAGTCCACAAAGATGTATGCAACCATAAGCAAGACCTAGTTGGATCGCGTTTGTATTCTCACAGGAAAGCAGAAGCAGATGAACAACAAGGGGGTCAAATGTAACACCGAACTCTCTTCCAATCTCTGCCAAGCACACACTCGCATTAACTGCCGAAACAAGATTTTATTTTTTAATGACTACAGGGTAGACAGAACCATTCTTGATTTTTTGCTCCTGGGGAAGAGGGACAGAGAAAGAAAAGTGTTTCAACAATCACAAATCTTTAGACTATTCCAAACTGTTGCACAAGTTACTTTTGTGCATGCCCGTATTTTTCCCTTAGAAACTGTACTCTTTTTTCCAGATTAGCCTTATACTCCCCCCTCCCACCTAAGCAAGGAAGCACTTTACCTTTAAGTAAACATTATACAAGGTGCTCACACAGTACCTTTCAAATTGTTTTAAATGATAGTACAGCTTCATAGTCAGACCTAACATTGGTAACACATCACCTCTCAAGATACTACGTACGAATATTTCAACTGTAGCCCTTACAAATTAGCCATGATCTTATCCAGAGAGGACAAGAACATATGGAATAAAGGAATCAACAGCTGGTATCTCCTCCAGTTACTATCGAAGATACTGCTGTGAGGAAACTATGCAAAACAAGAAGTATTTTAAGAAGCCATGGTATGGCTTATTATGTTACAGCTTAAGAAAACGAAGACAGAGAACTAAGGTTTTCAGAAGCTAGCTGAACGCTTGGCTACACTTTTGATTTCATGCAAAAGGCAGACGCTGAAAATTTTGCTACATCAGGACCAAAATCTCCCTGCATTCAGTCCTTACATGTTATAGATCCACTAAAGGGCTTGCAGGACTCCCAGCAGCTGATCCATGGTGCAGAAATCCCAGCCTCAGGTTCACATGGAGCCCTAAAAAGCTTCTGCATGCCTCACAGCCACAGAGACACATGTTAAGGAACGCTTCAGAAACCCAAGTGCATTGATGTAGCCGATTCTTTAAAAGACATGCTTTTTTAGATATAGACATCACAGCACACCGAGTTCTTTGCCCAAGCCAGCCCCGCTCAGCACGAAGCAGCCGCTATTTCACCAGCCCCGAGGGTTCACCACCAACCACTGTCATTTTATGCGCTCCCTCACAGGACTGCTGAAGGGTTTACTGATGTTTCCAGGACTATCCCTTACACTTTCCCCAAAGCCTCTCCAACAGCAGCGGTGTCGGAAAAAATGGAAGCCGAGTTTCACGACTGAACCCCGTATTGGCGGGGGCGCGTCCGCACGGAGGAGCAGCAGGGGAACGTCCCATGTCTTGACCCGTAAACCACATCAGATACCCCAAACCTTTGTTTTTCGCCACCTCGGCCCCTGCAGCTTGGCCAGCCCGCCCCGCCCAGCAGCGCCTCCCGCGGGGCCGCCGCCTCCCTCCGCGGGGCAACCCCACCCGCCGGGGCCGCCGCCAGGCCCGGGCGGCGGGGCAGCAGCGCGGCCGCGTGACGCAGGCCGGGAGGGGTCGGCCGGGCCGACGGGGGGCACCGCGCACTCCACGGCCGGGTCGGGAGCGCGGGAGGGACAACCGGCGGCGCTGGAGGGCAAACCGCGCCCGGCGGGGCGGCTCTCCTTACGCACCGCCCGGAGCCACAGGTGGGAAGGGAGGAAGGGAAGGAGGGAGAAAGGGACAGAAAGAGCGATCGCCCGGGCGAGCCGCCCGCGCGCAGCGGCGGTTGGCGGGTAACGGTTGGCGGGTAACGGCCCGCGGTAACGGCCGCCCCGCGCGCACCCACTCACCATGGTGCGAGCCCCGCCGACTCCCGCCCCGCGCGCCGCCAGCACCAGCCGCCCCAACCCGCGCCCCTGTCATGTGACCTTACAGCCCGCCAGGCCACGCCCCCCCCGCACGTGACCGCTCCCCGCCGCCCGCCCTCTCCATCCCCTCCGAGGGCCGGGCGGGGTCGGGGCTCGGGCGGCGCATGCGCGGTGCGGCGGGAGGGCGCCGCCTAGCGGCCGGGAGCGGCGGGGGCAGCCCCTGACAGGAAATAACGGTCGTTACTGGACGCGTGGCGACATTTGCGCTTTTTCGGGGTCGCAGCGGGGACGCGGTGCGAGGGAGCCTGTACGAGCGGTTTTTACGTCATCAGCTGAGGTTTTTTAATGAGCGAGCGCGTCCCGCCACACAAAGGTTTTTAATTTATTACCGCTGGAGCACAATAATGTCCACACAGGTCAGGCAGGGCCCCCAAAACCTGTTTCCCCCTGACTGGGAAGGCTGCCCCACTCACAGAAATCAAAGGGTGAGTTCAGACCACATTAAGATTTTTAGTGGAAGTAAGATCTTAAGGCAAAGTTTTTATTGATGTGGAGTTGATTTAAAACCGCTTTGTGGCCATCACGTCGGGTCAGGCAGCGGGGAGGAGGTGCGGGAGGCGAGGGAGCAGCTGCCGTCACGAGGAGGCCGCCGTCTCCAGCCCTACAGCAGCAAATCCTCCTCCGTGAGCGTTTGCTTCAGCTCGCTGCCTCGCAGGCCCGCTAGGAAGACGGGCAGCTTCGCCTCAGAGAAGCTATCGCCATTGCCAAGCCCTGACCCAGAAGCTGGCTCTGCTTCCACCACAACGTCAGACCCCGAGCCAGACTCCTCGTCCGAGAGCGGGAATATGTCGCCCAGCTCCTGGTATCTCTTCATCCTGAAATGCAGAGTGGCATCTAGTTTATTCCAGATTTACTATTTTATTGTCTCTTAAGGGAACACACCAAAGCTTCATGTTCCCATGGGTGAGACACAACTGTTGAGACGGGAATACGAGACATTTTGGGTGCTTACATGAATGACGAATGTGCGGCACATGAACTTACAGGGACGGGTCTGCCATGGGAGGAAGGATCCTGTTGGCTCCACCGTTGGGCATATAAAACCAGGGCCCTGTCTCTTCGATGCAGTTAGCCGCCCAGGAGTCGGGTCGGCACCTCACTCTCTTGTACCTTGCCTTCTGCATCGGAGCACCTGATGAAATCAGCCATGCGTTATTTACCAGGACCAGGACATTATTCACCAGGACCTATTAACTTTACGAGCACCCAGCAAAGCTTAAAGGAGTGGAAGACAGTCATTTGTTTGACCTTGATTGCTCAACTACCAAAAAGTAAGTTAACTCTGCAAACATTTTTTAAATAGCCGCTAATATCCCTAAGTAGCATCCCGGCTATCAGGGGTGTCAGGTGCATCTCACACACAGCACTGGGAAGTCCAGGGGAATTAGAAACCCTGAGGGAAACCACCACCTCAGGGCAATGTCGCAGCCGAGCTCATCCCCGGCTCGTGGCACAGCACGTCTCTGGGGAACCCATGGGCTCGGCTACCTGCAGCTCTCCCCAAAGTTGGAACAAGTATCTCAAGCTCCCCTGGGGACAAGCCATTCCAGCGGAGAGCTGGCTCCTGCGCCCTCCTCCTCTCTGCTAGCTCCAGTGAGGGTCAGGGTTGACCTCGCTTTGCCTTTGCCCAGCTCACGTCAGCCCCTCAAGCTTGACGAGATGAGTTTTGGTGGGGAGGTTGGAAGCTCAAGGCGTGCCAAGAGCCGTCTGCCGCATGAGCAGATTCGGGGATTACATAGGTTCTAGGAGCGCATCACCAGAGGAGAGACCGTTCAGGCATCTCCTAGGCACGTCTCGGAGTTACGTAAACCCACAGTTTCAGTTCCGGAGCCCCCCAGATGCCTGATGAGGGTTGTCGCTGAAAAGCAAGTCTTCAAAAAACACCAAAAGGAGAAAATAACGATTGCAAAGGAATGATAAAAATAGTGATGTTTCATCCTTCCTTTTGGCCTCATGTAATTAATTTGTTCTGAAGCCTCCTGGCACGTTCACCCCCTGTTGGCACTTCATCTATTTTTTCTTGGTTTCTTGGGAATATCTTTGTGTAATTACACTTCTGTATTGCCCTATATATTTCCATAATGCACTAGATGGCTTTCAGCTACCTCCTACACTCTTCTGTAAGAGAAAAAAGATCTCGCATGTATCATTTCCTGCTTCTTCTGCAGCATCTTCCTTTTTCATACTTATTTTCTTCTTAGCATATTATTAAGAAGTTTTTAATAATAATAATGGCAACAAAATAAACAACTGCAGCTGAATAATTTACAAATAAACAGTGTATAAAAAGCAGGCCATAGTCCCTCAAGGATCAGCCTCCAAGTGGTAGATACATAACGAAAGCCTGTCGCTGTCATAGCCTTGGTTTGGGGACAAATTATACTCTACATGCTTGAATAACACTTCTCTCTCACAAGAAACAAATCCTCAGGGTACATGTCATCATGAATCAACATTTCCTTTTACTTGTTTTAGTGCTATGTGTTGCAATATTGTACCAAATAAACCGTTTAATTTCCTCATACTTACAACTAGTTTCCTTTCCTGCCTCCCCAAGAAAGTAGACTGTAGTAGTTATGACATGGGAACTGTTACATACTCTGTAACAACATAACTGAATAACAGTATGTAACCGGACCCCTATGAAAGAAACAGTTCAAAAATATATACTGAAATATATCTATTGAAAATATACCCACATACAGCAACTTATTTTATGAAGTCTTTTTCTCATAGTAGCTGGGAAAGGGATGCAGGAATGCTCCACTAGCAAAAAGCACTTTTTCTTACCATTCCCCCTCCAGAAAATGAAATGTTAGCAAAACAGATCTTGTTACCCTTAGAAGAAGGTCAGTTTGAAAAATTTAGAGGCTGCCTACTTGTCCTACACTGCATAGCCCAGAAAGAGGATTACTGAGAGAACAACCGCCTCGTTTTACCTTGTGCTGTGTATCCCACAAAGAGGATTAAACAAATAGCCAGGAAAATCCTCCCATTACATCTGATAAGGAGCTGCATTTTGGCCGGCATCCCCCAGCTCGCCACCAGCTTTCACCACGGCTTCACACTTCAGAAATACAACGGGACGAGGAGATCAACTTTTAGAAAAGGTTTCCAAAACCTCAAACCCAACCCATAACCTGCGTCACGACTTCCTGATTGATGGGAGTGAGACATCTACAGAAAAACCCAGCACTCTGCCCTCCCAGCCTTCATCACTCCAAAAAAAATAATCCCTGCTGCCTTCATCTCCAGTTTTGCTGGAGGAGAAAAGCAAACCTGGGACCATCAGCTCGACGGAAAGTGTGCGTTGTGGGCAGCTTCTGGTCCAGGCCCTCATCCCATCCAGTACCTGTCTGATGCTCAGAGAGCTCCGGGGCATTTGCTGTTTCCTCCAGAGAGAAAAAGCAACACTTTGTGTCTCCCGGCTTTCAGACAACTGGGTTTCGGCATTGGCAGCAGCAGCAGTTTTCCCTGCCTCAAGCCTGTGTCGGTCCGTCAGGAGGGTTGGAAGCCACCTGTTTGAATTCAGTGCAAGTTTCACTGACTGGGAAATAATCTTTTTCCACAAAAGTAAATTATCTGAGGAGTCTCATGTCCCCAGCCCCCGCACCCCACCTCTTTTTTTAAAGGAGGATCTTGGATATTCACAGTAGAAGTAAAAGAAGAATTAAAAAATTAGAGAATAGATCGTGGTAGAAACGAGTCCTCTCCTTTCTGAAGGGGCAGATAGCAGATCTGCTTGGCCCGGACGGCTGATGGGCTCATTGCTGCACAGTGCAGGCGGCCTGGGGAGCGCGGCAAAGGGCTTGGACAGCATGTGGCTCTGCAAGGAGCCTGCCTGGGAAAGCCATGAAAGCCCTTATATAGACCTATGGAAGCTGCCTTTCAGCTATCTCATACTTTTTACTTGGGACTAAACCAGGCTTGAGTTCGCTTAAGAATAAATTACATGCAAGAAGATTATTTAAGAGGCAGGGGTTTTTCTTAGTCATACTATTAGCTGGTGCACCAGCATGTGGGCCTAACGTGCTGCCAGCACCTTCAATGATGCTGCAGCTGATAGTGTAAGTGGTCTGTGGTAGATCTATTTTTACATGGTGGAAAGTCCACGGAAGCCCCTGGCGGGGATCGGGGCTGAGCAGTGACTTTCCACAGGGCACGCTGCTCCACCAAAACCCCACAAGTGGCAGAGGAGACCCCTCCAGCAGCTCCCCTCTCTGGGCTGAGGTTTACTGCTGGGCCAAGGGGTCAAACCACGCGTTCAGCATTGATGCAATTTATTATGAGCCACCACACGGGGGGTGTTTTTTTCCGGCATGGGAAAAAAAAGGGGTCTCGGAAAAAGCAGGCACCGAAGGACTCACACGCAGTGGTTATTCCCACTAGTCTCTTTTCTACTTTGTATTTTTAGCATCAACTCTTTTTTTTCTTTTTTGTTTTTTTTTATGGCGGTGCTCAGCATCACCAGGAAGCCAGACATGCATGTGGGGAGGTGATCAGCCTCTGCCCGCTGACGGCTGCGGAAGCCGTTCCTGCAATAACACCTCGGATTTTCCGCTGGTCACAGGTACACGCCGACCCCTTCCGCGCCCACAGCTGGGGGGGCCAGGGATCCTGCAGGAGCTGCAAAACCCCCGTATCTGAAGGGGGATCTTGCAGAGCCAAGTTATCTGTCTGGTACCATCAGCCGATGGTGGAACTTGTAGTGCTGGCAGTTTTGCCACACAGTTTTGTTATTTTCTTCTGTGTCAGCGGGGCACCTCAGGAAACGAGATTCTACAACTGGTAACCATGGGAAGACCGAAGCAAATTTTGCACTCTCCTGTCTCACATACACCTGCCTAACGGGGTCAGAAGCCCGCAGAAGTGTCAGCCTGTGCCCATCTCCTCCTGTCCTCCTGCACTCCACCAGGGCCCACGCCCCGCCGTGCTTTGCAAGCAAGGAGTTTTCCACCTTCCTAGGAATGTGGAAGTGATCCCAGAGACGTAGATCTGAAGCCATCTGGGATGCGCAAGTCTTAAGAGGAAAGCATGCCCTTCTGTGGAGTGTCATGGGGTGCCTGAGGAATGCTGCGCAATTAGTTACCTCTCTGTAAGCTACTCAGTGCATAAAATGCAAATAATCAGCACACAGTAAAAAAATCTCATCTTGAGCTAAAGGCCAAAAGTTGCACAAAGTTATTATGCTTTTAAAAACAAAACAAAACAAAGCACAACAACAAAACAAACGAACAAAACAAACCAGAAAACAGCATACAAGCTATACTATATTGGAACACTAACCTTGATACACGCCATTGTGTGACTTCCAGAGTTTAAGAGGGGGGTTTTAGGGGAAATATTGTGAATCACAGAGGAGAGGACAGTCACTGTACCTAGGTCAGCTACCTCAAGATTAACTTCCAGAAACTGCAAGGAAGGTTCATAGGATGATATTTCTCTTGCATAGATCCTGTGCATATAGATTGGAAGATGCCCCAACAGAATAAACCTATAAAAAGAAGAAAATAAATGAGGAGCAGTTATTTGAGAACGTGGCTTGATCCTGGAGCGTTTTTTACAACTAGTGCACTGAAGTGCTGCCATTATTTTCAAATCACATGCAAAGCAGATTAAGAGCTTTGCATTTTTCTAAGGCATTAATTTGGGGAGCGGGGGGCAAGCAGAGGGAGGGGGCTGCTTTAGCACTGCGCACCCAGCCCCTCGGCTGGATACCCGTGACTCTTCAGTATGTGCTTGAGGAATCGACGAGTCGCCCCTAAGCCCCTTCAAAATCTAAAGTGATGAACTGCTCCTTAGTCATAACTCTACAAGCTGTTTTATCTCCCAATGGGCTTCAGGAGTAATGAGTAATTTAGTAGCATCACTAAATCACCCCTGCACTCCTCAAACGCTCCTCCCCAGCGGAGCAGCAGAGCCAGAAGCCAGCTGGAGCAGACGGGGTCCCGGAGCGCTGGGCCCTGCCTGCAATTCTCAGCTCTCTATTTGCTCCGCTGGGAAATACTGTATGTGTTTGTACAGGTCACTGCTCTGGAGAGCAGCCAGAAACGGCTAAATCTGTTACGAGCAGAGCTGGGAAACGGGGTCAAGGGAGAACGATGGCAACAGTTGAGAAAGAAACAGAGGTCAGATGGTGAGCGAAGGGGAAGGGGAGAGTGGCTGAACAGCAGCTGGATTGAACACAAGTAGCAATTTTTGGTTCCTATCTTGTCCTTTGGGAAGGCAGAACAGGTTTCTTCCCCAGCACTCACTACCAAGGTGGAACAAGATCCACTGGACCTGGGCATCCAACAGGCTCTCAAGCATGTTGATCCATCTCAGACACACGCCACAAGCTCCCCTGTTAAACACCCCAAAATCGCCCCCATCAGCAGCGAGCTTCCCCCGGGCGGGCAGCCCAGCGAGGTTTAAGGATGCTTTCTGCCATGACCATGACCAACCAACCAACTTGTGGGGACTGAAAGCAAGAATATATCCTGCCTCAAAATAGCACAGAGCAGCCAACCCAGGGAGGGAGGTTTGGGTCGATCTGGGGGGATTTCTAAATCTAGCCCAGAGCAAAGATTAATTCATAATCAGGATCACACCTGAGCTCAGTGCCTGGCCCGTGTTTGCCCAGGGACCTGAAGCAGCATGGCACAGGCAGCAGGGCAGTCCATGGCGTCCCTCGACCTCCCGTGCCACTGCCTCTTGCTTCCGAGGCCAGTGTCAGGACCTGCTTCGTGAAGATAAGATTCAGATCTCGCAAGAAATCATTAACGCTTGTGTGCATCACACAAAATCAGACATTCACTGCCATCTGCTTCGCACAGAAGAGCAACTACTTGTTTTTCCCATGATGAAGGTTCACAAGCACACGGGGAGAGATCTTTGCTGGAAGGCCACAGCTGTGTTGAGATCAAACACCAGCACCGACTGACGGGAAGCTGCCAACGGCCTTTCCCCATCAGCAATCTCGCTCTGCCAAGTGTTAACTGAGCAACAGATCTGTCCTTCGGGGGCAAAAAGCAGCTTTCCTTCGTGCTGGGAGCTGCAGTGCTTTCTGCTTCCACGCACTGGAGCCTGGCGCAGCAGAGGTTTTAGCTGGTAAATTCAGGACTATAGTTTAAAAGCAACAACTCATTAAGACATGACACAGCAGCTGAGCTCTGGTTTCTGATTAGGGAGGCAGCTTCAGTAGCCGTCCTCCCCGCTTTAAAAACCTCATACCAGAGTAGCCCTGTGGTGGAAGCATCAGCTCTTGTTGGGAGCAGGACCTGCAGAGCAGAGCGAGGCAGAATGGGGTCCTCTTCACACACCTGCTCATTGGGAAAACACCCCTAAAAATGCTAAGAATTAACTAGGGAGAAAGAAACCAGGGGATGATGATGTTTTAAAGCAAAGCCTGGTGCCCTGTTCCTGCACTGCTTGTCCAGGAGTGTCTTTTCATTGCAAACCAGTTGGCATTGCTGCACACATAGCTGGTTTGATTTCTGTTACCCGAGTATTAGACACAGCTATTTTTCCATGAGATGGTTTCTCCAGCACAGGGTGAATGAGATGCTCAGCAGCTTTCAGATGCTTTTTATCCGCCCTAAATACATACTGAGCAGCTCCCCTTGTCTCCACTCCCTGCGTGAGTGCAAACCTATTGCTACGCACAAGCACCACAAATGCCACATAAAACTTCACACCACGTGCAGGGAGAAAGGGCATCAATAAATTTGGGAAGATGAAAAGGAATGGGAAGCACAGATACTCCCATGGAGATCTCCCCATGAACCAGATCTGCTTCTCCCATCTCATGTGTAAAGTCATAGGTTTGCAGTCTTCACTGAGCTGTTGGGGAAAGAGGTGGGCATTTTTAGCTAGTTTTAAGTGCGATTGCTTTAGTAGAAATATCCTTTTGTTTTGAAATGTGACACTCAGAAGAGAGAAATAAGGAAAGGCCTGAGGAGCAGGCCTGCCGGGTCCCCGCAGCCCACCAAGCCTTTTGAGGGGTCTGCTCCACGCTCTGGGTGGACAGTGCTGTGGCACGAAGCAGTGCGCTCCGAACTGCCCCTCCGTGGATTCAGAGGCAGCCTGCGGCGCTGACAAAGCTGCTCTGCCCCCGGGGCACAGGAGATTTCATGATGAGAGCATCCCTTTAGAAAACACGATTTGCATTAATTAGGAAAAGGAGTATTTTTTGCCTTTTCCTACTTCAAAATGCTGGGCTCTTATCACTCTGTTTTTTCATCTCTTTTAGAGCAGAAGAGGCCTCAGATGGGTCAGTCAGCAGGGAAGGCCAAAGCCTGGGGCAAGATTCATCTCATCTCATGTTTCCAGCAAAGAGTGCAGGGAGGTAGGACTCAAAAGAGTCTTCACAAAGTATTCACGAGACTTTCTGCCTTTACAGGGGGCTACTGTGAAACTTTTCTGGGGTGTGCTGAACCCACTGGCCACCTGGAGATGGGCTCCAGGAGAGCAGGAGGAATTTCATGGCCAACACTGAGTAGCCTGAGAGCCTAGCTGGGAGCTGCTTGCCCATGCTCCCCTCTGAGACAGTTAGGGTAGAGGAAATCATCTGGTTAATTTTTATTTTTGTCCCATGCATTTCACCCACAGGTCTCAGAGCAGCTGAGGCCAGCACTTGTTCTCTGACGGCATTCAGTGACTAACACCAACTCACTCCAACACATGGAGCAATCTTTCATTCAGTCACTCATCCAATTCCTCATTGTTTCACCAGAAAATGACATAAAAAACCCCAAACAGTGACATCCTTTTATCCTTGTTTGATGTCAACTAGTAAGTCTCTTTCACAGTGAAGACAAGCATGCAAATAGACTTTAAGTATTTTGTGTGTAGCAGATACCAAAACCTCAAGCACTAAACATTTAAAACGTTGCTAAAAACACCGGGATTATTAAAGGTTGTGATGTTAAGGCACCACATTACCAGTCTCTTCTCCCTCAATAAACACTCGATACCACAGACACTTTTCATTCTGAAGGGAAGTAACATGTTTGCACAACACGTTGTGTTTAGCATCCCCTCTGCCTGACGATCACTCTGCCACACCATCCAGATCTTCAGCTGTGAAGATACAATCATACAATGGGTTTGGAAAAAAGGCAGCCAGGCAAACAGCCCTCACCAGGAAACCGCTGACTGTTTGTACGCCCACCCCGATGGGGAAGAGCCAAAAACCACCAGCCACACGGCAAAAGTGAAAACTACAAGCAGGCACTTTGGAAAGAGTTCCAGGGAAGTACACAAAAGCAGTTTTCAAACCAAATTTAAAATCTGCATTAGTCATTTGCAGCAAATTCTGATGTAGCCAAAGATGTTGCAATTTAAGAGGAAAGAAAGTTGACAAATGCTTCTCACCACAAATTTACACACTTGATTTTAACGTAACAGTCTTTAGTTCTGTAACTTCAAGACTACAGAAGGGTTGGCCTTGTGAGCTGCCAGTCTAACCTGGTCCTCCTTCACAGGACTATTTCTGGGCATTTGGTAATGAGAAGTTCCACAAAAAACATCTAGGTAACACTGACTATCTCTGTCTTTTAAAAGAAACACGAGTAAAAGCTCATCTTCGCCCTCTCAGTGCCGAGCGAAAGTAAAACGCCAAACAAAACTGAAATGTACAAAGCCATGCGTTAACAAGATCAGTCTCGTTTCTCATTGTCTGATGCTGAGCTTAATCAGGCTCCTGCACTATTTCCGGACGTGGAAGCGCAGCAGCAATCACACCCAGTGTGAGCGCTGCACTGATACACTTGAGGCATCTTCATCTTGCAGATAGAGAGGGAAACCATCCTCCTCACCAGGACCACACGAGCCTGTGCTGAGGCAGGACCCACACTGCCAGGAGAGGGGCTGTTGGGTGGGCAAACAGAGTTAACCAGCCCCGGCACCTTTTGCCACACTGAGGCAGCAACCGCCACTGGCTGCTGCCCTTGCAACACCGGGGACCTGTTTTCTTGCTGCGAAGGGGAAGTCAGGGCTCTCTTCTGCCCACTTCCCCCTGCTTCCCCAGGCACTTCAGCTGGCACAAGACATGGTTGTCACCTCCGGCCTCTCTCCTCCAGTCCAGTCCCCTCAAGAGAAAAAAAGAGCTTCCTTTGATGGGCTTGTAGGGAGACAGAGAACAAGACACTGGTTTCTGTCTCTTCTGAAATATTTAAGCACAGCACAACCTTCCCCATCGACCCATTTGTAACACATACCATGTCTCTAGCCGGCATGAGAATTAAGAGCATTTCAGTTAAAACAATACTGTCTTTTTCATCAAACAAAATTACTTCTTGTGAATATTCTGTGCCATTTGAAGAAGTACACTGAGGTTATAGCCTCTTAGTTCCGGAGATCTCATGCTCGATACAAATTCGGCACAAACATGGACTTGTTGTAAACCTTGCTGCTCTGTGCTGGCTAAGGAGAAAGAAACTAGTACAACAACAGCAGGTTTCAGTTGCAAGATTTTTTTGCCATACAAAAAGGAACAGAAATGCAGGTTAAATGGAGTTCACAGGAACCTAATCTTTAAATAATCTTTGAAATAAATGCCTGACCTCACACATACTTTCCAGTTAAAACTCAACATTCCTGAAGGGAGCTTTGCTGCCTAATCCAACAAGCTCCCCACCCCTCTTTTTTTTAACTAAATACACAATCTTACTTAAGTTCATTCTCTAAAATTGTTGAACAAACAGCAATTATTTAAAAGGTTTCCTTAAAAAGACACTGTAGAAGAACCACAACGTAGTGTGTTGTGCTGAGCATCTAGCACAACACAGTCTCCACTAATAAAACATACTTAGCTGGTGGTAGCCTTGAGCATTTACTGTAAGAGATGAAGACTTGGCATTGTTTCCGTAACTCCATATGCATTTATATGAAATGTATGTACATTATATTGCACAGTTTTCAGGAACAGTTACAAAGCTGAAGCGTTCTGGGATATCTTCAGAGGAGAGAGGTCTCCAAACCACAGACCCAACCACACGGCTGTGTCAAAAGAGCTCCGGTTCCTCTTATTTCTTGGACCTCTTAAGTATGGCCTCATTCCTCCTTGTCTGCTGAGCTCTCCCCAGGATTTGGGTGACTTTGGGGTGTTCCTCCGTGCACAACTTGCTAGTTAAAAGGGACATGTAGCCCCATGCTTCATTTGGCTTTGCCTACCCTGCAGGTAACGTGTAACACTCGCTTCAGGCCAGTGTGTGAAGGATATGATGGGGTTATTCTATTTGAAAAGAAGAAAGTCATTTTATAAGCTGGTTTAGCCCACAGTCTATCCTTCCCTAAAGTACAAGTGCAGTTCGATAAGCCAACCCTTGCTTTAAAAAATTTGCTCCAAGGCCCTCATGTGTGGAATAATAAAGCAGGGGTGGAGGGTTATGTATCACCTTCTTCTACTCAAATACGAAACTAAAAGTTAATAGAAAACAATTCACTGTCAAATTATGAGTTTGTGGTAAAAGTGCATGCTAACTTTAATTGCAATCATAGATAAAAATAACGCACAGTTACAGCGCGCTGAGAACCGTTTCACTGAGAAACTATGGGCTGCCCTATCTTCAGGCTACAGGAAAAACCGAACGGAAGATCGAACAGCAAAAAAGAAACTCCTGGAGGCTGACTAGACAATTGTTTAGTGAAACAGAAACAGCACACGCACGTGCACTCGCTGTCTACCTTATTCTGTACGAACACAGGCGGCTGGTCTAGTGTTGAGCTTTGCTGCCTCTCGTTTCCAGCACGCCTTAGTCGGCCTATTTGTTTGTGGTTAGAGTCTTCTGCAGCCAGTTCTGCGGGCTGGAGAGTTTACCACGTTTTAAGATGTACACGCTTGCTTGTGCATTGTTTCCCCTCATGCTCTCCCAGTTAATGTCATTTTCCCCCCCCCCCCATTTTCTGGAATAATCCGGTTCTTTGACTACTCTCCTTCAGTGCCCTCTACACAGCTGGGAATATCTTCCCGGGAACCTGACAGTGACAAGACTGCTGTTGTACATGGCGGCACTTGTCACTTTGTCACCTTGTCACTTCACTTTCCCCATGTTCCCCAGCATCTCTGACCGTACCTCTTAGTATTTGGTTGGACAATGTCCTCAGCCTACGTTTTATCTGAAACGGGTCCTGGTTCATAATCCTTCTGTGGACAACAGAAATACAAAGGCAATCTCTGTGTACATTCTGGGTCAGAAATGCAGCCTGGTCTTCCATAAAGAGTAAATAGGTGGCTAAATTAGAAGAAAATGAAGGAAACAGGTCGTATAAGACCAGGAACACTGCCAGGCCAGCAGGTCCTTAATAAGAATCAGGTCAGCTGCAAAAGAGAAGTCGGCATCCCAAGGTACCTCCTCCCACAACAAGCAAGAAAGTTTGCTGCTTTCTTGCTCCTGATCTTGGCACTTGAGCCGCTCGAGTGTTTTTACTGAAGACACTCCTGTGGAAACACTTTCACAACTATTTATGTTGGCAAAGTTGTAACATGTATCGTAGTAAGACACAAGGAAACAGAATTCTAAGGACTCTGAAAAAGCACGTAGCCAAGCTAGTCCATTTATTGAGCCTCTGTCAACTAGGTTCTGATTAACAGGAAAAAAGAAAACACTGAGAAACATACAAAATAAATATGGAAAATAACAAAGTTTCCTTCATACAGATAACATCTGGGGACAAAGGTCAGAAGAGGTAAAATATTTTATAGTTGGGAGAACGTGCCTCAGGTTTCTTAGAAAAATTTTCCTAGAGAAACAGATTCTCTTGAAACAATTTTCATACAGCACTACATTTAGAAACTCTACCATGTGCCAAAGGAAAATAATATAAGGGAGGTTTATATTTACATACAGGACAAATGCTAATGAGCGTTAGCTGGACATTCACTTCACTTTACATTTAAACTTTATACCATTAGTGTGGGTGAGATACTGAACTGGAGGGCTCTGAGGTTTTCACAAGGTTACGCAGTGCGGGCGCTGGGCGGAACCGCCCGGCTGCGGGCCCCCTGTGCCACCCGTGGCCACGGAAGCCGTCCCACAGCACCGCCTGACAGGCACCACTGTAACCGCGCACGCTCCTCCAAGGAGAGCGTTTCATATGAAGGGACACAGCTTTGCTCTTAGCCTCTCCATTCGTGTTGGAAGAAGGCCCACCATCTCCTTACTGAGTTCTAGTTCCGTTTCAACGGCACGGACAGCATCTGGGTACTTCTCACAATAGTCTACCAGAAATGTGTAATATTCCAATGATGTCTGCATGTTTTCCAGTTGCTTTTTACTATCTGAAGTAATAAGCTTACCATATAGCCGTGCAATATGAAATTTAGCCACCATTGCAGGGCGAAGAACATCTTCCTCGAGCACTTCAGGAAACACCTTATCTGGGTTCCTCAAGGAATCCAAGAAGAGTTCATAATATTTGATGGCTAACTGAGCCAGAGAATTGATTTTTTTGATCGTGTGGGAGTCTAGCTCCTCTAGCCTGTTACCAATAGCCACCTTTAAATCCATCATCTCATAATAGGTGTCAGCTAGCTCAAACTGGAGCTGCCGACTGATCAACAGATAGTACTGCGGATTCAAGTCTGCACAGATAGGCTCCAGCATGTCTATTCTACGCTTGTGCATTTTGCAACGTCTCTCATAGTCTTCTTCAAAGAAAGCAAGCACTTTAAACAAAGCACTGTGATCCTGAACAATTTCAATGTGGTCAGTAACGTAACCATCAACCTGAAAGAACTCTTTTGCTTCCTGAACATAGTTCTGGCCAACTAGGAAGATTTCTCTGGCTTCTTGGAAATCTAGAGGATATACACTGCTCACTTTCTCTTCCATGGCCAGGACAGAGTCACATATATCACTCGTCCCGAAAAGAACAGCTTTCTTCCTGCCCTTCTCTTTCTCATCCTCTTCTTTCTTCCTTTGGGCTTTAAGCTCCAATTGCCTGTCTGGGTCCAGCTCTCCTATGTTATCCTGAAATGACAAAGCACACTAATTAAAAATGCACGTGGCTTACATGACTGACTTACACCGAATCATTTTATGTATGAGTTACCTTTGAAATACAACCTAGTTAGCAACCAGACAGCAGACACGTTGCCATGTTAGACCTTATATTCACAAACAAGTCATGTGAATGACAGTCTCAGTTCTGTAAAAGCCTAAGACTAAGATAATTTGGTCTCTCTACCCTGTGTGACAATATAGCCAAGACAATAAATGTAAAGCCCAAAGGCTCTGCTTCTGCAAAGAATTTCAGCAAATTATGAGTTTTAAACATTTAAATGAATAATTAAATGAATGAAACGATTGCTTGAACGAATCAAAGGCTTTAATGAATGAGAACACCAGCACACAAAACTGTGGCATATTGAAATGCTATTACTAGCAGTTAAATAAGGGGTAATCTGCCCAATCAAGGCACGAGAAGTGACGCACACAGGAGGGGAGGTTGCGGAGCTGCCACACAAGCCGCGCGCTGATCGCACTGCAGAGCTGATCTCTCTGCTGCTGTCCAGGGCTGCACTGAAGCCCAAGCACGCTACAACATACCTGCTGCATCGCAAGCGTTTATTGTATTCTTCATCAGGCAACTGTTTACCATTTGCTACCAACTATGAATTGCAACATCAAAATATACTGTGCTTTTAATGAATGACAGCTACAGAACAGGTCTTCTGTTACCTCAAGTAATTTGCGAGCGCTTTGCAGGAGATTCAGGCAATACTTAATCCAGCACCTTGCAATTTCAGCTCTCCTCTGTCGAAGGTCCTGTTGGTCTTGTTCTGCTTCATCTGTTGAATGGACACAAACACACAAAACCCATAAGAAAACTCGAGCATTCAAGCAAGAGCCTCACATTTTACACGCAAAGAATATATTACTCGTATTTCAATTTTCGTTGTTTTTAGGCAGAAATACGTTCTTCATAATAATTCTGTAAACTGTCATTCTGGTAGAAAAACACATAGATTAATATGGATTCTTCATGCATTAATTCTTCAAAAAAAATAGATGATAATGTATGTTTAAGAAGAACTTTGACCTTGAAGGCATTTTACTTGAAAAGACTCTCATGTCTCTTTGTAACAAGAGAAGGAACTCAGAACAATTTGTTCTCTGTGATCCAGCTGGGTCCTGGTTTAGTTACAAACAGACCAGTGCTCCATCAGTGAACTTTCCTTTCAGCTGCGTTCTTAAGTCACCGCACTTTTCGGAACTTGGCTGCACGTGTTTCAGCCACCGCTCACTCCGGAGCTGGTGACGGCAGCGAGGGTGTGCAGAACAGGCCCAGGCTTGGGCTTCTCGCTGTGGCAGCCAAGGTGACTGATAAATTCTACACCTCCCGTAAGTGAGAGAGGCGGCCAGAACAGGTGACTAAAATTGACCAAGTATCCCATCCCGTACATGTCACACACCCTATAACGTGGGAGATCACGGGGGTCTGGCTCTCTTTGCCCATGGCCAGCATCTGAAGAGGACCCTGCCTGTTGTGCCTGTGGTCGTTGGCCTGGTTCCAGCTCCACTTTACTGCAAGGTCCAGCCCAGGACTTCTGGGTGCCCACTCTGCAGCTGCGCCACCCCGGAAATACAGGATTGGCTTTATTTTGTATTATTTTTCCCTATTTATTAGTAAAGCATTTTTAATTTTTTTCCAAGTTTCAAGTGTCTCTCCCTTTTCCTCTGATTACCCTTCCCAGGGGGGAGGGTGCGGGGTTAACAGAGAGCATCTGCCACGGTTTGTTGTCCCCCGCAGTAAACCCGCCCTTGTTCCTGAGCATGATTAGGGCATTTGTAGTGCAATGGGCCCCAACTTGCTACCAAAAAAGGGAAGAAAAGTAGGGGAAACTGCCTTTGGTTAATCTACCTGCTATGAAAATAAGATTCATTAGCTCTACGACTTCTGTATTGTTCTCCCCGCAGTCTCCTCCCTGTTACAGGAAGGGAAAACACGATGTTTACTCCGCTAAAACAAACACAAATATCCCTACTCCCAATTGGTGTAACAAGTCATCAAGATAGAAGTTAGTTGACTTGGCCAAAAATCACAAAAGAAATCTATAAAGTACAATTAAAAATAGGACTCTTATCTACCACGTCCAGTCTTGCACCCGAATTTGCAGCCGTAACTGACTGTATGTTTCTAACACACCTAATGAAAACATCACATCGTTTTTTGGCTTAAGTATTGAGCGGTCAGGTAGCTACGAAAGCCCATCAACACTGGTTTGGACCTACTGAATATTTCATAATACACTGTTTTTAAACAGCCTGACAGGTTTGCACAGACTCTTGACAGCCCTGTTTCCCTGAAAGTCAAAAGCTTTAGGACATCATCCTCAAAGTACTTAAACAGTAAAAAAGGCAACTGTGTAGAGTTCTTTATTTTTGAGCTAAGTGAAATATAAAAGCAGTTTAATTAATGTACTGTCACTGAACTTCAATTAAATAAAACTCAGTTGTGTCTATTCAGGTTATACTTTAACCGGAAATAACATCATCAATGGACTAAAGAGTTTGAGTTCTAAACGTCTCAAACCATTAAAAGTTAACCAACATATTCACTGTTTGAAGTCAGAGTTACAAACTCCCACAGGGGCCTGAGTACCTGCTCACCCTCCAAAGTTAAAGCCCCATTGATTTAAAACTTTCAGTTGCCCAAGACACAGAATTTAAAAGGCTGTGCTGTAAATAAGCAAAGACTAAGCCTAAACCAGAGGTTTTATTTTGAGTACTGACACGTATCACATAACCACAGACCCTTCAAATTGTGGTCAGTTCTCTCAAAGTTTCTTTTATTGATCTTCACTCTGAACAGCAAAGCTGTCCCTTCGCGTCGATACCCAACACGACACGGGGAGCTAGAACTCCAAAACCTGCCATTAATGAGGCTGCAGCATCCAGCAATGAACGGCAACAGAAGCACCTTCTGGATTTGTGGGTTTTAAGACGTGCAGTTTCCACCCCTCTTTCAAAACTATTCCCAGGAAGCATCTGGTTCGGTGTACTGAATCATTGCCCTCTGATCACTGAGGGGCAAAAGTAAGCTGCGTTTTACGCACACGTACAAGAACACGGGGTGAGCAGATCCATTGCCACTACTGAAATGGACATTGTTTTAAATGTCACTTCTATTCTGGTATGCTTTCTGAAACACCAGTGACAAGCACTTGAGATTTCTCACAAGGTTTACTTATAACCAGTCTTAAACTACAGTACCAGCTCTTCAGAAAGGTTCTACTTTATCATTAATTAAAAAGATTTTAGAAAATTGATACTGGGATAAGTTTTGCATGTATTGCTAGACTTCACCTTCAACATTATGTAACAATGATGCTTAATTCAGTAACTTCTACATGAACTTACTGTCTTCAGCAGATGGCGCCTGTTCAGCTTGGCTAAAGATGATGCTGGCCGCTGCCAAACAGTGGCGGGACTCCATAAAGCATTGCTGAAACAGAAACAGCAGCGCTCAGCACGGCCACGAGCAGCCCAAGCGCTGCTCTCAGCTCGGCTGAGCCCCTCACTGTGGGAAACGACAGAACTGAGGCTCTGCAGCACGTTCCTCTGGACACCGGCAGAAAAGACACTATTTTTCTACATCTACTACTGAATACTGCGTTTTCCAACCAGCCATCTTCTCTCTAGCACAGCCACAACAGCAAGCCTTGCTTTTAGTATTAGATACACACACTGCCAACATTTTCACAGTTCTGATCTGTGCTGCTATCGCTTCCTTGCGGTAAAGGAAGTGATGTCTTGTGGTAAAGATCGTGTCACGGGGTGTTAGCTGGAATGAGCTGGACATGCAAGTCGACGTTATGTCAGGTTTCCATTCCTTTACTCATATTTGGCAATGCATTGTTTAATGATTAGTGCTAACAATGCATCAAAAAGACATGGAAATTACAAGTTACCACTGAAAGTAACATTAACTGGCTTCCGTATGGCAGAAGTCTTGTAAGCATCAGAAAAAAGCATGTGAAAAGTCTGGAATATGGAAATACCTAAATAAGCCCAAAGCATTTCAACACAGATGTGTAGAATCAAGCAGCTACCATCTTACATATTCGCTTTAATGTCCACATGGGCTCAAACAAGCCTTAAGTATGTGCTAAGGTACAAAATTTATAGGAAACACACAATGTGCAGTATCAGATGCTTTTGGTTTTAAACTCTTCATTGTAGGAGAACAATATAGCTGTAAGAAACAATTAAAAATGAAGTTATTACAACCTTCAAGTTTTACGTATACGCATCACATCACATAACTGCTGACACTTACAAACTACAGAGGTTTTACGTCTGCACCCCTGCCCATCTCCCCATGGCCATCACAGCACACGGGAAAGCCACTGTGTCCTCTTGGGAAACACAGACAGTTCCGTGTCAGAACACAACTCGTGGTTTTACAGGACCACGTTTTCAGTTCGACATGGAGCCCTGTCTCAAACAGCTGTTGTTTGAACAATTGTCTGTCTTGACTGCTACATTTCTGGTACAGTTACAGCAGGAAAACATGAGGTGTGTTACCTTAGAGAGATAGTACTGGGACAGAGTAGCAGCGTTGAGTGCCCACTCCACTGGGTAGTAGCCACAATACTCAAGTTGTCTTTTAAGAGTAGTATGGCAATACTGAGCAGCCTTCTCAATCATCTCCAGGTGTTGGTAGACTTGTGCCAGATAATACAGAGTATGTGTATAGGCTTTTTCAAATCTGGAAAACACAACAGTCTCTTTAGACTCCCCCAGCCCCCCAATACAGCTTCATACATGCAAAAACCCAATAATCATCTAGGTATGAACTACACGCTCACCTTTTGGATCTTTCTTGGTCTGTGAGTTTTTCTTCTTCTGCCATGAAATGTTCACTGGGATCCAGGGGAGGATTTCCATCCTGCCAGAGTACACGATACAGTCAGTGAACCACGCTTCTCTGTCTTTGGAACACAATGCTCCCTCTTCTGGCTGCAGATGGATTGGCATTTTTCAATCCCAAATTGAACAGAACTTTCATCATGCATCTACACCTATCTCAGTGTCATGAATCAATTCCACGAAACTCAGGAGATTTAAAGGAAGAAAGCCCTAATTCTGCACGGAATTACAAGGTCTGCAGCTTGTAGAAGACTCCTGCTTACATACTTTAAAGTAACGTGTGCTGTGTGCACCAGGAACACCCAGCCTGGATTCTCCAGGACTACAACTGTGTGTCTTAGGTTTGTACAATAACATAATGGTTTTTAAAGCATCCATTTAATACCAAGCATGCCTTCAAGTGTGAAACATTCATTTGCCCAGCTGCACTCATCAATGGCAAGAAAACATGCTGCAGGAAGTACTGCAAAGAACGGTCTGTGCAGAGGATGCTCCGCAGACCTGCTGTAAAGACTTAACGCGGTGAAATGTGCCTCCCTTCGTTCACCAGCTAAGACTATTCCTTCAAATACATGAATAAGACAACAGGCAATGTCTTTGGAGGTTGAAGCAGCTAAACCTTGATATAAGGTATGACCTACGTGCAAGTTATTAATGATGTGAACTACTTCATTTAGAGGGTTTTTCTTTTTAAAATACAAGTTCTGTCAGAATCCTTATACAGACAGCTATACACTGTACAGCATTGTCGGGTGCAACCTTGCCTTAAAACAACTGCCAATCAAGTTAGAGTCAGCATAACTGGCAAGCCCAACAGCTTAACATTGCCTATGGTAAAGTTTTATTAGTCTGTGCTTATCTAATTTCCTTTGTAACTGTGAATAACTTCAGATACCAGTTCCAAAATGCTTCCCACAAAGGTGCCCTTTGTCCATTACACGGTGCGTCTGGAAGGGTGCTCAAAAAGCAACACAGCCCAGTTTCCTATGCAACCTCCTTAGCCCTTTCCTAGCCCCATTTATTTCGTAGCCCAAGAGAAAGTAAGACAACAAATAAAAGGCAGCCCAGAGAAATATTTTTCATAAGATAACATGGACTCAGGCAGCAAGAGAAGCAAGGGTAAAGAATGCATTCACGTTAAAGGGAAGTAAATGTACTCTTATGTTTGTACGTCTCATTAAAAAATTCTCAAAGGATTTGTTTGTTTGCTTTTAATGGAAATATTTGACTCGTCTTCAGAGATGAACAAATGAGTCTAAACCAGATAGTGACAAATACATAAAAGTGACCTACTAGAGAGGTGTAGATTTTTTTAATGATCTTTTAATCTGTAGGGTTTTCTGTTTATACCTCATTAATTTTTAAGATGTGAATTTATTACCCTCCATCTTGTTCTCTTTAGATACAAACCCTTCCAATCTCACAAAGGCTACCAGACCTGCTAATAAGATTTGCAGTACGTTCTGGCAAGACTAGAGCTATTCCTGCAAAGAAAAGAGTTTAAATGACACGGTAAGCAAGACCCTTGTCTCCTTCCTGTAGCTACAGATATATGCGCTGATGGCAAGCCTTACGCCTTTCATTATTCTCAGGAAGAGCTTTGCTACTCTCTTGTACCAGGTAGACTTCATCAGCCCCGGTTCCTGCTAGACCCACTTAGAAAACAACTAAATGTACCAGTTCAGGAAAATGCCTTGATCTTCAAGAGTTTATCAAAGATCCACAGACAGGAAGGGTTTTTATAGCCTAAAAATGAGCAATTGTTAAGAAAAGTATATTCACATTTTTATAATTTGTGAACAACGCATATTGGCATGGTTGTACAAATCCTAAAGATCAAACACCACGGCAAGGAGCTCCGGTCCTCGTTGTAAGCCATAAAGCAGCGAGACAAGCTCCCTCAGCCCTGGGCTATTTTAATTCTTTGCATATTAGGTCAAATTCAGTTCAGTCTTTTCAGAGAAACGTGACACAAATCCAATGAAGTTAGCACAAAAACACCCTTTTCTGTAGTTCCTTTAAGGATAGCTACTTTTGACTATACAATGCCTTGAAATGTAAGTGGCAAAAAAATTGTGACAGGTGATCTGATGTGGGCTTATTGACAGTCACATATATAGACCCTGACCTGGCGGTAAAGCCCAGCAGGAATATCCACTGGCCGTGACCCAACAACACGCGCAGATAACTAACAAAAATTAACCGCTCCAGAAAAGTCCACAGTAAAAAGGTGAAGGAGTTGGCAGCATTGTTTAACCCCCTGAAATATATATGGCAGCGCTGGTTCAATTTCATAATCAGTGGAGCGAGTGGCAGAATATTTTAGAGGCGATGTAGAAGTCAACGATATGATGCCTGGCTGGGTATACGTGTCTAAGTTGAACATGGGGAATTAACCAGAGACAGGGTCTGTAGAGATCCAGTATCTCTAGTGAGACCAACCAATCCGGAGGGCAGAAAATAAGCAGACAGGCTTCTCAGCAGCAGTTTTGTTTTGTGGATCCATTGCCTCCCTCTCCTGTCACTGCAGACCAGCACAGTCACAAAGGCGGCAATACAGCAGTAACCAACAAAGATTAACCCATTCTAAAATTTCCAGGAGAATCATCTATGCTATAAGCCAAGTTCACGTAAAACCTGAACCACAATTTGATTAAGTTCTGTCCAGCCTTTATAGCTGTCCTGAAACACAGATGCTGCTCCTTTAAGGCCACAAATGTTTCTAGCTCACTTGAGCACTGTCCCTGAAGCAAGTCAGTGGACAAACAGCTTTGCAAAGAGCTTAAAAATAGCACAAGGGGTCTTTGTTGGTGCACAGCAGGATCCAGATGGAAAACCTTGTTTAACATGCATGGGAGGTTCAGCTGTTTCTAAGGTTGTCCTCTTGGATATGCAACTAAACCACTCGCGTCCATGAAATATTGTGCACGGTCAGAGCAAACCATACAAATGGTACAGTTTTGTTTCCTTTTCCCATCAAAAGCAATGCATTGACATTTTACAGCCTTTCCAATATAAGATTAAGAATAGTCTTAGTTAAAAGCCAAATTCTAGCTGGCCTCAACTTTGGATTATTGACTCCAAGAGTTTTCAAAACGGCCAGTATTTTAGACCAAATTACCTGAATAAGTCTATTTTGAAAGTAAAAGTGATCCTCAAGTTTGCCTCTTTCGTTAACGGCACAAATTGTTATCACTTTTCAAAAGTATCGTAGCAGCCAACTTAAAGTGCAGAAACTCAGTTCCATTGTATGTTTTTCAAAGACTACTAGAGATGTAAGTGGCACGTGAAAGCCAGACCTGCGCAGTGTTAGTGAACACGGTACCTCTTTCATGTACTGGTTATACAAGGCTTCTGCGGATTCCAAGTAAGTCTGCGCAGTTTTAATCTCATCCCTTTCAGACCACAGGATACCTAGGTTGTTCTAAAGGTAAAAGGAAAAAGATTAGTTATTTTCCCATTTTGTTCCATTTACATTACACATTTTCTCCAAACAAATTATCAGTCTTTGTCTTTATACATACAATGTTCTAATGCAACGGATTTCAAAAGCAAAAGCTGTGCCCAGCCCTTCTTTTGCAAGTTGCTCAAAGCGGAAGGTTCTCACAGCGCGGCAGATACGTACAAACGTCACCGAACAAACTGCCGTTCTCCGTGTTTGCCCTGCTAAACTGGGACTGATCAGCTGGACTGGTCAGCTGATCGGAGCCAGCCCAGCGAGAGCCGGAGCCGGCGGGGTTCAGCAGACCACGAGGTTCAGCCGAGATTAGGAAGCTCAGAGGGAAACGTACAGGGACAGCGTGATTCCCGGCGGGTCCCGATCGCCAAAGCCCCGGCAGCCATTGCGAGAGAGCGGCTGACGTGGCGGGGGGCGTTCCCACGGTGACGGCGACCACACCCCCTCCCCTTACCTTGAAAAAGCCTTTGGGAGGGCAGCGACTCGCTGCCCACCTGGTGTAGGGAGGAGCAACCAGCTTGTGTAGCGGGTGAGTCCCACCCACACTGTGCTGTAGCAGCGGGTGTGGTAGCTCGTGCAGCAGGGTGCAGAGAGCACTTGTTGCTTGTCAGCCCTTCTAGCTTACTGCCAGCGCCCCAGACTGCTGACAACCATGGTCGCCTCCAGAAGGAGAGCTTGCCTCAAACAGACTGTGGCTACACAGACTGAGGCTCTGTCCCGAACGGTGGCTGTTCAGGTCTCCGGCTGCAGGGAGTGCCAGAGCCTGCTGCTGCCGGGGCAGGGAGGCCAGCACTCCACCTGTGTGAGGTGTGAGCAGGTGCAAGATCTGCTCGACATGGTCGTCAAACTTAAGGAGGAGGTTGAGACGCTGAGGACCATCAGGGAGTGCGAAAGGGAGATCGACTGGTGGAGTAACACCCTGACGTGCCAGTCGGAAAGGTCCCAGGGAGGTACCTCCCAAAAGGAGATGGACCTCCTGCCCTCTCGGACAGAGGCAGAAGTCCTGAGACGGCCCCACCCTTGTTGCTCTCGGGCAGAGTTAGGGGACCGAAAGGACGACAAGGGTTGGAAGCGTATTCCGGTTCGGCGTCACGGGCAGCCCCCCTCCCTGCCTGCTTTGCCTCCCCAGGTGCCCCTCCGTAATAGGTTTGAGGCCCTGGATCTTGAAGAAGAGGTAGGTGAGGAGGTGGTGCCAAGCCTACAAGCCAACAAGCCTACAAGATCACGTAGGAAGAGGCAGTCGACCTCACAACTTAAGACTGCCTCTGATAAGAAAGAAAGAAGGGTGATTGTAATAGGAAACTCCCTTCTGAAAGGAACAGAGGGCCCAATATGCAGAGTTGACCCTCATCTTAGGGAAGTTTGTAGTCTCCCTGGAGCCCGGATCAAGGACATCGCTAGAGAGCTCCCCAAACTGGTGCACCCGACGGACTACTACCCGCTGCTGGTCTTCCAGACAGATGGGGAGGAAGCTGCTTCCCGTAGTCTGAGGGGGATGAAGAATGATTTCAAGGTCTTGGGAAGGAGGGTGAAAGACTCAGGGGCTCAAGTGATCTTCTCTTCACTCCTTCCATCTTCAAGTGATGATGTGGGATGGAATAGGAAAATTCACTCTCTAAATGGTTGGCTCCAAGACTGGTGCTACAGGCAGGGCTTTGGATTTTTTGATAATGGTTGGTTTTATAAGACACCAGTCCGGACACTGTCACGTGGGAAAGGTTTATCTCGTAGGGGCAAAAGGATGCTGGGGCAGGAATTAGCTGGGCTCATTTGGAGAGCTTTAAACTAGGCTCGAAGGGGGATGGGGTTGTAGCTGGGCTTGTCCCAGTGGGGCTGCAATCTAAAACTGATGAGGACCGGGTGGCCTCCTATGCCCCTAGGGAGAAACTGGTGTGCTCTGCTCGCTCCCTGAAATGCCTGTATACCAATGCGCGCAGCATGGGGAATAAGCAGGAGGAGCTAGAATCCTATGTTCGGTCGGGAGATTATGATCTGGTGGCAATTACAGAAACATGGTGGGACAGTTCACATGACTGGAATGTGGTCATGGATGGCTATGCCCTTTTCAGGAAAGACAGGCCAGCCAGGCGTGGTGGTGGAGTTGCTCTCTATGTGAGACAGCAACTACAATGTACTAAATTCTGCCCAGGAGCGGATGACGAGCGAGTTGAGAGTGTATGGATCAGGATCAAGGGGCAGGCTGGCAGGGCTGACACTGTTGTGGGCGTCTGCTACAGGCCACCAGATCAGGCTGAGGAAGTTGATGAGGCCTTCTATGGGCAGCTGAGAGTGGCCTCACAGTCACAGGCCATGGTTGTTGTGGGTGATTTTAACTTCCCTGATGTTTGCTGGAAGGACCATTCAGCCAGCCAGCCACAGTCCAGGAGGTTCCTCCAGTGCATTGATGATAACTTCCTCATGCAGATGGTGGAGGAGCCGACTAGGAGAGGTGCACTGCTGGATCTCATCCTCACTAACAAGGAGGGTCTGGTCGAAGCAGTAAAGGTTGAGGGCTGCCTGGGTTGCAGTGACCACGAGATGGTGGAGTTCAGCATCTCATGTGGCAGGAACAGAATAGCAAGTAGAATTGCAACCCTGGACTTCAGCAGGGCTAACTTTGGCCTTTTCAAGCAATTGCTGGGGGAAATCCCATGGGCAAGACTGCTTGAAGGAAAAGGGGCCCAAGATAGCTGGGTGGCATTCAGTGATTGCTTCTTCCACGCTCAGGATCAGAGCATCCCCACACGTAGGAAGTCAAGGAAGGGAGCCAGGAGGCCTGCGTGGTTGAATAGGGAGCTGTTGGGTATGCTCAAGCAGAAGAGGAGAGTTTACAGGTCATGGAAGCAGGGGCTGGCCACTTGGGAGGAATATAAGGCTGCTGTTAGAGGATATAGGAAGGCAGCTAGGATAGCCAAGGCCTCCTTAGAATTACAGCTGGCGAGAGGGGTCAAGGACAGCAAAAAGAACTTTTTCAAATACATAGCAGATAAAACTAATACCAGAGGCAATGTAGGCCCACTGATGAATGGGGTGGGTGCCCTGGTGGCAGAAGATACAGAGAAGGCAGAATTACTGAATGCCTTCTTTGTCTCTGTCTACTCTGCCGGAGGCTGTCCTGGGGAGCCCTGTACCCCTGAGACCCCGGATGAAGCCAGGTCAATGGAGGAGTTTGCTTTAGTCGATGAGGACTGGGTTAGGGAGCAATTAAATAGTCTGGACATTCATAAATCCATGGGTCCAGATGGGATGCATCCGCGGGTGCTGAGGGAGCTGGCTGAAGTCATTGCTGGACCGCTCTCCATCATCTTTGCCAAGTCTTGGGAAACGGGAGAGGTGCCCGAGGATTGGAGGAAAGCAAATGTCACTCCAGTCTTCAAAAAGGGCAAGAAGGAGGACCCGGGTAATTATAGACCGGTCAGCCTCACCTCTGTCCCTGGGAAAGTAATGGAACAGCTTGTCCTTGGTGCCATCTCAAGGCATATCAAGGATAAGAGGGTTATTAGGGGCAGTCAGCATGGCTTTACCAAGGGTAGGTCATGCTTGACCAACCTCATAGCCTTTTATGAGAATGTAACAAGGTGGATGGATGGTGGCAGAGCGGTGGATGTTGTCTACCTTGACTTCAGTAAAGCCTTTGACACAGTCTCCCACAGCATCCTCACAGCTAAGTTGAGGAGGTGTGGTCTAGACAATAGAGTAGTGAGGTGGGTTGCAAACTGGCTTAGGGAGAGAAGCCAGAGAGTGGTAGTCAATGGTGCGGAGTCTAGTTGGAGGCCAGTATCTAGTGGAGTGCCCCAAGGGTCAGTGCTGGGGCCAATATTATTCAATATATTCATTAATGACTTGGACGAGGGAATTGAGTGTACTATCAGCAAGTTTGCTGATGACACCAAGCTAGGAGGAGTGGCTGACACGCCGGAGGGCTGTGCTGCCATCCAGCGGGACCTGGACAGGCTGGAGAGCTGGGCAGGGAATAACCTGATGAAATTTAACAAGGACAAGTGTAGAGTCCTGCATCTGGGCAGGAACAACCCCAGGTTCCAGTATAGGTTGGGAGATTACATATTAGAGAGCAGTGTAGGGGAAAGGGACCTGGGGGTCCTGGTGGACAACAGGATGACCATGAGCCAGCACTGTGCCCTTGTGGCCAGGAAGGCCAATGGCATCCTGGGGTGTATTAGAAGGGGGGTGGTTAGTAGATCGAGAGAGGTCCTCCTTCCCCTCTACTCTGCCCTGGTGAGACCACATCTGGAATATTGTGTCCAGTTCTGGGCCCCTCAGTTCAAGAAGGACAGGGAACTGCTGGAGAGGGTCCAGCGTAGGGCAACGAAGATGATTAAGGGAGTGGAGCACCTCCCTTATGAAGAAAGGCTGAGGGAGCTGGGTCTCTTTAGTTTGGAGAAGAGGAGACTAAGGGGGGACCTTATTAATGTTTATAAATATATAAAGGGTGAATGCCATGAGGATGGAGCCAGACTCTTCTCAGTGGCAAACAATGATAGGACAAGGGGTAATGGGATCAAGCTGGAACACAAGAGGTTCCACTTAAATTTGAGAAGAAACTTCTTCTCAGTGAGGGTGACAGAGCACTGGAACAGGCTGCCCAGGGAAGTTGTGGAGTCTCCTTCTCTGGAGACATTCAAAACCCGCCTGGACATGTTCCTGTGCGACCTCACCTAGGTGTTCCTGCTCCAGCAGGGGGATTGGACTAGATGATCTTTTGAGGTCCCTTCCAATCCCAAACATACTGTGATACTGTGATACTGTGACTGGTGTGTCCAAATAACGAGCTGTTTCCCCACGGTATGTTCTGTGTCTGATTCATGCAGCTTTTATATAATATAAAATATAATCAAAACAGACAAGGAATTAGACATTTTTCATCATGACTGTAGAAAAATTTGACAGGAAAGAGATATTCTAGGAAGGAACGTTTGTATATTTTCAATAACGGAAAGAGATTAAAAGAACTGTTAAAATACAAAAGCTACAGATTTTGAAGCTGCCTTCAAATTTAAATTACAGCAATGTAACATCACTGTATCTGTGAACCCATCTTTTACAAAAAACACCTCTAACTTTATTAATCAGATGAAGGCATTAGTAAAAATCTAGGTCTGATGTGCTAATTTAATTCCTAGGCAATGTTACAAAATCCAACAGGACGATGAAAAAAACCTTCAAAGGAGTTAGAATGTGTAGTTGTTTGTCAGCCCTGCATCCTCCTCAAATCCATTCATAGGAATGCATCACGCAGCATGATTTATGAACAGAAACACTTTGCTCGTGGCCAAGCAGTGGAATGGAACAAATTTAATTAGACAGAAACTCTGATACATATCCTTATGCAGCAGCTCAGAAATGAGAAGCAGGGCTCCATAAACAGGAAAAACAGACGCTCCTCCTTTCAAAACAGAAGTCAGCGCCATGACAACATACTCTGTACATCCTGGAACGTGGAGAAGTACCGCCACCGTTGACAATTACTGCTTTTATATCAGAAATGTTTGTTTAATTAAATATGCGCGCCTTTTCGAGCCCTGGGGATGGAAAGCTGAGGCGGGTTCACTGCCCATCCCTGCTCTCAGCTGGCAGTGCCGGGCAGCAGCGCGCCCGTCTGCTGTTGGACCGCAGCACTGCGCAGGCGTAGCACAGGAACTTCATCCTGCGCTGTCCTAACAGCCCCAAACCAGGAGATCCGCACACACATCTGTCCGGCAGGGAGAAGCGCTGCCGTCCCACACACCGCGTCAAAGGCACCGTGGATCCCTGTCCCTCGGCCGCAAAAGCAGCAGCTCCCCAGGAACACACACTGGGCAGGTGTTACGTTGTCTTCACCAGCTGCTCAAGCAATCTCTGCTATGAGTAACAGATTTGTCACGGTGTACCCAAAGCACCACACGAAGGACAAGCAGATATAACCTCATGAATCCCAGACATCTGTTTAACTACCGTCTTTCCACATACACACAGAATTCCTTGACAGTTTTGCAGTGTTTGACAAGAGGTACTACTGAGCCTTTTCTAATTAGAGCAGCCATTTTTGACAGAGACATCTAAATAACTGTGCTATTTCAAGTCTAGAGTTTGAAATGTAACCATACAACAGCTGCCACGATGGAGAGGTTGAGCAGAGGCCCTTCTGTGAATCTTCATATGATAAGAACTGATTTTGTTAACCGTATTACTTTCTTCAGAATAAAGAGGTGAATATTATCACTTTTTGACACTGCAAAACTATATTTTCTCTTCTGGAATAAAACATAATAGATTAAGAAATAACAGGCAAGGCTGAAAAGCAAACAAATACATGACAGCTTTTAAGAACGATTTACCTTTTCAGGATCCTGCAACAAACAAAAGCATCTCCCAACTTTGACAACAAATGACAATTAAGGAATCACAAATAAGCTCTGCACACAGTGAGGTTTAGACTGGATATTAGGAAAAAATTTTCCCGGAAAGGGCTGTGGGGCATTGGAACAGGCTGCCCAGGGCAGTGCTGGAGTCACCATCCCTGGAGGGGTTGAAAAGGTGGTTAGACAAGGTTCTTAGGGACAGGGTTTAGTGCTAGAGTTAGGTTATGGCTGGACTCGATGATCCTGAGGGTCTCTTCCAACTGAAATGATTCTGTGATTCTATGCTGACTGTCAAATCTACAGATCAAGAATATCTGTTCTTGCCAGCACTGTTAAGTGCTCCGCTTGAAGAGGTGTTATACTGCTTGCCTCCTGCTCAGTTCTTACAATCCTGTCTCGGTCTATCCTGACGCGCACGCCGCTTTGCCAGCCCGCGGTTTCTATCCGGACAGCACAGTCCGGACGCCCCGCACGCCCCGCGGCAGCAGCCGGCTGGCAGAGCAGCGTCCCGCACGGCCCCACCGCGAACTGCCGCTCCGAGCGCGGCGCAGCCCCAGGACAGCGGCCACGCACCAGGGCATCCAAGTGGCACCAAGCTCCCTCATTTTCAGCCCATCGCAGACGCCCCACAGCACGGCCCACGGACGCAGCTTGGCCCATGGGCACCGCACACGGACACGGCCCACGGACACAGCACAGCCCGACCCACGGACACCGACCCCCCGCCTGCTGCCGGGTCAGCCCGCCCCGCCCGCCCCCTTGGGCCTCGGCGCACCTGGGCCTGTATGTAGAGGGACACGCAGTCCGGGGAGAGGCGGTGCGGCTCCAGGAGCTGCGCGCAGCGCTGCAGGTGCTCCTCGCCGGCCGACAGCTCCTCCGTGTCGGTGTGGTTGACGCCCAGCTCGTACTCCAGCACGGCCCGCCGCACGGCCAGCAGCCGCGCCTCGCCGCCCTCCTCGGCGGCGCTCAGCAGCTGCTTCACCTCCTGCAGCAGCGCCCGGGCGCTGTACTTGGAGCGGTAGGGCTCGGTCTCCGGGTCCTTGCGCGACTCCACGGCCGAGAGCGTGCGGGCGGCGCGGAACTTCTCCCGCACCGCGGCCCACCCGCCGCCAGCCGCCGCCGCCATCTTGCCTCCGCCGCGCGTCACGCTCCCCGACGCGCCGCCAGCAAATCAACGCCGAGCAGCGGCGGCGGCAGCCCCGCCCCTTCCTCCCGCCCGCTGCCATGGCGACCGCAGCACCGCCCCCGTCCCCTCCTTCCCAGTCCTGATGTTTTCCCCAGAACCTCAGTGACGGGGTTCAGGCAAACGGTACCGAGAGCTGAGAACCAGCAGATGGCGACAGGCAAGCAGGAGCACCCCCACAGCCACCCCGGGCCCGTGGGACGCTCTTGAGGGAACTGTGAGGGGCTGGAGCTCAATTTTGCTGAAAAGAGCATTTTTTCACTGCACAGGCTGCGGAACAGACAAGGCGCAGTAACCGTCCGTGTTTGGAAGAGTTGTTTCTTCACAGCACTGAGTTTCCAGCGAAACACTCGCCCCCTCAGACACGATTGGCAGCAGCTGTTTTGCTGGGCAAAATGGAAAATCTTCCAAAAACCCCCGTCATTTCAGCAAACATGTTTTTTTGCCATCCTCAAAGACAGGCTGCTTTATCAAGGAATAAAGACAGAGGGAAGTGTCCAACAGGCTTTTACTTTCTGATAAAAATCAGCTCAGTCCTGTATCTGTTACCAGAGGTTAATCAAGTGACTTGTTAAAATCGCGTCCCCGGTTTCCATTCTTAAACCAGTTGTTCCTCTTGAAGCCGCCATCACTTTGCCTCCCATTTCCGAACCTGGAGAACCCTCGTCCAGCCTCTTGGGGTGACTCTTCCAGCTCAGGCAACTCCTCTGCCACCGACAGCTGCCAGCGCCTGGTGTCCTTCCACTGCGCCTGCAGAAAAAGAGCCATGTGAAGGGACTACACGCCCGCAGGTGTGTTCAAGGCTCCTCATATCATTTAAAAACACCGAATGCAAAGGTACTGACAGACAAATCCCACCCGTGCAGAAACAGGTGAGCAGATCTCCCATTGGGAGACAACTCACGGTCCTGCGAAAAAGGATAAATGATCACAAAGGGACAAGAGAGAGCGAAACCAACAGAAAACTGGTTAACCCTCAAATATATTAGAGACATCAAAATCCAGAGTGGCAAAGTATTTTAATAAAATCAGGCAAGATAATGAGAACTGAAATGAGAAAGAGGCATGACAGCGTATTTCCAAAAACTGCTGTGCTCTTTCTAATGTCTGTGCAACATCCTTATTAAAACACAAACCTTATTCTCCCAAACCACCCTTTAGTCAATGCTATACATGGCACCCGACAAATTTAAGATCACCAGGTTCCAAAGACAATTCTGGCTACAGAAACATACCTGTATGTTACTCAGTTCATCAACAGGGATATCAAAGCACACCCCCTATAACCAAAAAGAAACAAAGAGACATTTGCTTTCCAGAGGTATATCCAATAACAGAGATACAACTGCAGTCAGGCAGCACCTGCAACCACCCATCCACGCTAAGCACAGAGACCAGAAACAGCAGAAAGCGCGATCTTTTGGGGGAAGGTTTTTATAAGCTGAAGAAAAAAATGGTTAAAACTCAAACACTCAAAGCAAAATGCAGATTCAAATGCCCTGTGCTGACAGCAGCACTGCCTGCAACCAGGTGTTTAAAAGCTGTTTAAAAGCCAGAGAGGTGCCATCTGCACCACAAGCTCTCCGGGAGTGCACGTGTGCAGGAGCCAGGCTGGCAGTCACACACCGCACGGCCCGGCCAGGCTGGCAGTCACCGCCCGCTCCACAGCCATCTCTGCAGTGCAGTGCTGTACAGTGTTATAGCATGAGTTTAGAATGAAAGAAGAGGTCACAACAACTGCTCCCACATATGCATATTTCTGATGCTTTTTTTTTTCCTTTTAGGAGAGGATTCCTGCATTATAATTCAGGAGCAATGTGTCCATTCCAGTACATGTCTCCTAAATACTCAACTCGCTTCAATCTTTTTTTTTTTCAGTAGTGTATACTTAAACAGCCATTTCAGGGGGCTGTGATAGGTTACCATCCTCTCAGAAATGAGACCGAGCAGGAATAGTGAGATGTCAACACCTCTATACTGGTACTTCACAACTCCTGCCTCAATCACTGCAAAAACTGGCCATATAAATATATATATATATATATATATGTACACACACACTCCCTCTCCTCCCCCAAGGCTGGGCCATCTTACCATCTTCCCCTTGAGGAAACGCATTGCAGATATTTTGCCATCCACTTCCTCACCAAGCTGCTCCTTTAGTCCTCGCCAGGCATAGCTCATGCTACGCATTTCTATTGAGCACTTCAACACCATGGTCACAAAACCCTGCAGGAAACAAACAGAACAATGTTTATGAGACTAAACCTGGTTGAACAGCCTGTAACTCACTAACTAACGAACCATGCAATAACTTGTTATTGTAGTGTAGTATTTAATCCTAAGAAACCAGCTTTCCAAAAGCAAAGCAACTAAAAGCCTCCTAGGAAGCTGAAGGTACCCATCTGACCCAGGACTGTCCCATGATATAAAGGCCAATAGCATTTCTCTATTTTAGCCAGAAACAGAGACACATTTATTCAGTACATAAAGTTAGTGCTAGACAAGGGGTAAAAAACCCACCCAAACTGATACAAGAGGCAGAGTCCAGTCAGGTGCTCTTTCCAAAACTGTGTTACCACCTAAGGAACTGAGCCAAGTCCTCCCTGAGTGCGTTAGAAAAAGGAAGAACTTCTCTTTACCAAAATCTCTGTAAAATCAGTTTAATCAATTAGCCAGTTAATCACAGGCTAGACTTATTTGTCATATGCAGAAATGTAAGATATTTCCTGGGAAGGGAAAACTACAATAGCACAAACCAATCTATCAGCTTGTAAAATGTATTAGTTAAACTCTCTTAGAGCATCGAAGTCTTGTGTCAGTTAGATCTCTGGAGATCTACTGAACTCTCATTGCAAGAAAATGTACAAACTGATTTCATCTTTTTTGTTTCCTGCAGAGTGCCAGTAAGAGGTGACTTCAGGTGAGGAACGAGCCTCCAACCAGAAGCTGGGGATAACAGCTGCTCAGGAACCCTAAGGAAAGAGCCTGAGAAGATGCCACACGTGGCCTGGACCCAAGCAATTCGCATCCATCCCTGTTAACTCAGGTACGACATTATTTACCGCAGTTGAGTTGAGTAAGGAGCGCTGCTGTATGTAAGATGCCCCAGAAATATGGGCCAGAGCTGCAGCCAGGGCAGCAACTGCCCCTTTTTCGTCTATGAGCTCTTGAGCAGATTTTCTGAAGTAGTCCACTGCAGAAGGAGGAATGGCCTCCAACAACCTACAACAGAAGTTTAAGAGATCAGCACAGGCCAGTGTGAACATGACTATGTTGAAGACATCAGATTTCAGCCAGTTTTCAAGGTTAACAAGTTATCTCTAAAAGCCTTGGCTGTAACGCTCGCGCTTCACTACCCCTCCCTTAACGCAACACTTGCAGGACGCTGGATAACCACCGCCTCCGTTGATTAAGCCAAGCCTCTTGAAAGATGTGTTCAAAATGGGGGACGTTCACGTGGCACGTTTGAGAGCACTGGTAAATACGTCAAGGGAAGGTTCTGAAGTATCAGCCATACCCAAGAACTCACAAGAAAGTGCTGCCAGCGCTACCGTGCTGCTGCTGGGCCGGGGCAGGGCCCTGCTCGCTCCCAGTGAGAGCCGATCACATCGACTGTTTCTGGGAAAGGCAGCGAGAACAAGCTGGGAAACTGAGCACAGCTATTTTCATGCTATTTTGGGTACCCGCCATTTTTCAGTACGTGGTAAACCCAAAACCATGCCCATGATCTCCTTTACACTGCTCAGATCCTCGCTAATAATTTCTGTCAGTGCAATTTCCACCAAGCAGGCAGCAAATATAAACAAAGTGCATAGAATAAAAACCATAACCCTTGAGAATAAAACAACACAAAGAAATGCAGGATGGGGTTACGACACCCTCAGCTACCGCAGAGTAACTCAGTGTACTGAGTACTGCTCTTCACACATTGCTACTGTGCCTTCTGAGCAGACAAACATCAGATTCCCTGCATGACAGTAATTCCCTTTGTGCTATTGATTTCTGATGACATAAACGAAGGTTATTTTTTGCAAGAGCTTTGAGAACATTATATTCTATGAAAGCACATAGAGGTTTACTGGTATCATCTTATGAAAACCAGTCAGTGTCTACAAGCCAAGCAAGCTTTTACAACACAAGCAAAGACACGTGCACAGATAGGTCTGATCCCCTAAAGCTTCACATTAACACCGTTGTTGTTGCTAAGAACTCTAGACATCTTTTAAGAACGGGCAAATAAACTTACTTTTTGGCATCATTACTTGAAGCTTTAATTACATCTGTAGCAGAAGGAACACCTACACGCTTAAATGTAATCCCCTGAAACCAAGCAAACAAATTACAGTTAAAGGTATTTTCAGCACTCTACAACTCACCCATACCTGAGTCACGTTACTTAGGCCCCCAGTCGCTTCTGTCTGAATATTAACAGCCTTTACTTCAGTTACCTCTGAACCAAGAATAAAGCTTTTTTAAAATTTCCCGCCTTTGTTAACGTGGAGCTATTTTATACCAATTAACATGCAGATGGTCTCCTTCACACACTCCTGTCACTGCCCGCCTGCTGACAGCAGTACTGCCAACATGGGGAAACTCATGAGACAGAACAGGTTTATACAGCATCATTTATGAACAGTTACCAAATATCACCATTTCAGGCCTATCGGACCACGGGACACGAGGCCCATACTGGATCCATGCAGCCCATGGTTACAAAGTGCCAAAGAGTCTTTCAGGAGCCGAATAATTCCATGACGCAGAGATCTGAGGTAGAACTCACCGCTTTGTGTTCAACCTGCTTCAGGAGATCTTCCTCTCTTCTCTGAAACAAACAGATGCAGACCCCAGTCCGGCCGGCTCGACCCGTTCGTCCAGAACGGTGGATGTAGGAATCGACATCCTTTGGAAATTCAGATTAACATGAGAAAACCTTATGTCATTTAAATCATTGAAAGTCAGAGAAAACGCAAGCTAAATTCTACTCCGGAAGCCTAGAAAGTGATACATTCTGTTTCTATACCCAAATGTAAGTACACACAAACCACTCAGGTCCCAAGGTGTGTCAACATTGTTTTTTTACAATAAAACGCTCCACTGTAGTTACAGAAGAACAAAAAGGCAGCAGGAGTATTTCAGGATTGTTACGAAACTCAACCTAACAACATTCAGAAGGGATTCGGAAATCCTGAAACAATGTCAAAACCTATCTGACGACAATCCCGAGTAACCGAAACCCGTCACTTTTAATTTAATCAAAGCTCAGAATTTAACTAGGAAACTCTAGGCCTGCATTTACAAAAAATCCGCTGGTGAATCAGAACACTAGGTCTGGTGAAACCAAGGAATACTCCACCGTTCTGTCACCAAAAAATAAAATTCACAATTCTGGTTCCTCCCAGTGACTTACTTTTGGCGGCGAACATTGTATAACAAGGTCGACCTCAGGAATATCCAAACCACGGGCAGCTACGTTTGTTGCAATGAGAACTTCAAACACACCAGTTCTAAAGCCTTTTAATGTGACTTCTCTCTGTTGCTGTGGAATGTCACCATGCAAAGACTGGGCATCCTGTCAGTGGAACAAACCATGGACATGTCATTAACAGGGCAGCCTGGGCTGCAGTACCTGCACGTTTAATTACAAAGCCCAATACATCGTGTAGAGCAACAGAAAATACCTACACAGCCGATACCAAAGGAAGATACAGAATCCTGCTTTGTGGTTTGATCTTTCTCTGGGACAATACTACTCTCCTAAGGAGTAGTTTTACCAGAACATTATTACTTGTAGCATACCAACAGCAGACTGTGCAATTTCAGCCTGCCATGCCAACAAGGGCCCACTTCAGCTTTCACCTCCGCCGGAACAAATGGGAACAACCTTACTTAAGCAGTGTTGTCAAGAGCGAGCAGGGGACTGTGGGACGCCATCCCATACCCACAGAAGCTCAAGGTTTTCAGGGCGTTCCCAAACTCTCCAGGTGATCTGAACAACCTCCACTTTCAATGAGACAAGACAGAGCAAGTGTACGACAAGAAGAAAGAGGAGAGTCACAAGCTCACAGTTCAAATGAGTAACATGCAAACAAACAAAAATTGCTGCTCCAAGATTTTAATGTGAATAGGATATTTATCAAATACTGGGCAAACCATGTATTCCTATTACTGCTCTTTCACTATAAACAGGATTTTCTCTGAAAAAAATCCAGCACCTTTTCCCACTCCCCAAAAAGGTGCTTCATTCAAGCAAGCACAGAAAACGTGCTCAGCAGACCACCTGAGGCCTATTAAATGACTCTGCAAGTACAACAGCACATTCTGGTCTACCATATTGGTTGGATTTTCCTGAATCCAAAGAGCACACGAACATAAGTAATATGTGCACTAGAATAGCTCCTGCTTATTACCCTTATTACTATCTCCTGTTTATTCAGCATAAGCTGTGTATTTTCCATTGATCTGGTCCTGTATGACTTTAAAGCCAAAGGAATAAATTCATTATCACAGCCAAGAAAGCATTTTAATCGCAAAGCTGTATGTTTAGAAACAGCTTTCATAAGTCTTAAAACTGCCCACAGAAACAACTTCACCCACACGGTTGCAACCCTGTATTTATTTCAGGGCATTCAACCCCCGACTCTCCACTCAGGCCCCAGTACCTGTTTGAGAGAAGCATTCATAGCGAGCTCGTTTGCCTCCTTTTTGGTCTCGCAAAAGACGATGGTCCGGCCACGGCTGCCGCTGTAGACTTGAATGATATCCCCGAGGACTCCTGCTCTCTGAGAGGAGCGACACTGTATAGCCAAGTGCTGTTTGGGGCAGAAACACAGGAACGGTTTGTTAAATCTAAGCCATGCAAAGGACAGACAAAAGGAATTTAGACAGATTTTTTTTTTTAAGCTTGCAAACTATATGAAAGCTTTGCTTAAAAAATGTGTCTACCACGTGCAAAGTCATTCCACACCCCCGTTTGTCAAGTCAGCGCAGAACCCATCTCATGCAGGCCACGCGCTGCTCTGCAGCACAACCACTCACCTCCACAGTCGTGGCGGTCCTTTGCGTCTTCTTTCCAATCAGGTCAATCTGTTCGTATTCGTCTTTCATATATTTTTTGGCCACATCATACACCCACCGTGGGCAAGTTGCAGAAAACAGCAGCGTCTGGGGGTTGTTCTCAGAACCTGGAAGTGAAGGGCACTGATTTCAGTCATCACAACAGCCTCTGAACTTGACAACTGACAAAAAAGCAGCAGAGTTGCTCTCACATGGAGAAGTTTTGATGTGCAGTAAATGTCAGCAACAAGAAGAAAACTTAGGAGCGATGAAAACATTTTAAATACCCTTTAGACACCAAAGGCGAAATTACAGTAATCTTGGATGTACCAAACTGAATCTCTCATCCTGACTAAGAAATACAAGACACATTTCTAGGTCATCTGCTAAAAAATGGTTTGGACAGTGCCTGAAGTCCTCCCACAGTACCAGCCAAGGAAAACAACAGTGGCTGCACCGTGCAGTGCTCAACCCCGATGCGTGAGGCTCACGGATCTGTCCAACAGCCCTCACGTGGAGTCACAGCTGCAAAGAAACTGCCAGCAACCAGCTTTTCGTGGCTTCCAGGGCCAGAAGCGGTAACCTTGCTTTCAGAAATCTTTCATATTTCTACTTCTGGTAATTCATCAAATCACTTTCAAAACTTTGGGTGTTAGTATAACGTTACAAGGAATTTCACACTATTAACCTCCTTTATCTCCATTCCTGCTACCCGATGGCTTTGCTGAATGCCCACTACATCAGAAAAGCACAACTATTCCCTAGCTGTCAACTCCATGTGATGCCAAGTGTACAGACGGGCCTGAACACCAATCCTACGCTGTTACCTCTCGCAGGATGGAGAGCACCAGGGCTTACGGAGTGGGGTTTGTTGGCTTTTTGCCTCCTTCCTCCTGCCCCTCCTTGCAGAGGTGCCACTCCAGCCCTTCAGCCATCTGTCACCTCGTCTTTAACCTTTTCCACTTCCACCTTCTCTGAGGTCCAATAGCAGCCTTGCACAAAGGACTGAAGCTGGGGGTGCACCCGCAGCTCTCAAATCAGTACAACTGTGTTTTCTGCACTGTCGCTTATTCCTATCTTGATGTCAGAATTTACCTTTTTTATAAGCAAATCCTAAGATTTCTTCCACTTGTTCAGCAAAGCCCATGTCCAACATGTGATCGACTTCATCCAGAACAACATGCTTCACGCTGGAAAGCTCTAGCTTGCTGTTCTGAATGTGGTCTTTGATGCGCCCAGGAGTTCCCACTAGAATATCGATGCCACTTTTAAGGAGATCAACTGGAAGACAAAAAAGCCAAGGACAGTGTCAGAAGGCCAAGAGACAACAAGGTAAAAAAGTAACAGTAAACAGCAACACCTGTAATGTTAGAACAATCTACTGCCCTTCGCTTTGATCTCTGAACAAAGCACTACGTCCAGCCCAAGTAACAAACGAGTAAGTTCAGTGATGGTCCAAGTTGCTCTGTCAGGAATATCAGCTAAACCACAAGCAAAGTCACAGTAAAATACACCTATTGCCATTAAACAATGAGGAACGAAAAGGACGAGTCACTTTGCAGACCTACAACCACTCTTTCAAGTAAACATTTATTGGAACTCAAACAATCCAACCCGGGCTGTGTACGTCCTCTGGAAGCAACGTCGTGGCTCCTGATCAAACCGAACCAAGCCAGCTGTACTCACGGGATGCATTTAGAGGAAGTGAACTCCAATCCAACAGTCATTCCTTCGCATCTACTTACGCTGTTCTCTATACGGAGTTCCTCCATAAAAACAAGCCACGGACAGCTTCCTGGTGAGATGCTTGAAGTCTTTGGCTACCTGTGTGGCCAGTTCCCTGGTCGGAACCAGAACCAGCACCTGGAGGGAGTGAAGAGAGACCAAAATGCAGCTGTGCTCAGAGAAGTGTTTCCTCCTCATCCAACGGCCAGCAGGGGAAACAAAGCAAAGAATTAAAAGATAACCAAGAGGTAGAACAGCAACATTTTTTTCTCAAGTAAATGCCAGCTAAAACAGACACTTCAGTAACATTACCAAGGACAATGAAGGCGCAGTTAAACAATAAGGGACAGGAACAGTCACTAAACAATTTGGAGTGATAAGATCTTCAGACGCATTGCAGTATGCATTCCAGCCATGCACTTCACCTACCTGCCCTCCTCCACTATCTATCCTCTCCCATCCATTTTATTTTACAAAGGAAACGATAAAACTAAGAGCTGAATTCTTCTCTCTAGAAATCTTCCAGACAATTACATTTTACAACCTACGTTGCCTTTAAAGTTAATAAAATAGAAGGATGAAGCAGGCAAAAAATCTGCAGACTACAACAGTTTTCAGTCTAATGATAAATACGCACACTGCATTTGTGTTCATCAAATCACTTTCAAAACATTTGGCATTACTATAATGTTGCAAGGAATTTCACACTATTAACCTGGGCATGGGATATCTGATCAACATGGGAGAAAGAAGGCCCCAAAACTCCCCAAACCGATTACAAAATCACTTTCGACATCCGCCCTGTTCCAAGGTTTTGGTGTTCACCCTCAGGCAGGAACTTACTTTTGGTGAACGGCCTCTTCTCCCGTCTTGTGAGACACTCTGAAGCTTTTCAACCAGTGGGAGAGCGAAAGAAAAGGTTTTCCCAGTTCCTGTTCGAGCCTGAGCAATGACGTCTTTGCCGTCATATATGGGCTGGAAAGTCTTCACTTGCACAGGGAACAGGTATTTTACACCTCGAGCTGTAAAATAATCCAAAGAGGTTTCATTGAATGGTGCCGATCCTGCTGCAAGCTGAGCAATTAGAAGCCCTCATGTATAACTAAAGCACATATTTTATAGGCATCAGGTCAAATCCTGTACACAACAGGAGATGCAACTTAGGAAAACACATCTCTCTGTTCTTACTCCTACTTTAGATCACAAGGTATCTTCCCCAAAACAAACAGCTCAGTGTCCACAATGAAACTTCGCCCTCCTTGTGACATTTGGCACAAGGCGACAGGAGATGAAGGAAAAAGCAAATTAAAAAAAAAAAAACAGAAACACATGTATTTTTCTGATGCAGCCCAAGCCTGTGCGGCAACTTGGTTCTGAGGGTCAGTGCACGTGTTTCAAAACATTCTGAAACCTCAGAGATTTCGCACACTGGAAGTGAAACAATCCATCCAAAAGAAAACTTCCGGGCAAGGAAAATGCAAAGGAACGAGGAGAATTTTGTCTGAGAAGCAAAAATCTGCTCAGCTTCCCAACAGAGAGGACCAGAACTCCACAGGGATTACTGCAACAACGCTGCTTGAGGAGAGACACTAAAATGCCCAAAGTATGAGAAAAATCCCAATCTGTTCACAGGAGCCAAATAGTCTGTACACAAAACACCGGAACACTTACTAAAGAAGTGATACCGTAGACAGCAGAGATGGGAGTGAAGATAAATAGTGAGTAGAACGATGCTGACGAGAAGAGAAACCCTGTGTCTAGAACGTACACCTAGAACAACCACGCCACGAAGAACAGACGCACCCTAAGGCACCTGAATTGGAACCAAACAGAAACTTTGTTCCTACTAACAGGAGATTCTTTGAACCTACAGTGACTGCTCATGTGCGTATTCCTACCACACAATAAATACAGGATGATTTAGGACCATTTACCCTTAGCTTCTGTCTCTGCTTATATGGGTACAGTGCAATTCTGGACAAACATTTACAGAAGTTTTTTTACCGCATTAACTAACCTTTGAGAAGGTTGATGGTGTTTTGGGAGAGAGGAAACTTGGAGAAGGCGCCTTCTTTTGCTTCTTCTGTCAGCTCCTAACAGGATAAAAACCAAAACAAAACACCTTGTCAGCCCTAAGAAATCAGCAATAGCACAGCCCGCCTGGGCACTCACCAACAGCCGTGCGCTTGCTTTACCGTCGTGATTTTATCAGCTACCTCCTTTCTGCTTCAAGAGAAAAAAAATCTTGTGATGCAGGAACTTCATAAACAAAAAATCATCACAGCGTGAAGTGGGAAACTTGAATGCAGCCACCCTGGATCAGAAGACAAGACACTGACCGGGGCTGCCCCAGCCGGCGCGGCAGAACGAGCGCCTGCCAACACGCAGCTGCTCTTACACGGGTTCTAAGCAAAGGCTTTCAGCCAAAGGTCTCCCTGCTCTGGTTACCTGCCACAGCTTGTTCAAGACACTGGTGTATCGCCCCTAATTTGGATATACCCGCAACACCTCTTAAGACCGCCGGCAAACAAAACGGAAGAAGTGCCCCGTCCGTGTGATCTCCCCGCATCGGGCACGTATGCTGGGCAAGTCAGGGAAGGGAAACTGTTTGTTTTTAACTGGAGTCCACTGAAATCGTTAGAAGACTGTTTTTCAAAGGAAAACGTATTTGGTGGCACAATTCGCTGTGTGAAGCAGGAATTTCCCTCTAAATCGCACCTACTCGGGACAGCACAGGAGCGGCTTCTTGACCCTGCACACCAGGAGATGCTTAAAGCTCACAACGTAACTTCTGCTTCAGAGATCCACGAGATCGCACCATCACGGCCACTGTGCAAAACGCACGCTCTGGATTCACGTTCCCATCTCAAACGCAGGAGAGAAAAGCACCTGCAGCAGGCCCGATCCAGGGCAAAGAACGGGGAGAACCCCGACCGCGGGCGTTAGTAACCGTGACGGGCAGGAACAGGACGGGCAGCAGCTGCTCCCTGATGCGCGGGAGCCACAGCTCTAAGGGGAGCGGCAGCAGACGCTGCGCACGTCTCCAACAGCACGTGTTACTACACACATTGGGCACCAGTGAGGCTGTAACGGGGCGAGCCGCGCAGCGCTCCCACCTGGGCACGGCCGTCCTGCTCTCCCGGGGGCGCGGCTCCGTCGCTCAGGGCGGCAGAGGCTCTCACCGCGCGCTCGCCGCCGCTCTCCTCCTCGCCCGGCTTCGTCTTCTTGGGCAGGGGGGGCTCAAGCCCGCCCAGCCCGCTCTCCTCGGGCTGGGCCTGCTCGCCCTCGGCCCGACCGCGCCGCTTCAGCTTCTCCCGCCGCTTCGGCTTCTTCTCCTGGGCCGCGTCCTGCCGAGAGGGGGAGCGGATGTACCCGAAGCGACCCCCGCACCGCGGCTCTACCGCGCGAACCCCCGCGCCCGGCCCGCACAAGATGGCCGCCCCGCACGTGGCGCGCCGCTCCCGCTCCCGCTCCCACCTTGACCTTCCTCCGGCGGCCGCGCCGCACGGACTCGGCCCCGGCCGGCGCCTGCGGCTCGGCGGGGCTGGCGGCGGGGCCGGCGGCGGGCATGGCGGCGGGCGGCTCCCCGGAGAGCTGCGCGGCGGCGCTGCTGCGGCTGCTGCCCGAGTCCCAGCGGCGGCCCCGGACGTCGCGCCCCGCCCCGGCGCGCAGGAAGTGAGGCGCGGCGTGCGGCGGGCGGCCCGGGCCGCGGGGCAGCGCCGCCGCCAGCAGCAGCGGGCCCGGCACGGACAGCCAGCAGCGCTGCCGCCCGCCGAGCGGGGCCGCCGCCCGCGCCGCGGGGAGCCCGAGCCGCGCTGCCCGGCCGCACACGCCGCCCATGCAGCCGCTGCGCCGCCCCCGGCCCCGGTCCCGGTCTGGTCCGCCCCTTCCGCCCGGCCCGGCCCTTCCGCCGGCGGCCCCCGGCACACGGGCTCGCAGGATCCCGCTCGTCCACACCGGCTGAACAGCGCTCCTAACAGCCGCTCTCTGCTGCTCGCCTCGGCCCAGCACACGCGCGTTTAAAACCTTCCGACACGGGCTGTGAACTCGTAAAATAGTATTTTATTTTTTTGGAAAATGTACAGGTTCAACCGGTGGTGAGGATCTATACAGTACACAGCGAGGCAGGTGACAGAGATGGAGGCGACAGTCACATTCTAGAACAAAGATGCAGGTAGTGACAGTTGAAATTGCCATAGGAGAAAGAAAGAAAGAAAGAAAGAAAAAAACCAAAGTTCTCTTTTTCCTGCGTTTAAGTGAACAGGATCTTGATTATGACCAAAGTAGTACTGAGAAAAAAAATAATGTGAATGATGGATTTTTCAAGGTGGTACAAACACACAGGAACAGCCTATTTTAATTAATATATAAAATACTGCAGTCCCGTTCTTCCCTCTGGGTTGTTGGAGTCAACGATCAAAGGCTCTGTCAAAGCTTCGTTTCTGGCCCCTGCCTCTGAATCTGTTTCTACCACCGGAGCTCCCGCGCCGCCCATTCCTGGAGCTTGAGAAGCTCCGGCCGCCGCCTCCTCCTCCTCCTCCTCGCTGCGACTCCACTAACTCCGGTAATTCAGTCGCCACGCACAAACGCCACTGTTTTGAATCTTCCCATCTCGCCTATTCAAATAGAAGTCAGACACAGCAAGTTAAATTCTAGGAATGCACATACAGGGTATTTCATAATTACTAAATTTGCTCGGTCAAAAAGGAAAAATCGTGAGCTAAATAGGGGACTCAAGTTTCTAACATAAGTGGTCAATACTGGTTTCAAAATTTTAAGCGTGAGCCGCAGCTGAGAAACCCACCTTAAGTGCTTTACAAAGCAGCATCCTCAGTCATCTCCTTCCCCACGTTTCATTAATTAAGACTAACACTACAATTATTACTGATCACAAACAGAATTTGTTGTAGGGCTGAACGAATACCAGGGCACAAGGGTACAGAGACGAGCTCAGGGAGAAGCACCCGGAGGCTGGATGCCTGAGGAATTTTGGCCTGGGGACACCAATTCTGCCAAGCAAAACCCTGGAATCCTCTTTTCCGTGGAGAGAACTCCGAGTGAAGGGACGCGGGTCGGGGAATGGAAAAAAGGGGGTTGTACAGTGTAACAGCGCTCATTGCCTGCGCGGGTTAACCCAGCGGCGGTGAGAAGGGCTGGACTGTTCACACCCCCGCTCTTCTCAGACAGGAGTCTCAAATACAGTTTTGGAGACAGGAATACTGTAGGAGAGGAACGCTGTATGCTTGTTCTGTTCAGTTTCTCCAAAGCCATCCCTTCTGGGATGGAAAGGCAGGATACAGGCCAGGTCGTGTTTCCTGCCTCGCCCTCTCCAGCCAGTTTCATCTATGGGGCGCTGCAACCAGGCACTGCAATGCCGTACCTCTATGTCCTTCCGGTCTGCTGCAGGGACATCGAAACACACTCCCTGGAGAGAGAGAAAAACTGTAATGGGTACAAGTCTAGCAGCTGATGCAACTAAAACCAAACAAACACGTACAAATCTGCGTACTAAAACAGTTTCAAAGTGGTTTTTAAGAGACTTGAGATACTTGGAGATCTTTGAGCATTGAGGGAGTTGCATCAATATTTCTCAGAACACCAATACTTGCACTCACTCCCTTCACGTTTTCCTCAGATACACACACTGTTCTTTCCTCCGCACAGCCAGCGCTTCCAATCCACATTTTCCTGCTCTTTAACAATATGTTTATAACCTTTTGCATCCTAAACTGTTGTCTATTGGCTTCTGCATTACTCATTTGGCAAATTCTTTCAAATCAGAAGTTTTAATATATACTACAAAATATATACATCCAGTAAACTGAACATTTAGGTTCAGCCTAAAAATCTGAAGTTAAACTACTTGAATGATTAAGTACAATACACATATTTCATATGTTGAAATGCTATTCTTTGTCCAAATGAGCAACCTGGATATTGAGAATTACAAATCTGATGTAGGGAACACCATCCATACACAGTGTTCTGCACATCAAGTACAGAACAATGCTGTGAACAGAGAGACAGAGGCGAGGACAATGAAAGCAAGCTCACCAATCAAAGCAATACCAAATCTCCTGCACGAAGGACACATTAAGAAAAGATTTCAGAGATGGAAAAAACTGGGCAGTTCCCTGTAACGCCAGCGAATGTGTCTGTGATGGAAACTCCAGCGTGGACATGAACCGCGAGTCTACGGCAACGCGGGCGTGTGAAAGCGCCAGAAAAACGAACGGCAGAGAAGGGATCAGAGAGCGGCCTGCTGGCCCAGCACCCGTGGCTGACCGCACACGGATTCGGTCATCGAGCTCACAGCATCTCTGCGCTGTTTGATTCATCAGGGTATGCTGAGAAACAAGAAATACACCCAGAAAAAAAACAACGATGAAGCAAATCAGTAATAATGCCCAACAAGTGGCAGAAGCAGGACATAAGCATTCCTTGTCCTCTGTCACAAATAGTTCTGGACAGACTATCTGATCACACATTTTAATGTCTGTGAAAACGCATAAGAGTTCTGAGACAGAAGAGCGAGGGGAATCACTTCTGTTTCAAACAACCACCTCTCAGAGAGGTTGTTCCAAGACTGACGTACCCAACCCAGAAAGTAACTTTCTCCTCTTTCCCTTTCAGGTTCCAGAAACAGGATGGATACGAACTACCAGAACTGACTCTCCTACGAAATCCTGTTCTACGTTGTGTCATTACGGCACAGTAACCACGGTTCGTTCCTTTTATGTGTTCTGCCGTCCCTATAGCCACGCTATATACCGCATTGTACTGTCTCCTTAGCACATGAGTGGAGCAGAGCCCTAAGCCCCCAAGATGCCCAAGACCTAAAAGAAGAGGCTGAGACCCACCCTTGCACCAGAGTCACTTCCTTATCAGCAGTGCCTGGAACAGGGAAAAAAGGACCCAGTATCTCCTCTGGCAATTGCTGAGAAAAGGCTACAAGCAGAGAGCTCCGCAGAACAGACACACACAAAGCAGCTCACCATTTTTCCCTTGAGGAAACACATCCTGTTCACCTTCCTGTCGACGTCATCACCCAGCAGCTCTCGCAGCCTTCGCCAGGCATAGCTCATGTTGTTTATTTCTTCAGAGCAGCGCAGTATCATTGTAACAAACCCCTACAGGTAAGAAACTCCAGTCAGTCAGAGGAATAAGCTTCAGCACATCTACACACGAGAAACCTCCTAATGTAGACTTTACACACTGAAGTTTTCAAGTGGGTACTATTATCAGAGAGCAAGCGTATTTGTAGCCAGTATATTCTTGCTTTGAACTAAATCAGTAGTTCCTAGTGGCTTAAGTACAGTTCCCATAAAAAAATCCCAGGGAGACAAATGATTCTCTATTTAAACATTGCAGAAGTGTGTTGCTTTTTATTTACATTTTTTAAAAAAGACTTTTAGACACACGTGGAGCCGCCAGCCTTACCGCGTCCGAGTTCAGCAGGGAGCGCTGCTCAATGGAGGTGGCACCTGAAATATGGGCCAGAGCTGCAGCCAGAGCATTCACTGGCCCCTTCTCTTGTACTAGTAACCGAGCAGATTCCTTGAAATACTCAATAGCAGTTTCAGGAACAGAGTCCAGACACCTAAGTAATTAAAGCAAAAGAAACAAACATTCTATATTAGTATTTACTGGGCTCTGAAACAGAACAAAAGCAGCAGTGCAAGGCTTTAGTAGCGATTGGTTCTGAGATGTAATCAAGTAATCCAAACATCCCCTCTGAACCAGGGAGATACACCAGGGCCTGAGCCCCCCAACGCACCTGATGGCGTCCTTGCTGGAAGCCTTTATGATATCTGTTGCGGTAGGAACGCCAACACGCTTGAATGTAATGCCCTGGAAAGTAAAAAGGACAATACAGATGAAAGTTGCATACCGTTAAGTAATTCAGTTCTATTGTTTCATTTAAATCTATCACTTTTCTTCTTCTTTTCACCTTTTAACTCCCAAGTTTTGCTGGTGAAAATGACAAGGTCAAGCTTACAGGGAAACACTTACACTTACAGGGTAACACTTACAGGGTAACACTTAAAAGCCTTTATGTACCAGGTCAATTTAAATGATCCAGTGACCTCAAACTGAAACAGAGACCATTTTGGTGGATTCCAACAGGGAAAAGGGCCTACAAATTCTAAATTATTCATTTTACTCTGATTTACTTGGATTTAACTATGAGTTATATTAAGTACGAGTACATTTCTAAATGTAAGTCTGAGTTTTATGTGCCAAGACTAAACCATTTCACCCCAACTGAATATTTAGTTGGCGAGAGAAATACTGTATGGAACAGTGCACAAAGTGCAAAATGGAAGTAACAGTTCTCGGTAAAGCAAACCACTGATGACAAGCCATGGTGAACACTGAGCTGAAATCCTGCGGGCTTTTTCTCATTTGCACAGGTCCAGTCTTACTGGAATTGGCTGAGAAAAGCGTGAGCACGAGAATCCGCAGCACGATCTCTGCTCCGCGGTCATTGACAGGGGACTCGACCTCTGCAGGTAACCTGAGCTCACGTGGCGCGTTACACGCTACATCCTGTCACTGAGCTGTTGAACTAACACGAGCGCGACACTGCCCCGACGCGTCACACCAGAGGAAGCTGCACTTTACCGCTTTCTGTTCCACGTATCTTAACTGATGCTCCTCCTTTCGCTGGTAGAAACAGATGCAGATCCCGGTCCGTCCAGCTCGACCTGTGCGTCCAGAACGATGGATATAGGACTCCACATCCTTCAATATAAATACTCTTATAACTTATCTAATTTATTGTAATTTAATCAATTCATTGCATTCACATAACTTAGCAGAAGCTATTAGAGTTAAGCCTGAATAATGCACAATATATGCATCAAAGAATTAAGTTAAAAACAGTTGTTTCACTAAAATCAAACAAATGAGCTTTTCCATAACCCTCTAAAAATCCCTGTTTGAAAGCCAGAACCATGAGCGCAGATCAGCTAAGTCTCGCTCTGGCACCATTTTGAGCATGCGTACCACCTACACTCTCCTGCATACTAACTTGAGCACGATTACTGACATGGTATAACGGCAAATTCACTGAAAAATGATCTTGTTTCTTTTAAACCCTCTTAACTTCAGCCCATGTCACTTCTGGGGTCCATCCTTACCTACGCCCCTGCTTAGTGAACTGTTCCTGCGAGACAAACAGCCGCTCTTCACCTTCCGCTGCTCCCAGACCCGCAATCACCATGCAAGGCCTTGAAGGGAGAGGCTTTAAGCAGCCCTGAATGGGAGTGTTTTAAGGACCCCATCTTTAAACATACCAGTGGCCGATGGACTCTGAAAAGAATCCTCTAAGGAACTACTTCTGTGTATCAGGACCCTCCTTACCCTTAAATGCAATGCTGATATACTCAGTGTGGTGAACACCATCCCCTAAAGCCTTCACTGCTTGAAAACAAACCTATAACTTACGACAAGACACCCAACCAAGACACCCAATCATCACCTACCTTTGGTGGTGAACTCTGTACAACCAGGTCAACCTCAGGGATGTCTAAACCACGGGCAGCCACGTTGGTTGCCACCAGAACTTTGAATGCACCGTTTCTGAAACCTTTCAGTGTGATCTCTCTCTGCTTCTGAGGAATGTCACCGTGCAACGACTGGCAATCCTGAAAAACACTATTGTTATAGGACCGCACCAGAATCAAAGACAGTGCTCCACTACTACATTAATTAATGTCAGCATCACAGCTCAGTAACTGCTACTCCAGTACCACAACCTCTTATCCTACTTGTTCTCTAAGTCTGCCTCCACTTTTTAATCCAAGACAGTCCTCTCTAAAGAAAAAAAAATTCACAACTGTTTCATTTGATGTCAATAACTCTTCTTTTAATAAAAAATCCCTTGTAGCTCAGTATCTGTTAGTGCAGCCTAGTCCTGAAGACCATAATGCTGTAAACTTTCAACCAGTTTGAGTCTTTCTTAAGGTCCTTTTTGGCAGTTTTTGAAGCTACCTGACCACCCACAAAAGCCGGTCCTAACCGCTTTCAAAGTCTCTCTTTAAAACTCACTCAGCATAGGTCTGGTATCAAACACAGGGCTGATACACCTCGGACAGGTTCTGCTGCTGAACACAGCTGAGATACAGATATATACCTGTTTGATTGAAGCATTCAGAGCCAGTTCATTTGCCTCCTTTTTGGTCTCACAAAAGACGATGGTCCTCCCGTAGCTGCCACTGTAGACCTGAATGACGTCTCCGATCACCGCGGCTCTCTGAGACCAGTGGCACTCTATTGCCAAATGCTACGGAAAGTCATTCCGGTGGTTAGCACACATAAAAACACAACATGCTTCTTTTTAATACATTTGAAACTGTAAAATCCAGAAATACTAAAGAGTTGTACAGGTTCCTGATAGGCAAAATACACTAACTCATGTTCCAGAACGTGCAAAATCCATGTGGCTCTTGTATCCACCACAATTAGTCTAACATTAAACAGAATAGTTACAGTAAGAGGAAAACCAAGATGACAGTCTACAAATCGCTTTTTAAAGCAAGTTAAAATAAACCCAGGAGACATTATATCATTTCTCTGGATAAATTCAGATACCCTTTTCCTCTGAAAACCAACAAAACCAACTGATAACTGAATCCTCACTCTACTCGAGATGCCTATGGATGTTGACTAGCTGTAGAGCGCCTTATGCTTAAACAATAATTCTCAGACCTACTTTCAACATCATTCTGCTAATGTACATTAGGATGGGATGACCGTTTGTAGCATAAAGCAAAGGGGAAGAGGCCTGGAAACGTCCCACACGAGACAGATACTCACTTCCACCGTCGTGGCAGCCTTTTGAGTCTTTTTCCCAATCAGGTCAACCTGCTCGTATCTGGACTTCATGTATTTCTTCGCCACGTCATACACCCAGTGCGGGCAAGTTGCGGAAAACAGCAGCGTCTGGGGGTTGTCTTCAGAATCTTAAAACACAACGTTTCGCAAACTTCATGTTTCATCTTACAGATGCATACAAGTTGATTACGTGAGTTATTAAAAGTATGGGGTCAAATATCAGTATTTAAAATAAATAAGGCAATTCCACTTTTTCAACTGATGCATGATCAACATCTGGGAAAAAATACTCTAGAAAGTCCAAATATTTTCAAGATTAGGCAAAAAGTTACTATGACCAAAAATCCAGTCTATTTTCAAGTGGGGAAAATGGTAAAAGGTTTCTAACTCCTTTTAACTGGAAGAAGTCCAAGTACAACTTATGGATGGGTGTCAAAGAAAGTTATTTACAGATCCCTAAGTAAGGGATTTTAACCTTTGCAAAGGCCCTATGAACGAGTCCTACCTTCACAACACCTTATGTACTGTGTTCACATTTCCTGCAACATTCAGTCATTTCTAAACAAAGCCACCTTGCTACTCGCAGAAGAATAGACCTGAATTTTAGAAGACTACATTATTACTAATATTTCCTACTGTTTGTTTAAATATTGAGATTACCCTTCTTGTATGCAACTCGTAAAATGTCTTCCACTTGCTCAGCAAATCCCATGTCCAGCATCTGGTCAACTTCATCAAGTACCACATGTTTCACCTTGGTCAGGTCCAGCTTGCCGTTCTGAAGATGGTCTTTGATTCGACCAGGTGTCCCAACCAAGATGTCAATGCCGCTTCTCATGAGATCAACTGATAACAGGGAAGAGCAGCAGAGGCGTTAGCAGTGACCTAGGGAGCATTCTATACATTAGAAACACATCGTAGCTGAGTAATAATGTAACATCAGCTTCTCAAACCGTCCATTAGTGCTCTTCTCACAAATGCGAGAACAAATGATGAACAGCAAGAGAAAACCTGGGAAAAACAAAACCAAACAAAAACCAAAGCGGTAAGGTAGAAGTTCCACCGCTCCTCCTGCAGAACAGATTCCCCATGATTTAAATAAAGTGGCAAAGAGCTTCTTTTAACACACGTTGGAAGTAGTTAGCTCTGCCCAAATTGTCTGCCTGAATCGGAAACTGACTGAAATCACCTCCTTTCTGAAGTTCTGCAGGAAAAAGAATTCATCCCTAATGTCTCAAGACACATTCCAATAAAAGAGCGTGTTCCCATTCCTGCTCTCATTTACCTTGTTTACAACCAGCAAGAATTATGCTGTTAGAATAAAGACATCATTCTCCGCTTTACTGATTTTCTAGCTATCACATATCACACAAAAAACCCCACTCACAGCTCTAAGACTAAACATCTTTTATAGAAACATCAAAGTTTACAAGAACCTAAACCTAAACACTCTGTATACACACAATATAACCTCTTTCACTTTAATGACTATGAGTAGATGAGGAACACCAAGAACATAATTGAGCACAATTAATTGAACACAATTATTTCTCACAATAACATTTATCTGGAGCTGCTGAATTCCCCATGAATACTCTCCAGTTCTTGAGTTAAAAGTGTGTGTTTGGAAGGACCCAACTGCATTTCTCAAATATGTCACTCAATCGACATTTGTGTCACTTACTTTGTCCGTTATATGGCGTTCCTCCATAGAAACAAGCTACCGTCAGCTTTCTTGTGATGTCCTTGAAGTCTTTGGCAACCTGGTTCGCCAGCTCTCTCGTTGGACAGAGAACTAGTACCTAGGCAGAGGAAAGACAGATTTCTCTCATGGCTTCTGCCAAGAAACCACTAGTCTTCTAATCATCCATTTAGGTCTGACCTTGTATGTAATTTAAAAAAAAAGGGGGGGGGGGGGGCGTTAAATAGTTATCTAAACAAAAATTAAAGAAACGTACTGCTTAAGTCTCTTGTAACACCATTAATCTCCTTCGGCACACAGCCACTGAGGACAGGCAACCTTCTTTTTAAAAGAGATGGACAGGAGGTACTTAAATCTTATTTAACTTCAGCTCTTGAACAGACCAGCTACAGGTCTACACACACATGCGCTGTTGGAGCACAAGACTAAAGGATTTTGGTAATAAGAGGTTTTTACACATGCTCGGTAATGCTTCAGTCCCACAAGAAGGTGTGAGAAAGGGCAATCAACTGTCTCAGCTCCCCTGGGACTCAGGGAAACGAGTTCAGTCTGCAAAGTTCAGCATGGTCCTGGAGCCTGTGCTGATATCCTCACAGAAACAACCAAGAGACCATCCTCTCTTCCGACACACAGGCTTTGCACTGGTGAGGGATGATCTACTGGCCAGGAGTTCAACTAAGGAACTCTAAATCCTCACCCTGTGACTTCTTCCAACATTGAAACACATTACAAGAAGTAGTGTACTGTGGTAGAGCAAGGCCTGCAAGACTTTATTTTAAGACTTGTGACTCCTTCAAAGAAAGCTTTCCCTTCTCTGCAAGACTGTGCCCAACCCAGAGCCAGCATTCTCAGTCTGACGGCCAACGAGAGGGGCAGATGCAAATAAAACAGCCAGTACTAGTTTTGGAATAAGCTTCAGGTGGCAAGCTGAAATAAAGTGATAAAAAAATAATAATTCCACTATTAATGGGGATATGAGGATACAAGAAGCTTCGGCCTATCTAGTTTTGGACAGCATCACAAGAATTTGGTGAAAACAAACACAGACCGCTCATAACAAATCTGCATTCTCTGGAGCAGAAGCTTCAATATCTGATGGTGGTCCTTGTGAAAACTAAGTCTGTTTTTAAGACCTCCCACTTTTTACATGTTTAAACAAATGTGTTTAAGTAGCTTTTATCGATCAAAATAAGTCACTAATCTGTTACTAATTTGGGAGAAAAACAAGCATCCAGTAACCACTAGACCTCAACAGGTAAAGTTAAATAGGAGCACGGTGAACACTTGTAGTTTCAGTCTCCCCATATGCAGAAAAAGGAACTGACAAGTGGATAGAACTGTTGTGCTCTTTACTGTTCATCAGAGCTATGAGGCAGCACAGGACGCAGGCAAAGCCCAGGAGCAGAGCTTGCAAACAATCTTTAGTGGGGCTTACTTTATTCCTGCGCAAACCTGAAGAACTTTTCCACCAGGTTAAAAATCTGAATCACTCAGCTGTAGGACAAAGCAAAACTGGCGCTCTAACTAAGCACAGTTACCTTTGGTGCACGGCCTCGTCTTCTTTCTTGTGTGTCTCCCTGAAGCTTTTCAATTAAGGGAATAGCAAAAGAGAATGTCTTCCCCGTCCCAGTTCGAGCTTGAGCAATGACATCTTTGCCAGCAAACACTGGGTCGAAGGTCTTCACTTGCACGGGAAACAGGTACGTGACTCCTCGAGCTGTGACAATTTCAACAGACTTCCTTAATTCGATCGTTTTACAAGTTTCTTGCGTACTCTTCAGAGAAAGTTATCCCAAGCAAAGGCTCCATGCACTCTGAAGTCACTCGGGGTTATATCACCATCTCCTCGGATTTATTTAATCTCAGAGGTCGTCTCTAAAGCTGCCCTCAGACTGCCCTTTTTATTCTCCCACTTCACACCACCAGCCACAGTGCTGGCTGGGACAGATAACGCTACTGGTCTTCTGTTAAAGCCTTTAAGTACCGTGGCTTTATTTATGTAATACTCCCCACATATCTATGAAAATCTCTTGCTTTCAAATAAAACACTACATCAAAAACACTTATATTGTTCTCTTAATTCATACTAAGTCACACACATACTAACATCAAACACACTAAATGTAACTGGTTTTCTTTTACTCATGCTGAAAAAACCTTTAATTGAAAAATTCTCACACCTTTTCTTTTGAGCTTATGTCATTTAAAATTCTACTTGTAAAGGCTGAAGTGGGCAATACTGCAAACAGAAAAGTCTGTATTCAGAGCTTTATTCAGAGGAGGCAGTCAATATATGCTTTCTCTATAGCACCTGTGCTTGCACAGCCACACGCAGAGTGCATCTCAAAGCTCACTGGTTGAATACGTCAAGGATAAAAAACACACAACAGAGATAATTTAATTTCTGTTGTCATAGCATGTTAAGAAATTTACCTTGAAGAAGCTGAACAGTCCCTTTGGAAATAGGAAAATTGGACAAAGCACCCTCTTTCTGTTCTTCAGTCATCTCCTGATAGGTAAACAACAAATTAGATGATATTCCATGGGAATATATATGACCATCAGAAAATTCAAGGTAATGGCAACAGCACTAGTGTCATTCCCAAGGGTCAAACTTCCACTGACAGCACGGCAGCTGCCGCTAAAGAGCCTTATTTGTTTTACTATAGCCACTATCGTATTTCAAAGTTCGACAAAAGTGATCTCTAATTTAAGACTGTTTCATATCTAATGGCATAACCCTAGAAATGCAAAACACCTAAATTAGAACTCTGAAAACTCTTAATTAAATTTTGACATCTTCTTTTAAATAATTACCAATAGCCTAACAGATCACGTTGTAATATGTAAGAATCAGGATGATATCGACCCCATTTCCTGCTTCCCAATTAATACAGCACAGTGATTTACAGCTACAGAAACTGATTCCCAAAAGAGTAACATTATGAAGTAGAGCATCAAATGCTCCTACTCAGTAAGGCACCACTTCCACATGTTATAACAGCACAGCGGTTAAAACGCTAAGGGTGAGGAAAGAACGCAAACCTAGACACCGGGGGAACCCTGGGTGCTTCGCGAAGCGCCAGCTGCAATAAGGAACAAAACCAAGCAACAGTAGAACACGCAGGTATAAAGACTTTTCAGAACAAATCCTAAATAGAACAAGATATGTTTCCCTTAAAAAAAAAAATGTTCATGTCAAGCAATATTAGAGGAACCTAAATAAAACAGAATAGTCAGAAAAAATAAAAACATTCTTACCAAAAGACTGAAAACTACTTACAGAACTGTTACAACATGGTATTATATTAAGGACCATCTTATTGCATTAATTACTATCTAATGATACATAAAAACATACTAATACGTAACTTTTCTTTTTCCACTAGCTAAAATGAAATAATTCTTATTTCACTAGAGAAGTAGTCAATAATACCAAAAAGAAGTCAATTGAACTATATTTGTGGCAATCACAATCATATCTAATGATGCTGAATCATATTAAAGCACCATGTCCCTGCAGCTTGTCCGTCTGCCAGCAGCTACCACGGAGCCGGGCTGCTGAAGCGCAGAAACCACAGTGCGCTCATCTACAACTTCAGGACTTTCCAAATCTGAAATTTGTGCAAACAATCAAGGGAAGGGGCACTTCAAGTACGTTTAAACCCTAGAAATGTCCAGCAGCCTTTCCACTGATTGGGAGGAAAAAAAAGGAAAAATAACCTGCTCTAAATATAACTTTGTGGCAATACAGGAGTTGAAAGCCAAGCACATCACTATAACTAACCCAACCATCAGTATTACCTGCTCTTGCTCACTGTCACCATCACCACTTGACGTTTCACTAGAATTACTGTGCTGTTTTTTGTGAGTGGATTTCATGTTTAAGGAAGATAATCTTGTGTTCTCTGGGGTTTCTTCTCTTACATGACCATTTTGTTTTACTCCACTCTTGGATTTCTTGAGTTTTGGGGGAACAACGTCCTCCTCCGACTGCTCACTTTCATCCGTCTCAGCCTTTCTCCTCCGAGACTTGTCATGCCGTTTAGATTTCTTCTCTTTTTTCTCCTTCTGGTAAGGCACAGAGCAACACAGCCGATAAATGAAAACACATGCACGTCAGCCAAGTGACACAAAACAGAGAAGATGTTGCAAAACATAGAATCATAGAATGGCTTTGGTGGGAAGGGCCCTCCCCAGCTCCCCCGGTGCCCCCCCTGCCATGAGCAGGGACATCTTCAGCAGCTCAGGTTGCTCAGAGCCCCGTCCAGCCTGGCCTGGGATGTCTCCAGGGATGGTTCATCCACCACCGCTCTGGGTACCTGCCCAGGCTCTCACCACCCGCAGGGGAAAAGAAAAAATTCTTCCTCATTTCTAGCCTGACTCTCCCTCCTTTAGTTTAAAACCATCACCCCTCGTCCTGCTAAAGTCTGTCCCCATCTCTCTTACAGGCCACTTCAAAGTACAGAAAGGCTGCAATAAGGTGTCCCCGGAGCTTCTCTTCTCCAGCGGAACCCCCCAGCTCTCTCAGCCTGTCCCCCAGCAGAGCTGTTCCAGCCCCGGGTCATTCCCGGGTCTCCTCTGGCCCCTCTCCAGCAGCTCCACGTGTGTCCTGTGGGCTCCGGAGCTGGAGCAGCACTGCAGGGGGTCTCACCAGAGCAGCGGGGCAGCACCACCTCCCTGGAGCAGCTGCTCACGCTTCCGGTGATGCTGCCCAGTTCAAAACCCGTGCTTCGGATGCCAACAGCGGAAGGGGCAGAAACCCGGCCGAGCCCTCCCCGCCGCGGCGCAGATGCCGCCGGGACGCGTTTCCCGACCATGAGTCGCCCGGGCCTTCGTTTTCGGGACGCTTCCTCCCTCCAGCGCGCACCGAGAGCGCTCCCGGGGCCGCTACGGCGGCGTGGGGCCGCCCCAGCCCCCGCCCGAACACGAGGCGCAGGCGAGGCCCGGGCGCCACAGGCCGCGCCCGCCGCCCTCCCGGGAGGCCCCGCCGCGCACGTGGCCTGGCCGGCCCGGCACCGCCCCGCGGCCGCAGCCCCGGCCCGGCACGCGCCACCGGCGGCGCCACGCGAGGCGAGACCCGCCCGACACGGCCCCGGCGCGCGGGCGGCACGGGGCGGCCAGGCCCCACCCGGCCGCGGGAGGCCCCGGCGTTCTCCTCCCCGGCCCGGTTACCTTGCGCCGCCGCCGGCTGCTCTCCAGGGGGGACTCGCTCTCCATGGGGCACTCGGGATCCGACTCGGCCCCGCTGCTGGCGCTGAACCGGGTGGCTTCGGGCATCTCCGCTCGCCGCTCCGCGCCACGCCGCTGCCGGTCACCGTGTGACAGACACAGAGCCCGCCCACTGCCCCGCGCCGCGGGGCGGGAACACAGCCCTCAATCACCGCCCGGCAGCCAGTAGCCTGCCCGGTCACGGTGTGACAGACACGGATCCCGCCCACTGCCCGAACACCCCCCTCAAGCACCGCCCGACAGCCAATAGGCTGCCGGCTCTGCCGCCAGACTACAACGCCCAGCGTGCCCCGCGGCTCCTCCCGGACGCCAGGTCCCAGCGTGCGCCGCGGAGCGCGTGGCGGGCCCTGCGCCTCGGCCGTGAGGCGTCCGCCATGGCGGGCGGGGCGACCGGGGGCAGCGGGCTGGCGGGGCAGCCGCGACTCGCTCCCCGTCCACCGGCCGGCTCTTGTGCCGCACCCCCGCGGCGTGCGTGGGCCCCTGCGAAGGGTGGTTAAGGCAGCTGGAAAGCGGCGGGCGGGCGGCGCGAGGGGGGAGAGCGAGAGAAACCTGAGGGGAAGGTCGCGGTACCGGCGTGGCTGAGAGCGGCCCCGGCCTGCGGGGGCGGGGGGGGCGCTGCGGGGCTCAGCCAGCCCCGCCAGCACAAATGCAGTTTCTACCGCTTCTTCACCACTCTCCCTTAAAAAGAAAAATGCCCAGCAGCTTTAAAACTACAACTTCAGCCATCCGTAACCGCTGGAGACACGTTTTCGATAGTGAAAGGGCCTGACTGAGACAACAACAGTATGACCAAGTGCCTGTGTAGGATTTAAAAGCGCCACAAGCCGGTGTCACGAAGCAGACATAGTCCACTTTTAGCTACAGGAAGAAATCAGGATTAATCAGTCAAAACTGCTCTTCTGAACTAAAAGCTGTGAAGTGCTCCTAATGGCTGCCGGGATGTTGTTTCCTGAAGAGAAGGAAAGGGCTGGTCCTGAGCTGGGGGTTTCTCCCAAAGCAATGCCCCCGGCCTTACCTGATTGCATTTGCAAAGGCCAAATCCTGATTGCCAGCTATAAGCACACCAAGTAGATTCAGGAGGACAGCTGAGACTTCAGGACACAGGAGAGAACCTCAGGATTCAAGGGATTTTTGTAGTGACAAGCAAATGAACTGGATTGGCACGCACCTTGCTTTTCTGACAGGAGATGGAGCATTAAAGCTATTGCTGTGGCACAAGTAGCAAACACTTTCAGGAATGATAACATGAAACAGTCCTGTCCAGCCTATAGAGTTCACATTAAAAAAGACACATACCCTTTCCAGGTTAATGGTGTGATCTGAATGAAGTATATCAGTTCTTTTTATTATCACAGGGATGGGAAAACTAATTAAAGAAATATACATCAGCTCTCCAAATACTATGGTCAAAAGTTCTAGCTAACAGCTTTGATTTAGAGATAGCCTCACATGTGGAGTGATCACATTTACAGTATGTTTACGTTGTTACAAATGGAAAGTTTACAAAGTTTGTGTAAAAAGTAATCAAATATTCATGACCAGAGTTAGCTGAAGCTAAGAATTTTGTTGTGATTGTCCTTCCACTTTGTCCTCCTCTTTACATTAGTATTTATGCTTTCAGAATTTGGCAGGATGCTTCATTTTCTTTTCAGTCCACCTAAAATAACAATTATTAGACGTCAGACTTCACATTCTAAAAAAAAAACTGAGTTGGCTTAAGTTCTGGTACCACAGATGGCACCAATAACAACCAGTCAAAACGACCCTTTGAGATACATTTCCCTAAAGAGCATCCAACAGATTTCAAGTGTTTGTGTCCAAGTAATACACTAGAAGTGTACTTGAAAGAGTATACAGGCAAAAGCTGCTGAAGGGGGAAGCAGGGGGGGAAAACAGCAGTATTTCCTTAAAAATTGTAGTATGTGATTTGTCGTTCATATATTAGCTTCCCAAGGTGCCAATACATACCTAAAGAGAACTCAGATGGTTTAATGACACTTAAATACCAGTCACTTAAGATCTTAAGAATATGATGCTATTAAAAAAATCTATATGATTTTTTTCCCCTCACAGCATTTTAACTTATGTTCTTGCCAATTTAGTAAACAGTTTTGTAGGTCTGCTCCACATGCAACTGTGTTAAAAATTGTTTCATACCAATATGTTTTCCATTAGGGGACTTTTTCAAGTATAGCTGCAGGGAAAATGTACCCTATGAAGGGGAGCAGACACTTCTAGGACAAGCGATGTACACATTTCTCTGGTCTATTGTGAGCAAGTCAGATGGTATTTTGTACTTTAGATTTTTATTGAACACCTCTATAAAGCACTTTTCGTTCTTTGTCTAAAACTGGGGAAACTATGGCAGTATCTATAGTGTCATATGGTGAGATCAATGCAAGCTGAACCTGCCTGCTAACAGGAGTTTACCCATCACTGTGTTTCCCAACATTTCTGCATCTTGCCATCTCCAGCTGCAAGGCTGAGCTCATCCTACTTTCTTGCCTCCTGACAACAAATGCAAAATATAAACTGCAGCAGTTGTATAGTGGATTTAGGGGGAATATTCACATAAAAAGACACGGTAGAACTATACAGTTTGACTGTTTATGGAACGTAGTACTGAAGTTTTTGAAGGTAATAGGAATTCTGGTTTTGAGGAGGGGGGTTATAGTTTACAGTAACATTTCTGCCTAAATCTGATTGTTAATTTGAAGGTAAAACATCTAACATAGTTACATGTGTTTTCTTACCTGGGGGAGTCAATTCCACTATCTCCCGTGATGCTGTGGTTTTCTGTCCCTTCCGAGCGCTTCTGTCCTGGTATCACAGTACATGCATTCTTCAAAACCAGATCTTTTTTCCCCGCAGGCTCTCTCGTTTCCCTGGTCTGTGAGCCCAAAGCACAGTGCACCACTACTTCCCCCACCTCACGGGTGAGGTTCTGCGGAACGTCAGCACCTGAGTCAACCTCCTCAGTTCTACAGCATGTTCAGTAAGGCCAGTTCCTTCTTCCTCTCTGTGACTTATCAGCTTTCTTCTGTGAAATCTGATTTCGCTTGTTCTTTTAAGCCACCTATTGATTCTGCAAAACTAGCACTTTCCTTATATTCATGCTCTACAGAGTCATGTTTACTTACAGTTGCGCTGTACTGTGCAGCATAAGTATTAAACTTATAGTTTTTTAGAGATGTAGCTGTCTCCAGCTTTTGCACAGCTTTACTCCAGCCTCTTGTATCTGAAAAAGCAGGGTCAGGTAGCAGGTGACTTTGTTCGTTGCCTTCAAAGTTATCATCCAGATGTAATGAGCTACAGGTGTCACCATCAGGTGCTTTCTGGTGCAGAAGATAGCAGTTATCAGTAAATCCTTCACTTTCTGGCTTCATTGATCCCAGATGGCTGGCACAGTCGTGTTTAAATATTAGTTCACTATTTTTGTCGATCTTTTGTCCGCATTTCACACCACTTTTTAAAATCAGGTTAACATTGCCTGTATCATTTGAAAGACAGACATTTTGAAATTCATTTGCTGTTTGATCTAGTAACTCACACACGGTGTCAGCTTTGAACCTGCAATCCTCATCTTTCGGATGTAATGGACATTTTGTGTCTTCTTCAGACACACCATTATCTTCAGTGTGGGAGCGAGGGCATTTTTTTAATATCCCCAGGAATTGTTTTGGCTGTTCTTCTGTAGATGTTTTCTTCAGCAATATTACTCTCCAGAAAGAATTTACTTTTATTATCTATTTGCAAAGTATTGCCTTGCGGATAACTAACGTTTTCACTTACGCTGCCTTTCTTTGGTTGGAGGGAAGACCTCTCAGCATGGAGTAGTTCGTGTTGCTTTGCTTTGTCAGCCTGTGTTTCAGTAGCCAGCTGTTCAGTTTTCTAGTCAAAGGTTCTTGAGGGGTCCAAGGACCGTGGCCTTTGTAAAGCCCTTTCTTGCTTTTGCATCCTGGACTTCAGCTGACTGTTAATAGCAACTTTGTACCCTTTTGCATAAAAGTTACCTCTCCATGACAGACCCTGGAAAGGGTTCTTAATTTGTTTTTTATATATGACCTGGGATTCCACTGCTACATCCAATGGCTGTTGGTTTCTGATAGGCAGTAAAAGGTTCTCTTCCAGTTTCTTGTTTCGGGATGTTAGCTCAGGTATGTGAGATTTCCTGTTGCTTCTGCTAATCTTCTTGTCTGTCTTTGATTTGGTTTTCCTGGTGTGTTTTGCTGGTTTACTTTGTGTCTTTTGAACACAATCCTTTGGAAGGTGGTTTTGCCTGACTGTTGACATCTCAGCCGGGGTACTCTTACTGACACATTTTTTCTGCTCCTTAAACTTCTGTATTAATATTGTGTGTTTAAGCAAAACAGGTGCATAAGTATAGATAGATATTCTAGATAATAAGTGTTGATCTATAAGCGTAAACAGATATTCTGTATAAGTTTAAGCAGATATATACATGTGAGTACGTACGCAAGTGTGTAAATGTCTAAGTAGATATATATTACAGTGGAAATAGATTATATATATGAAACAAATATATTCCCTAAATACATATATATGTGTAAAAAGAGACATAAGAGTCAATGTCAGTGACGTATAAGGTTTTTAAAATGCAAAGAAATCCTGTTTATAGAAAGGATTAAAAAACTCATCCTGACCTGGCAATGTCTCCGGCGGGTGCACTCGAGGGAGAGGCCTGAGCCGCCCCAGGGAGCAGAACGGCACCTGCGCCCGGTCCGCGGCGGGGGCGGGGGCTGCTGCGGCCTGTGTGCCAGCCAAGCGCGTTATTCCGTGATGCGGCAGCCGGGGCGCTGCTGCGCGCTCTGAGTGACTGACTGCGTGGTGATGGGTTTTACTGCCCACAGGTCACTGGATGAGCCCAATTTAGTTTTCATGTAATCTAACTTAGGTAAAAGCGTACTGAATAGAATTAATCACCTGACTTATAAGGCTGTGTGTCTTCTTTTTTGTTTTAAATACACTCTCTGCTTCGTGTTGCTGGGAAAGCCGTGCGCTGCAGAGTTCTGCTCATATTTACCAAAAGCAGCTACAGGTTACACTAAACATCTGTGAGATCAAGTGTGGTTTGTACTTCGCTGGGAAAGAAACAGAAAACAGGAAAAGAAAAGAACGAGAATTAATAGAAATAATAGATAGAAATAGATGGGGTCGAATAGAAATAGAAGAGAACAGAGCGTCGTGCCGGACACGCACATCTCCTCGGGGCTTGGGCAGGGAGGCGAGTGGGCGGAGAGAATGCAAAGTGAGATTCGAAGCCTGCCAATCAGAGTGCGAGCCGTAAGAGGAGGGGCGGGGCGCATGGGAACGACGGGCAGGTCGAGGATGGGGCGGAGAAATGCAAATCAGAGGCGTGGCTACGCAAATAGGGCCCTAGAGAGCTGGAACGGGCCGCCGGGAGGTTCCGCCGAGGAGGGTTCTGTGGGTGGGGTGGTTCTCCAGAGCGAATTCTCTGTTGCGGGTTGTCCCGGGTGACTCGTTTGTTGTGGCTGTTCCCGGGTGGCCACCCCGGTGCAGGTCATCCCCGCACACGCCCGCCCGTTCAGCCCCCGCTCCGCGCATGCGCGGTGGCGCCCCGGTGCTCACCGTGCGCCGCCCGCCGGGTGTCGCTGGTGCTGCCGCCCGGTGGCCGCAGCGCGGTACTGCAGCCCGGCGCGGGGAGTGCGGCATCGGGCTCAACCCGGAGCTCCAGCCCTGCGCTGGTGGGGCTGCTGGTAGAGCTGGGCTTCGGTTTGGAGGGGGTTTAATGCACGTGTTAAATTCCAGAGAAAACTTTGTCTAGTCAGTTAATTGAAACGGTTTTAGTGGCGTGCATTACATGCTAATACACTAAGCAGGGTTACAGTGTTCTATAACATGCACAGAAGGGCGTATATTTAAGACAATTCTAGATGTAAACAAACATTATGGTTCTTATTGGGATCTTTTGGCATCTAAACTCTGAAATGGTGGAAAACATGTGTGAAGCTCCTGCTACAACAGCTGCAGAGTGGTGAAGAATGAATGTGGGACAGATCACGTTTAGATGCTTCACTCCTGTCACTTTCAGTCCATAGAGGAGCCAAACAACATGCTTGTGATTTATAAATATTACTTTAATGTTCATGGCTTTTGCATGTTACACATCGCAGGGTCTCAACTGCTGTAGTTCATATAATATAGAGTGAACAGGAGGCGCTGGGTGTTCCTAAAGCGCCTCAAATCTGTGGGATACTCTTACCTGGAAACCTCATTTGATATTTACTCTTTGGTTTTCTGAGTGTATTCAGCTAGGTAGTAGTTTATTTTTAATGCATCGTATTACAGTTCCTCGGATCAGCTGACTGAAGCCAGCTCGGCCGGAGCCGTGAGCGAAAACCTCGAAGCTACAGAGGTAAGAGAAGGTAAAGAGAGGGGTTTCTGGTCGCGTTTTCGATCCCTTGCGGAGCCGGCTGACGTGGCGCGGCCGTTACCACGGTGACGCGGGTCACACCCCCTCCCTCTTGCTTTGAAAAAGCCTCCGGGAGGCGCTGGGAGGTGAACGTGCTTGTGAGGCAGGTGAGCACTACCCACACTGTGCTGCTGCTGCAGCGGCTGGGGCTGCTCGTGCAGTAGGGTTCAGAGGTTCTGTCACTCCTTGCTGTTAAACCTCCCACTTGTGGCTGGTGACACAGACTGGGGTGTGGCAGGGCAAGTAGACTGGACACAACTAGCTCTTGTAGGTGAGTTTGTCCGGGGCTTCGTTTTCTTTTCTTGTCCCCAATCTAACTAAGGGTAGCAATGGTTTCTAGAAAAAGGAAAGCTGTTGCTGCCATTAATACAAAGAGTGTGTCTATACAGACACTACCTGCCAAGAAGGATGCAGCCTCCCAGGCTTCTGGCTGCGCAGAGTGTCTGTGCCTGGCGTTAGCACCGGAGAATGGTATGGGAGGCACCTGTGTACGATGTGACCAGGTCAATGACTTACTGTGCCTAGTGGCAGAGCTTAAGGAAGACGTGGAGAGACTAAGGAGCATTAGGGAGAGTGAGGAAGAAATTGACTGGTGGGGTCAAACTCTTTTGAATCCTAAGGGTGTGCAACAGGAGATGGCAAAGCCTTGTCCCTCCTGCCATAAGGCCGATAAAACAGATCTAATTGATGGGGGGGAATGGAAACAGGTCCCTGATCGGAGAGGTAAAAGAACCCTCTCTCGAACCCCATCACCACCCCTGGTGCCCTTAACAAATAGATATGAGGCCCTGGACCCTGAAAATCAGGCAGAGGATAGACAAGAGGATCCACCTGGAGAGCCCCCTGGATCGACCTCACCTACAAAAAGGATCACAACTGCAGCTGTAAGAAGAAAAAAAAAAAGAAGAGTGGTAGTAGTTGGTGACTCCCTTCTGAGGGGAACAGAGGGCCCTATATGTTGCCCAGACCCATCCCACAGGGAGGTCTGCTGCCTTCCTGGGGCCAGGGTGAGGGACGTTAATAGAAGACTTCCAGAGCTAATTCAGCCCTCAGACTACTATCCCCTGTTAGTAGTCCAAGTTGGCAGCGAAGACATCAACAGAAGAGGTACCAAGATAATTAAAAAAGACTTTAAAGCACTGGGTCGATCAGTTCATGGGACGGGAGCACAAGTGATATTCGCCTCAGTTCCTGTGTTAGCTGGGATGGATGAGGAGCTAAATAAAGAGAGGAGTAGAAAAGCTCATCTCATCAACAGGTGGCTTAAGGATTGGTGTCACTGTCAAAATTTTGGGTTTTTTGACCATGGGGCAAGCTCCATGGTACCTACTCTCCTCAAATCAGATGGGCTTCATCCTTCTAGGGAGAGCAAGAGGACTATAGCCCATAAGTTGGCAGGGCTGATCAGGAGGGCTTTAAACTAGGTTGGAAGGGGGAAGGGATTGAAACTGGGGTTTCCAAAGATCAGATGAAAGATGGAAAGCCTGAATTAAGAGTGAAACCAGCAGCCCACTTGAAGTGCATGTACACTAATGCACACAGTATGGGCAACAAACAAAAGGAGCTGGAAGCCATCGTGCAGCAGGAAAGCTATGACATGATTGCCATCACAGAAACATGGTGGGATGACTCTCATGACTGGAGTGCTGCTATGTGTGGCTACAAGCTCTTCAGAAAAGATAGGCAGGGTAGGAGAGGTGGAGGGGTGGCTTTGTATGTTAGAGAGTCACTTGACTCTGTTAAACTTGAGGTCAGCAGTGACAAGGTTGAGTGCCTGTGGACCAGAATCAGAGGGAAGTCCAACAAGGCTGACATCCTCGTGGGTGTCTGTTACAGACCACCCAACCAGGATGATGAAGGAGATGAATTATTCTACAAGCAGCTGGCAGATGTCTCAAAATCGACGGCCCTTGTTCTTGTGGGTGACTTTAACCTGCTGGATATCTGCTGGGAGCTCAATACTGCACAGAAGAGGCAGTCTAGGAAGTTCCTAGAGTGTATAGAAGACAATTTCCTTTATCAGCTGGTAAATGAGCCTACCAGGGGCAAGACCCCGCTAGACCTACTGTTTACAAACAGAGAAGGGCTGGTGGGAGATGTAGTGGTTGGAGGCCGCCTGGGGCATAGTGACCATGAAATAATAGAATTTTCAATACTCAGAGATGCAAGGAAAACCATTAACAAAACCTCTACGCTGGACTTCCGGAGGGCAGATTTTTGCCTATTCAGAAGTCTACTTCAGAGCATACCCTGGGAAACAATGCTTAAAAACAAGGGGGCCCAGGAGGGTTGGACATGCTTCAAGCGGGAGGTTTTGAGTGCACAGGAACAGGCTATACCAGTGTGCTGAAAGGCTAGCCGGCAGGGAAGAGAACCGGCTTGGCTAAACAGGGAGATTCTGAATGAAATCAGAAATAAAAAGAGACTTTACCAACAGTGGGAAAAAAGGGCTGGCTACTTATGAAGAATTTATGGAAATAGCTAGATCACGCAGAAAAAAAATCAGGGAAACAAAAGTGCAATTTGAAGTTAATTTGGCCAATTCTGTCAGGGATAATAAAAAGTCCTTCTTCAAATATGCTAACAACAAAAGGAGGGGCAAGGAAAACCTCCATTCTCTGTTGGACTTTGAGGGAAATATAGTTAACAAAGATGAGGAGAAAGCTGAGGTACTTAATACCTACTTTGCCTCAGTTTTTACCAGTAAGACAGGTGGCCCTCAGGACAACTCATGTCTGGAGGTGGTTGACAGAGATAGGAACCCAAATAGGCCCCTTGTATTCCAGGAGGAAATAGTTGGTGATTTACTGAGCCATCTGGATCCTCACAAGTCTATGGGACCAGATGGGATCCATCCTAGGGTGATGAGGGAGCTAGCAGAAGAACTTGCCAAGCCTCTCTCCATCATCTTCCAACAGTCCTGGCTCACTGGGGAGGTCCCATATGATTGGAAATTGGCCAATGTTACCCCAGTCCACAAAAAGGGCTGCAAAGCTGACCCTGGCAACTACAGGCCTGTCAGCCTGACCTCGGTGCCTGGCAGGGTTATGGAGCAGATCATCCTGAATGCAATCACACAGCACCTTCAGGATGGACAAGGGATCAGACCCAGCCAGCATGGGTTTAGGAGGGGCAGGTCCTGTCTGACCAACCTGATCTCCTTTTATGATCAGGTAACTCACCTGGTGGATGAGGGGAAAGCTGTGGATGTGGTCTATCTGGACTTCAGCAAGGCCTTTGACACTGTCTCCCATAATATACTCCCGCAAAAGCTGGTAGCCCATGGCTTGGACAAGTGTACTCTACGCTGGGTTAAGAACTGGCTGGAGGGCCGGGCCCAGAGAGTGCTGGGGAATGGGGCTGCATCTAGCTGGCGGCCAGTCACTAGTGGTGTTCCCCAGGGGTCGGTGTTGGGTCCAGTCCTATTTAACATCTTTATTGACGATTTAGATGAGGGGATTGAGACCATCATCAGCAAATTTGCTGATGACAGCAAGTTGGGAGGGAGTGTCGACCTGCTGGAAGGCAGGAGGGCTCTGCAGAGGGATCTGGACAGACTGGAAAAATGGGCTGATTCCAATGGGATGAAGTTCAATAAGGCCAAGTGCCGGGTGCTGCACTTTGGCCACAACAACCCCCTGCAGCGCTACAGGCTGGGCACAGAGTGGCTGGAGAGCAGTCAGGCAGAAAGGGACCTGGGGGGACTAATGGACAGGAAGCTCAACAGGAGCCAACAGTGTGCCCAGGTGGCCAAGAAGGCCAATGGGATCTTGTCCTGTATCCAAACCAGCGTGGTCAGCAGGACAAGGGCAGTGATCCTTCCCCTGTGCTCTGCATTGGGGAGGCCACACCTGGAGTATTGTGTTCAGTTCTGGGCCCCTCAGTTCAGGAAAGACATTGAAGTGCTGGAGCGAGTCCAGAGAAGAGCAACGAGACTGGGGAAGGGACTTGAACACAAGCCCTATGGGGAGAGGCTGAGGGAGCTGGGCTTGTTTAGTCTGGAGAAGAGGAGGCTCAGAGCTGAGCTCAGCACTCTCTAGAACTACCTGAAGGGCAGTTCTGGCCAGGTGGGGATTGGTCTCTTCTCCCGGGCAGTCAGCAATAGGACAAGGGGCCATGGGCTTCAACTCTGCCAGGGGAAATTGAGGCTGGAGATTAGAAAGCAATTCTGTGCAGAGAGAGTGGTCAGGCATTGGAATGGCTGCCCAGGGAGGTGCTGGACTCACCGGCCCTGGAGGTTTTTAAACTGAGATTGGACATGGCACTTAGTGCCATGATCTAGTAAACGGGCTAGAGTTGGACCAAGGGTTGGACTCGATGATCTCTGAGGTCTTCTCCAACCCAGTCGATTCTGTGATTCTGTGTGATTCTGTGATAGCTCCAGCAGTCTGCCCCATTGCTATGTAGCACCCCATAGCTTCTGCATTGTGCCCATAGATCCACATTCCTGGGTCCCCTCACCCCACCAGATGTCCTGGGTTGCGATGCTGCAGGGGGCCCTGTGCACAACAGAAAATGAGGACAGCATGGCTGCTGGCTCCACCCTGCCTGGAATCCAGGATGGCTGGGGGGGGCTGGCAGCCCTGCTGTCACTGCCGGAGGGGCTGTTGATCTGGGCCGTGCTCAGGCGGCAGCTCCCGGCTGTATCGGCTGCTCCCATTGGCTGTCCCTGTGGCCCTGCACCCTGCCCATGGGAAGAAGATGGCTGCCCTGATGGGCGTGGCCATCTCTGCTGCTGTGTCCTTCCTGGTGGGCGGGGCCATGGCTGTCATGGCTGCCAAGCCTGTGCTGGAAGGGTGGGGCTGAGGTGGGTGGGGCCTGCCTAGGGCGGCCATTTTGGGGTGGGGCCCAAGGTGGGTGGTGGGACCTGTGACTCTGTTTACCCCGATGGCCATCTTGGAAAAGGGCAGCGCTGTGCCGCTGCCATCCTGACATTGCTCCCCCGGGCCATGTTGGGGGATTTTTAACCTGGTTTTGGGGCCAATTCTCACCCTATAAAATTAAATAATGTAAAAAAACCTGAAGCATGTGGTTTGTTCCATTTCCAGTGAAGGACTGGGGGGTGGGGTTTAGGGTTGAGGGTGGGGCTGAAAGTGTGGGTGGGGCCCCTGCCAACCCCACCCCCCTCCCAAGCTCTCCCCAATGTGCCTTCCCGGAGGGGTGTGCCCCAATCAGGCCCCACCCCCTTCCCAAGCACCCCACCCTCCCAGCTGGGCTCCTCCCCCTTGACCCACACTTCCACCCCCATTGGTGGGCTCCTTGCAGGGGGTGTGGCCTACAGACCTACATCCCTCCCCTTTCCCAGGGGATTGTGGGAAGGGGTGGGTGGGGCTCAGGGTATTTGAGCCCCAGCCCCTGGGCAGGGAGCTTGTTCTGCTCCTGGGCTGTGTGGGTGCAGGTTCTCTGCTGCTCCTTCAGCAGCTGGCAGCTTGTGAGCTGTTTAAGCTACATGGGCAGATGTGTTTGGAGAAGCGGAGATGTCTGTTTGATGTAGGACCTTCGGGAGCAGCAAAGTTTCAATAACAGCTGTAGTTGAAGGTATGTTTGTAACTATGTTTCATTTATTGAATCAAGTCCTGGTGCTTTGCATTTTCCCAAAATTCCTGACTGCAATGAAGATGGGGTGTTAATTTTTGGTTTGTATTGGTGTGTAACAAGTTGCTGATATAATCTCTCCTCCTAGGACTGATGCTCAGCTTATCTAGCAGGGGTTAGGATGAGCATCTCATATCTGTAGGTGGAGTTTTAGCAGTTCTGAAGGAAGCAGCAGGACCATAAGGCAGAGTGTCTTTCAGGCTACGGGGTGGCTCATTGCCTCCCTGATCACCCACAGAACAGTGTGTTGTCCACAGAACCTTTGCGGTGTCTGGTGGCCACTAATAGATCATTCAAATCTACCTCCCAGAACTCAGCCAAGGCGAGTGATGGCTGGTGAACTAGTACTGATAAACAACATCTGAGTGCTCATTATTGTCTATGTGTTTTCTTATTGTGGGTGATGAAGGGGAAAGTGGCAACTTTCTGTTTTGTCCAAAGCACTACAGGTTTTCTGTTTCTTTTCGTCTTAGGCACTACGAGCGACGAGGGTTGGTGACCGCGCCCGCGGCACCACGCACCGAACGGACGCCGACTTGGCAGGAGGTGGGTGTTGCGGAAGGGGTCGGCGTTTACCCCACGACGCCGTGTGCTGGCACGGCTTAGCGAGCGTGCGTTTTCTCGTGTTCCTGCAGATGCTGAAGAGGAACCCGGCGATGCAGGAAGACGGCCGTTCGCACACGTGGCGTTTTCCTCTGTTGAAGATGGGTTCGGTCCCTTGGCCCTCTGAAAGCTAAGTGGAGGCACGAGGGCTGGCAAGGGGCTGGGAACCACAGGGAGGGGGTAAAGTTCTGTTCGGGGCAAGGGCCGTCCAGGAACAGTCCCCTTGGCGCGGGTAAAGGGCCCGGGGACCTTTACGGTGAGATGCCAGCGTGTGCCGGGCAGGGCAGCTGCAGCCTGTGTCTGCGTTGTGGTGTAGTTCGGGACGCCTGCCTTGCGCCTGTCAGACGATCCTGGGGTCTCGTTGCGTTCGAGGGACACGAAAGGCGTCTCGGGTGCCGTCCCGGGATCTGGAACGCCGGTGCCCGCTGGCGTAGCGCCAATTGGGCGCTGGTTTTCTGGTCTCAGCAGCCGAAAGCGTGGCGGGTTCTTGCGTTTCGGACGTTTCTGGTCAGTGGTGTTTGTGGCGTTGTCCTGGGCTGTGCCGGCAGCTGTGCTCTCTACCCATCCAGTTTCGGGGACTGGAACTTCAAGATGCTGGGAAGAAGTTCTTAGGCGTTGCAGCAGCTTCTCATTTGGTTGCGCCGTCTCTGCTCGGTTGTGGCGGTGCCGCCGTCTCGTCAGGAGCCGTGACGTTGGGCTCCTTTTTCATTTGGGGTTGTAGGAGAGGCTCCTGGCCTCACCGCTGCCTCCCCGTAGATTATTTGGATGGATGCCTGTCTGGTCTCGGAGTGTCGTTTTCGTTGTGGAGTGTTTTTGGTGCTGTGGCCGTCGTGTGGTCGATAACGTTCTGTGGAGCGTCTGTCTGCGTGGGTGCGCGTTTGGCTCGGAGCTGCTCTGCCGGGACGCGTGGAGTCCGGGGTGGGTGGACGGGGCTCTGGGAGTCCCCGGCTAATCTGCTGACGCGTTAAATTGCATAGGCAGAGGTTGCTTGTTGACATGAAATTGTAAAAGTTTTGACGGGGATTTAGAAAATTGTAGTGAGAATTTTAAAAGTTTCAACAGGATTTGAAAAATTATGACAGGAATTCGAAAAATTTCAACATTAATTTTAAGAATCTGAACTAGAATTTTAGAAATTTTTACGTGAAATTGTAAAAACTTTGACGGGAATTTGAAAAATTTAAATAGGAATTTTAAATCCCCGTCAAAATACTTCAAATTCCTGTCAAAATTTTTACAATTTCAGGTCAAAATTTCTAAAATTCCAGTTGAGATTCTTAAAATTAATGTTGAAATTTTTAAAGTTCCCATCAAAATTTTTAAAATCCCCATAGAAATTTTGTCAATTCCTGTTGAAATGTTTAAAATTCCCATTCACATTTTTCAGTTCCTGTCCAAATTTCTCAAATTCCCATCAAAATTTTTACAATTTCATGTCAAAATTTCTAAAATTCCAGTTGAAATTCTTATAATTAATGTTGAAATTTTTCAAATTCCTGTCACCATTTTTAAATGCTGTTGAAACTTTTAAAATTCTCACTAAAATTTTTCAATTCCTGTCAAAAATGTTCAAATTCCCATTGGAATTTTTAAATTCTCATCAAAAATTTTAAAATCCTGTTGAAATTTTCAAATTCCTATTGAAATGTTTCAAATTCCCGTCAAAGTTTTTACAATTTCATGTCAAAATTTCTAAAATTCCAGTTGAAATTCTTAAAATTAATGTTGAAATTTTTCGACTTCCTGTCAAAATTTTTGAAATCTTGCTGAAACTTTCAAAATTCTCATTGAAATTTTTCGAATTCCTGTCAAAATTTTTGAAATCCTGGTGAAACTTTTAAAATTCTCAATAAAATTTTTCAAATCCTGTCAAAAATTTTCAAATTCCCACTGAAATTTTTAAATCCTCATCAAAATTATAAAATTGTGTTGAAATTTTTCAAATACCTGTCAAAATTTTTACAATTTAACATCAAAATTTCTAAAATTCCAGTTGAGATTCTTAAAATCAATGTTGAAATTTTTCAAATTCCTATTCAAATTTTTGAAATCCTGGTGAAACTTTTAAAATTCTCACTAAAATTTTTCAATGCCCGTCAAAAATGTTCAAATTCCCATTGAAATTTTTAAATTCTCACAAAAAAATTTAAAATCATGTTGAAATTTTCAAATTCCAATTGAAGTTTTTCAAATTCCTGTCAAAATCTTTACAATTTCATGTCAAAATTTCTACAATTCCCATTGAAATTCTTAAAATTAATCTTCAAATGTTTACGTTCCCATCAAAATTTTTAAAATCCCCGTTGAAATTTTTTCAATTCATGTTGAAATGTTTAAAATTCCCATTCAAATTTTTCAATTCCTGTCCAAATTGCTCAAATTCCCTGAAATGTTTCAAATTCTTGTCAAAATGTTTACAGTTTCACGTCAAAATTTGTAAAATTTCTGTTGAGATTCTTAAAATTAATGTTGAAATTTTTCGAATTCTTGTTAAAATTTTTGAAATCCTGGTGAAACTTTTAAAATTCTCACTAAAATTTTTCAATTCCTGTCAAAAATTTTCCAATTCCCATTGAAATTTTTCAAATTCTCATCCAAAATTTTAAAATCCTGTTGAGATTTTCAAATTCCTATTGAAATTTTTCAAATTCCCATCAAATTTTTACAATTTCACGTCAAAATTTCTAAAATTCCAGTTGAGATTCTTAAGATTAATGTTGAAACTTTTAACGTTCTCTTCGAAATTTTTCAATTCCCATCAAAATTGTTCAAATTCCCATTGAAATTTTTCAACTTCCTGTCAAAATTTTTCAAATCCTGTTGAAACTTTTATAATTCTCACTAAAATTTTCCAAATCCCCATCTAAATTTTTACAATTTCATGTCAAAATTTCTAAAATTCCAGTTGTGACTCTTAAAATTAATGTTGAAATTTTTTGGATTCCTGTCAAAATTTTTGAAATCCTGGTGAAACTTTTAAAATTCGCACTAAAATTTTCCAGATTCCTGTCAAATTTTTACGATTTCACATCAAAATTTCTAAACTTCCAGTTGCGATTCTTACAATCAGCATTGAAATATTTTGAATTCCTGTCAAAATTTTTGAAATCCTTTTGAAACTTTTATAATTCTCACTAAAATTTTCCAAATCCCCATCAAAATTTTTACAATGTCACGTCAAAATTTCTATAATTCCAGTTGAGATTCTGAAAACTTATGTTGAAATATTTAAAGTTTCCTTCAAAATTTTTGAAATCCTGTTGAAAATTTTAAAATTCTCACTAAAATTTTCCTAATTCCCATCAAAATTTCTAGAATTTCACGTTGAAATGTCTAAGCTTCTAGCTGAAATTCTTAAAATTAATGTTTAAATTTTTAAAGTTCCCAACAAAATCCCAATCCCCGTTGAAATTTTGTCAACTCCTGTTGAAATATTTAAAATTCCTATTCAAATTTTTCAATTTGTGTCCAATTTGTTCAAATTCTTTTTGAAATGTTACAAATTCCTGTCAACATTTTTACAATTTTATGTCAAAATTTCTAAAATTCCAGTTGAAATTCTTAAAATTAATGTTGAAATTTTTAAAGTTCTCTTCAATATTTTTCAATTCCCAACAAAATTGTTCAAATTCCCTTTCAAATTTTTAAATCCTCATCAAAAATTTTAAAATCCTGTTGAAATTTTTGAAATTCTTATTGACATTTTCTTAAACACCGCCATCATTTTTACAATTTCACATCAAAATTTCTAAAATTCCAGTTGAGATTCTGAAAATTAATGTTGAAATTTTTTAAATTCCTGCAAATTTTTGAAACCCTGGTGAACTTTTAAAATTCTAACTAAAATTTTCCAAATCCTCGTCAAAATTTTTAGAGTTTCACGTTGAAATTTCTAAACTTCTAGTTGAAATTCTTAAAATTAATGTTGAAATTTTTAAAGTTCCCAACAAAATTTCAATCTCCGTTGAAATTTTGTCAATTCCTGTTGAAATGTTTAAAATTCCTCTTCAAATTTTTCAATTCCTGTCCAATTTGTTTAAATTCTTTTTGAAATGTTCCAAATTTCTGTCAGAATTTTTACAATTTAACGTCAAAATTTTTAAAATTCCAGTTGACATTCTAAAAATTAATGTTGAAATTTTTTGAATTCCTGTCAAAATTTTTTAAATCCTGGTGAAACTTTTAAAATCCTCACTTAAATTCTCCATATTCCCATCAAATTTTTACAATTTCACATCAAAATTTCAAAAATTGCATTTGAAATTCTTAAAATTAACGGTGAAATTTTTAATGTTCTCTTCAAAATTTTTCAATTCCTGTCAAAATTGTTAAAATTCCCCTTGAAATTTTTAAAATTCTTGTAAAAATTTTTCAAATTCTCTTGAGACTTTTATAATTCTCACTAAAATTTTCCAAATCCCCAACAAAATTTTTACAATGTCCCGTCAAAATTTCTAAAATTCCAGTTGACATTCTGAAAATTAATGTTGAAATTTTTTGAATTCCTGTCAAAATTTTTCAAATCCTGTTGAAACTTTTATAATTCTCACTAAAATTTTCCAAATCCCCATCAAAATTTTTACAATGTCATGTCAAAATTTCTAAAATTCCAGTTGACATTCTTACAATTAATGTTGAAATTTTTAAAGTTCCCATTAAAAGTTTTAAAATCCCCATCAACATTTTTCAAATTCACATCAAAATTTTTACAATTTCACATCAAAATTTCTAAAATTCCAGTTGAGATTCAAAAATTATTGAAAAATTTAAAGTTCTGTTCAAAATTTTTCAATTCCCATAAAAATTGTTCAAATTCCCATTGGAATTTTTCAAATTCCTGTCAAAATTTTTCAAATCCTGTTGAAACTTTTGAAATTCTCATTAAAATTTTTCAATTCCCATCAAAAAAGTTCAAATTCCCATAGAAATTTTTGAACCCTCATCAAAAATTTTAAAATCCTCTTGAATTTTACAAATTCCTATTGAAATTTTTAAACTCTCATCAAAAATTTTACATTTTCATGTAAAAAATTCTGAAATTCCATTTGAAAAACTTAAAATTAATGTTCAAATTTTTAAAGTTCCCATCAAAATTTATAAAATCCCCATCAAAATTTTTCAAATTCATGTCAAAATTTTTACAATTTCGCATCAAATTTCTAAAATTCCAGTTGAAATTCTTAAAATTAATGTTGAAAATTTAAAAGTTCTATTAAAAATTTTTCCATTCCCATCAAAATTGTTGAAATTCCCATTGAATTTTTAAAATTCCTGTCAAAATTTTTCAAATCCTGTTGAAACTTTTATAATTCTCACTAAAATTTTCCAAATCCCCGACAAAAGTTTTACACTTTCACGTCAAAATCTCTAAAACTCCAGTTGAGGTTCTTAAAATCGATGTTGGCATGTTTAGAGTTCCCTCGAATATTTTGGAAATCCTGGTGAAACTTTTTAAATTAATGTGACAGACCATGGGCCACGTGCATTTCTCAGTATCTGTCCTGATCGGTTTTATCTGGTCATTATTAATGCCAGAAAGAGGTGGAAAGATAAAGACGATGGGTTATGCTGCACAGCATTACATCATTTTTTGCCAAATAAAGAACTGAAATAAATAACTTACGCTTTTTCTGTGGATAAACAACGTTTAATCCGATTCCTTGTATTCCTTAAACACGTGTTCATTAGAGCATAAGCAAAACAGCGCTGGGTGTGCGGGGGATTCGCTCGCCCAACACGCACACCTTTAAACAATAAGAATTGTGCTTAAATACAGTAAGGTGTTACATATTCATAATGACCCCAGGAACGCCTCTACATATGGTGAAGCACGTGAAGCATCCAACCCCAAAACTTAACTCTACCCCCAAGACAACTCCGGAACCCTTAACACTAACCCTAATCCAACCATTACCCTAAACCAAATCCTAAAACTTAAGCTTAAATGTAAACCTAAATCCAATCCTAAAGTTTAAGACAAACCCCTAACTCTAACCCTAAGACCCCTTCCTTACTGGGCGAATGATGGGGATGGTGTTATGAGGTAATTTGTGTCTCAGAAACTCATAATCCAGGAAAAAGCCTGTGGCTGTGAAGGGGACCATGGGGTCAGTTCTGGCTCTGGAGGTGACAGACCAGCAGCAGGGACATGGCTGGGAAAGAACCTCTGCACTAGGACAGGCCCTGTCCACGAAGAGGACTCGGAGATGGGTTGTCATGTCCATTCTGCCTGAGCACGTGACAGGACAGCAGCTGGTACATGGTCATGTCTACCAGAGAAGCTGAAAGGCACTCATGGGTTTTACAAGATCACAGTGAGGTTACTTCTGTGTGGTGAGGTGAAGGACCACAAGAAGCCTGACAGGTTGGGTTCCCTGCTTGAAGGGCAGTTTGTGAGATAGTCGAGCTTTCCATGGTAGTGGGAAAATGCAGGAGAGGGAGAAAAAAGATAGAGACTGAATATCAGGAGGAAGAAATGTCACTGGAAGGGCAGTGCTGTGGTGCAACAGGTTGCCCATAGGTAGTCTGGATCAGCCTATGGTTTGTGTTCCAAAGAGCAGCCAGTGAGGGTGCAGACACAGCAGTGAAGGTGCAGAAATGCTGGGGTGAGAGCAGGTGGGGAAGCGAGATGGGTGTCTATAGCCTGCAGGGAAAGAGGGGCAGGGGTAGGACTGTGTGGAGCAGCCTGTGGTGGAGATGGCAAAGGGCGCTGGCAAGGCTGGGAGGCATCAATAGAACCCAGGTCTTTGTCCCCTTGGCCTTGGCAGTTGTCTCTGCCACTGAGGCCCAGGAGAAGACATGTTGTCCTCATGGCACTGGGGCCTCGGTGCCTCCTTGCAGCCCCATGGGGAAGCTGGAAGTTGTTGTACCAGTGTTGTCCTTCCCTGGGCCTTGCACACACACATCCCACGGTCCCAGGAAGAGCCCTGAGCCGCGTGTGAGGGACAGGATCCCCCTTCCCATTGCCTGGAGCTCATGGGTCTCCTTTCTGCTTCAGAAAGCAAACCAAGGAGTTTCTCAGCATCAGAGCCACCTGCACAGGGCCTTGGCCCACCTGTCATCACAGCCCCCAATGGATCCCTGGGGAGCCTTTGTCAGTAACAGGCCTCAGCGGGGCCCATTAACGCTTCAAGGAGCTTTGAAGTTTTGTTTCTGACTTTGCTTCCTTGAGAGCTTTGTTTGTTCTCAGTACCTGAGGCTCATGGACTCAGCCTCAAATGCAGCATGAGCTCACTAAAATTCCCCAAGCTCTCACAAGCCACGTCTCCTGCATAATTTTCTTCAAGCTCTACAAAGCTTGTAGGGTTAATTAGAGAGGCTTCAGGAGAGCAGATAAAGAGGACATTTTGAATGAGCAGTTTGAAGATGTGATAGAAGAATTCTCCAGTGGATACTGATGCAGAGTGTCTCCTGAGGAGGTGTGGACAGACAGGAAAAGCAGATTCACCTCCAGCAGATCCCCACCACAGATGACCTGTGTCCATCAGTGCCAGCCCCTCTCCTCAGACCAGAACAAGAGTCCTGCTCCAGCAACAGAGCAGCCTGACCCAAATGAGTGTCTGCACAAAGAGGTTTCTCTTCCTCCTGGATTCCTCCCTGCAGGCACAGAAATGCTCCCTTGCTCTTCTCCAGGGACATCCCTTTCCCCAGGTGAGGGTGTCCAGCCTGGCCTGGCCGGCTGGTCCTAGTTCCCTCCCTGTGCTCCCACAGGGCCCTGAGCTGGCGATGCTGCTCTGCAGAGCGAGGGGCTGTGGTGCCCTGGGGCCATGGGTGACTCTGCTCTGGCCACGCTGGTTGGGCTGGGAAACAGACCCAGCTGGATGAGGATCACTGCTGCTGAGCCCTTTCCATCTTCCCAGCTGGCTCAGGAGCCGAGGACAAGGCTGGGCAGGACCATGGGGTGTCTCTCATGGCACAAAGGGCAGGGGACGGCTGAACCAAGATGGTGTCCTGAAAATTCTCCAGTGTTACATCTTTTGGCATCCTGGCTCCTCACAGCCTGTCCTGGCACTGAAGGGCCCTTGTTACCTTGTGCCCTCCTCAGGTTCACCTCTTCCTCTGGGACACCTTGCATGGTCACTCCTTTTACCAGGACTGTTTTGTTTAACCCAGCAGGCAGCTGAACATCACACACAGCCCTTCTCTTACTGCCTCCAGCCCAGGGGGATGGGAGAGGGAATCAGGAAAGAAATAAACATCTTGGGTTGAAATGAAGACAGTTTAATGAGACAGAAAGGGAAAACAATAACAATAGCTACAATAGCTACAATAGCTACAATAAAATAATGATAATAAATATAATAGTAATAGTAAGAATAAGAATAATGGCAGTAGTAATAGTAGTAATTGCAAAAATGGTAATAATAATAACAGGAGATATAAACCAAGTCACGCACAATGCAATTGCTCACAACCCACTGAGTGACACCCAGCCAGATCCCAAACAGCGGTCCCCCAGATAACTTTTCTCTAGTTTATACACCAAGCATGACATCATATGGTGTGGAATATCCCTTTGGCCACTTGGGCCAGCTGTCCTGCCTGTGCCCCTCCCAGCTTCTTGTGCACCTCCAGCCTCCTTGCTGAAAAGTCCTTGGTTTGGGATAAACACGGCTTAGCAACAACCAAAACATCCCTGTGCTATCAACATTCTTCTCAGATTAGATCCAACACACCTCACTCTACCAGCTACTAGGAAGAAAATTAACTCGCTCCCAGCTGAAACCAGGACGGTGCCCCCCCTTATTCTGTACCATCTGTGTTGTGCCCAGGTCCCACACTCTCCAATCCATTCCAGTTAATCAAGAGCACTTTCCTATCTCTGGATATACACACAGATCTCATCTCTCAGTCTATAGGCCATGCCTCTAAAATGTCCAATGAGTTCATGTGGTCCATGGCTTTGGGCTCCAGGGGTCACAAGAGCCTTTCAGGACAGGAGAGATGGTCTTTGCTGTTGGACTGTTGTGTCCTGTGTCCAGAGCTTGTAGCTGGTGTATCTGTCACAGCCAGGGACAGTGTGTGAGTCTGGGTGGGCAGTGAGTGGCACCTCAGGGAGATCCTCTGACAGCGCCTGGCAGCTCCACTCCTCTCCAGGATGCATCTGCCACTGCTGGTGGGACAGCGCCAGGCAGATAAGTCACAGACGGGTCCCTGTCTTTGGGATGTGTGCGACCAAGAAGGGAGCTCTTCATCCAGTCCTTGGTACCTCACAAATCCCCCTGGGACCCTGAGCTAAACCCCAACCACTTCCACTGACACCACTCCCTAAGCCCTAACCCTAACACTTATCCATCCCTTACCCTAAACCTAATCCTAACCCCTGCACATAAAACTTACCCTACAACTGTCATTCACTTAAAACTAACCATAACATTAACCCAATCATCACCCTAACCCTACCTTTTGCCCAAAATCTAACCTAAACCAAATCCTCCCTAACCCTAAAACTAACCCTAACTCTACCCTTACCCTAACTCTTACCTGAAATATCACCCTAATGTTACCGCTAACCCTAACCCATAACCCTAGCCTAACCCTAAAACTAACCCTAACCCATCATACTAACACCAGCCTTAAACCAAACACTAAACTAAACCAAGCCTTAACCCTAAATCCTAACCTGCAACTCTTACGACTGACTCTAACCCTAAACTAACCCTAATTCAAACCCTAACCCATTATCCTAACCCTAAAGCTATCCCGACCCCTAACCCTTAAACCTAACCCCTTACACTAATCCTAACGACTTACACTAACGTTACGCCCTAACCACTAACCAGAATTGCAGCCCGTAATGCCAACCCCAACCTCCATCTCCAATATAAATCTAAAACCTAACTCTGACCATTCCACTATCGCTACTGCCTAACACTAACCCTAACCTTAATGCTAACCCCATCCCTAACTCTAACCTAGATCTAAAGCTAAAACATAATCCTAACTCTAACCCAAAACATAAAACTAACCCCTAACGCTAACTCCAACCCTACATTCTAACCCTCTTCTAAACCTAATCTAACTCTAATACTTATCCATAATCCTAACTCTAACCCTAGTCCTACCCATAAACCCTAATATTAAAACCTAACCCTAACTGCTTACACTAACACTATTCCCTAACTCTGAAACCTAATCCTTAGCCCTAACACTAACTATAACCTAACACTAATCTAATCCTAACTGTAAACCTCATCCAAACCCCTAACCATAAGTTTAACTGGAAACACCATCCCCTAACTCTAATCTAACCCTAACCCTAAATCTAATCTGAAACTTAATCCTAATTCAAACCCTAAATCCTAAAACTAACCCCTAACATTAACCACTTCCACTGACACAACTCCCTGGGCCCTAAACTTAACCCTAACTGTAAATCTAAAACTAACCACTAACCTTAACTCTAACCTGAACACTAACCAAACCCAAAATGTAAGTCCAAACCCTAAACCTAAATCTAACCCTAGTACCTAAACCTACTCCTAACCACTTCCACTACTCCGTAACCCCAACCCGTAACACTAACCCAACACTTACCAAAAGCCTAATCCTTATCCTAAACCCTAACCCTGAATCTAATCTGAACCCCAAACCCCTGTCCCGAAACCTAACTCCACCCCCAATCCCAAACCCTAACTGCAACCCTAACCCATCATTCTCATTTTAGCCCTATCCCCACCCCCAACCCTACCCCCTTACAGTAATCCTAACCACTTATAATAACGCTACTCCCTAACCCCTAACCCTAAATAAACCCCTACCACCAACCCTAACACTAACCTAAAACTAATCTAACTGTAACTCCAAGCCCTTACCCCAATTCTAACTCTAACCCTAACTCCTAACCCTAAGCCTAACCCTAACAGTAAGCCTAACCCTAACAGTAAGCCTAACCCTAACCTGAAAACTAACCCCTAACCCTAACTCAAATGCCTAACCCCAAGCACTAACCATAGGCCCTTATCCTAAACCTAAGCTGTACTCTAATCCTGACCCTGACTCTACCTCTATTCCCTAACCCTAATGTAAACCTAACCCTAAAACTTAGCCAACACTAACCCTTATCTAAATGATAACCCTAGTGCTAACCCTAACTCTAAATGCAATTCTAACTCTTAAACCTAACTTAACCCTTAAACTAAGCCCTAACTTGTACCCTAACACTAACCTTAACTGTAATTCCTAACCCTAACTCCAAGTCTAACCCTAAACATCTAACGCTAACTCTACCCCTAACCAAAACCATAACACCAGACCCTAACTCTAACCCTTCCCCCAACTAGTAATGCCAACTCTAACCCTAACCAGCATCTAACGCTAGCTGAAACCCTAAACCTAAGTCATAACTGCTAACCCTAACCCTATCCTTAACTATAATACTAACTCATCTCCCTAATCATTAACACTTCCCCTAACCCATAAAACTAACCCCTAACCATAACCACATAGATGAACATTCGTTGCTAAACCTCAACCCTGAACCTAACCTCTAAACCATAACTCTAACCCTAACCTAATCTCTACCTCCATCCCCAAACCCTAACCCTATTTACAACCTAATCCTAACTGTAAGCCTACCCCCTAACACCTATCCCTAAAAAAATCTAACCATAATGCTTAACCCATACCCTCACTCTAATCCTAAATCAAAGCCTGAGTCTAAGCCTAAACTCAAACCCTAACCCTACCTCTAACTTTAATCATAAACCTAAATCTAAACTTAACCCTAACCCTATCCCTGTCCCTAACCCATAAACCTAACCACTTCAACTGACCCTAACACTACATCCTAACCCCCAAACCTAACACTATTCCAACCCTTACCCTAACCTTAATCCTAACCCCTGCCACTAATTCTAACCATAAATCTAACACTGAGCCCTTACCCTGACTCTATCAGTAACCCTAAACTCTAACCCCAATACTAAACTCTAACCCTAAACTAACACTAACTCTATCACTAACCTAACCTTAATGGTAAGCCGTAACTAACCTAACGTAACCTAACCTAACCTAACGCTAACACAGACCCAACACAAACCCTAATTCTAACCTGAAATCTACACCTAACCCCTTAATTCCCCTCTAACCCCAACCTTAAACCTAAACATAACCCTAATCTAATCCTAGCCCCATTCATATCCCTAGCCCATGAACCCAGCCACCAACCGTAAGCACTTAGACTAAAATTAACACTAACCCAACCCCAATATCTAACCCTAACCATTAACTCAACCTCTAAGCCTAACCCTAGAGCCTAACCTAAACCTAGCTCTAATCTAATGCTAAATCCTAACCCATCATTCTAAGACTAACTATAGCCCTAAGCCCCTATCCCATAAATAACACTAACACTACCTCTAACCCTAACCCAGTGTCCTATCCCTAACTCTTCAATATAAATCTAAAACCTAAAACTGACCATTCAAATAACAAAACTCCCTAAGCCGTAACCCTAACGCTTATCCATCCCTTACCCTAGCCATAATCCTAACCCCTAAACCTAAAACTTACCCTACACCTATCATTCACCTAACCATAACATTCACCCAAACACCACCCTAACCCTACCTCTTGCACAAAATCTAACCTAAACCAAACCCCCTCAACCCGAAAACTAACCCTAGTATAACCCAAAACCTAAACCTAACCCTAAACATAAGCCTATCCCTACCCCTAACCTTAACCACTTACACTAAAACTAACCCTAACTCTACCCTTACCCTAACTCTTACCTGAAATATCACCCTAATGTTACCGCTAACCCTAACCCATAACCCTAGCCTAACCCTAAAACTAACCCTAACCCATCATACTAACACCAGCCTTAAACCAAACACTAAACTAAACCAAGCCTTAACCCTAAATCCTAACCTGCAACTCTTACGACTGACTCTAACCCTAAACTAACCCTAATTCAAACCCTAACCCATTATCCAAACCCTAAAGCTATCCCGACCCCTAACCCTTAAACCTAACACCTTACACTAATCCTAACGACTTACACTAACGTTACGCCCTAACCACTAACCAGAATTGCAGCCCGTAATGCCAACCCCAACCTCCATCTCCAATATAAATCTAAAACCTAACTCTGACCATTCCACTATCGCTACTGCCTAACACTAACCCTAACCCTAATGCTAACCCCATCCCTAACTCTAACCTAGATCTAAAGCTAAAACATAATCCTAACTCTAACCCAAAACATAAAACTAACCCCTAATGCTAACTCCAACCCTACATTCTAACCCTCTTCTAAACCTAATCTAACTCTAATACTTATCCATAATCCTAACTCTAACCCTAGTCCTACCCATAAACCCTAATATTAAAACCTAACCCTAACTGCTTACACTAACACTATTCCCTAACTCTGAAACCTAATCCTTAGCTCTAACACTAACTATAACCTAACACTAATCTAATCCTAACTGTAAACCTCATCCAAACCCCTAACCATAAGTTTAACTGGAAACACCATCCGCTAACTCTATTCTAACCCTAACCTTAAATCTAATCTGAAACTTAACCCTAATTCAAACCCTAAATCCTAAAACTAACAGCCACCTTAACCACTTCCACTGACACAACTCCCTGGGCCCTAAACTTAACCCTAACTGTAAATCTAAAACTAACCACTAACCTTAACTCTAACCTGAACACTAACCAAACCCAAAATGTAAATCAAACCCTAACCCTAAATCTAACCCTAGTACCTAAACCTACTCCTAACCACTTCCACTACTCCGTAACCCCAACCCGTAACACTAACCCAACACTTACCAAAAGCCTAATCCTTATCCTAAACCCTAACCCTGAATCTAATCTGAACCCCAAACCCCTGTCCCGAAACCTAACTCCACCCCCAATCCCAAACCCTAACTGCAACCCTAACCCATCATTCTCATTTTAGCCCTATCCCCACCCCCAACCCTACCCCCTTACAGTAATCCTAACCACTTATAATAACGCTACTCCCTAACCCCTAACCCTAAATAAACCCCTACCACCAACCCTAACACTAACCTAAAACTAATCTAACTGTAACCCCAAGCCCTTACCCCAATTCCAACCCTAACCCTAACTCCTAATCCTAAACCTAACTCTAACTGTAAATCTAAAACTAACCACTAACCACCAACCCTAACACTGACTGTTGGTAACAGAACCAGTTTTACAAAATGCTCCTGAAAGGATGAATCAGTGTTGTAAACTGTCCCTGAGAGGATGTTCAAGCAAATCGTGTTCGAGTGCACTCCTGTCTTAACAACCCAGCTTTAATCTCAGCCTAAACACGCACAGAGTGAGGAGAAGCACACGCAGTATCTCCGGGGGTTGGGCAGGTCAGCAGTTACCCAGCTATAGATATAGAACCTGTGCAGTACCCAAAGGTGAGAGGGACAGAAGTGATGAAGACTACTGACTTCATCCCAAAGAGCCCCTGAAGGACCAGAGGACACTGCACATGAGCAAAATAGTTCCAAGATGTTGCAATCAACGTTGCAATCAATGTTGAGTAACCGTTACGTATCTTAATGAATATATGAATATGTATGTGAATGGGCTGTATAAATACTGTGTAACTTAAACTGACCAGCGAAGCCGCTTTGGGTGCGAACCCCTGGTTTCCCAGCGCTGGAATAAAGCACCGCATATAACTGTGCCCGTGGTTATGGGTCCTGATTGCTGACACCCTGGGGCACTTCTGGGTTCCTCCCGAACTCCTGGGTCCCTTGGGGCACTCCTGGGTCCCTTCAGGAAGTCCTGTGTCCGTCCTGAACTCCTGGGTCTGTTCCATCTCCTGGTTCCTTCCCTGAACACCTGTGTCCCTTGGGGCACTCCTGGGTCCCTCCCGATCTCCTGGGTCCCTTGGGGCACTCCTGGGTCCCTCCCGGACGTCTGGCTCCCCCCCTAACCCTGACCCCAACCCTCGGCCCCTTATATAAGTTCCTCCCGAACTCCTGGGTCCCCTATACGGATCCCCAGTTTGATTTCCCCCCGGACACCTGGGTCCACTTTTTGGGTCCCTCCCGAAGTCCTGGGTCTCTTGGGACACTCCTGGGTCCCTCCTGAACTCCTGGGTCCCTTGAGGAACTCCTGGGTCCGTCCCCGAACTCCTGGGTCCCTGGGGCACTCCTGGGTCCCTTCTGGATGTCTGGGTCCCCTATTTGGTTCCCCCCCGGACACCTGGGTCCGCTATATGGGTCCCTTCTGAACTCCTGGGTCCCTTCCGAACTCCGGGGTCCCTCCCTATAATCCCTTCCCCGAAGTCTTGGGTCTTGGGCAGTCCTGGGTCCCCTTTCCCGGACTCCTGGGTCCCTCCCGAACTCCTGTGTCCCTTTGGACCCAGGAGTTCGGGAGACACCCAGAAGTGCCCCAAAGGACCCAGGAGTTCGGGGCAGGACACAGTCTCTATGAGTCACTTATGGGGCACTAATAGGGAACTTGTGGGTCTCTATGGCGCACTTGGGGGTCACAAACAGGCACTTATGGGTCTCTATTGGTCCTAAGAGTCACTTATGGGGCTCCATGAGTCACTTGTGGGGCACTATGGGGCACTGGGGAGATGCTATGGGGCACTTATGGGGCTCTATGAGGCACTTATGGGGCACTATTGGTCACTGATGGAGCTCCATGAGTCACTTATGGGGCTCCATGGGGAACTTGTGGGTTGCTGTTGGGACCTTGGGGGTCGCTTATGGGTCTCTATGGGTCACTTATGGGGCTCCACGAGTCACTTGGGGGTCACTATCAGGCACTTATAAGTCTCTATGAGTCACTTATGGACCACTAATGGGGAACTTGGGGGTCACTATGGGGCACTTGGGGGTCACTAACAGGCACTTATGGGGCACTATAGGTTACTTATGGGGCTTTGTGGGGCACTATACAGCGAACTTGTGGGTCGTTATGAGGCACTTGTGGGTCTGTATGAGTTACTTATGGGGCTCTATGGGTCACTTATGGAGCACTTACGGGGAACTTATGGGTCTCTATGGGGCACCTATGGGGGACTTGTGGGGCGTTATTGGGCACTTGGGGGTCACTAACAGACATTTATGGGGCACTTGTGGGTCCCTAAGAGTCACTTATGGGTCTCTATGGATCACTTGTGGGGCACTATGGGTCACTGGGGAGATACTGTGGGTCACTTATGGGTCTCTATGGGTCACTTATGGGGCACTATGGGTCACTTATGGGGCTCTATGAGTCACTTATGAGGCTCCGTGAGTCACATGTGGGGCACAATGAGGCACTGGGGAGATGCTATGGGGCACTTGTGGCTCTCTATGGGTCACTTATGGGGCTCTATGGGGCACTTATGGGGCAAAAATGGGGCACTTATGGGGCAAAAATGGGGAACTATAGGTCACTTATGGGGATCCGTGAGTCACTTGTGGGGCACTATGGGGCACTGGGGAGACGCTGTGCATCACTTATGGGTCTGCATGGGGCACTTATGGGGCACTAACAGCAAACTTGTGGGTCGCTTTGGGGCACTTGGGGGTCACTAACAGACACTTATGGGGCACTTATGGGTCGCTAAGAGTCACTTATGGGGCTCTGTGAGTCACTTAAGGGACTCCATGAGTCAGTTGTGGGCACTGTGGGTCACTTTGTGTAACTAATGGGGCTTAATGGGGCACGTATGGGGAACTTGTGGGTCGCTATGAGGCATTTGTGGGTCTGTATGAGTTACTTATGGGGCACCACGGGGCACTTATGGTTCGCTAGGAGTCACTTATGGGGCTCTGTGAGTCATTTGCGGGGCACTTATGGGGCTCTATGGGTCACTTGTGGGGCACTAATGGGGAACTTGGGGGTCGCTTTGAGGCACGTGGGGGTCACTAACAGACACTTATGGGGCACTTATGGGTCGCTAAGAGTCACTTATGGGGCTCCAGGAGTCACTAATGGGGCACTATAGGTTACTTATGGGGCTCCATGAGTCACTTATGGGGCACTGTGCGTCACTTATGGGTCTCTATAGGTCACTTATGGGGCTCTGTGAGTCATTTGTGGGGCACTTATGGGGCACTTGTGCGGCATTTATGGGGAACTAATGGGGAGCTTGTGGGTCGCTATGGGGCACTTGGGAGTCACTAAAAGGCACTTATGGGTCGACAACAGTCACTTATGGGGCACAGGGGAGACGCTATGGGTCGAAGGACACAGGAGTTCGGGAGGGACCCAGTCTCTATGGGTCACGTATGCGTCTCTATGGGTCACTTATGGGGCTCAATGGGGCACTTATGGAGCAGTAATGGGGAACTTGTGGGTCGCTATGGGGCACGTGGGAGGTCACTAACAGACACTTATGGGGCCCTTATGGGTCCCTAAGAGTCACTTATGGGGCTCCCTGAGTCACTTGTGGGGCTCTATGGGGCACTGGGAAGACTCTATGGGGCCCTTATGGATCTCTATGGGTCACTTATGGGGCATCATGGGGCACCTGTGGGGAACTTGTGGATCGATATTGGTCGCTTGGGGGTCACTAATAGGGACTTATGGGTCTCTATGGGGCACTTATGGGGCACTGTGAGTCACTTATGGGGCATCATGGGGCACCTGTGGGGAACTTGTGGATTGATATTGGTCGCTTGGGGGTCACTAACAGGGACTTATGGGTCTCTATGGGTCACTTATGGGGCACTGTGAGTCACTTATGGGGCACTATAGGTCACTTATGGGGCTTTATGGGGCACTATACAGTGAACTTGTGGGTTGCTATGAGGCACTTGTGGGTCTGTATGAGTTACTTATGGGGCTCTATGAGTCACTTATGGGGCACTATAGGTTACTTATGGGGCTCTATGGGGCACATATGGGGAACTTGTAGGTCGCTATGGGGCACTTTGGGATCACTAACAGGCACTTATGGGGCGCTAAGAGTCACTTATGGGGCTCTATGGGTCTCTATTGGGCACCTATGGGGAACTTGTGGTTCGCTTTGGGGCACGTGGGGGGTCACTAACAGACACTTATGGGGCACTTGTGGGTCCCTAAGAGTCACTTGTGGGACTCCATGAGTAACTTATGGGGCTCTATGGGGCACTTATGGGGCACTAATGGGGAACTTGTGGGTCACTCTGGGGCACTTGGAGGTCACTAACAGGCACTTATGGGTTGCTAAGTATCACTTATAGGGCTCCATGAGTCACCTGTGGGGCACTATGGGTCACTTATGGTGCTCTATGGGGCACTTGTGGGGCTCCATGAGTAACTTATGGGGCTCTATGGGGCACTGGGGAGACGCTATGGGAAAGTTGTTGTCCTCTATGAGTTACTTATAGGGCACTGTGGGTCACTTAGGGGGCACTTAGGGGGAACTTGTAGATCACTATGGGGCACATGGGGGTCACTAAGAGGCATTTATGGGGCACTATGGGGCACTTATGGGGCTCTACGGGGCACTTGTAGGGAACTTGTGGGTCGCTATGGGGCACTTGGGGGTCACTAACAGGCACTTACTGGTCACTAAGAGTCACTTATGGGGCTCTATGGGTCACTCAAGGGGCACTATGGGGCACCGGGGAAACGCTATGGGGCACTTGTGGGTCTGAATGAGTCACTTATGGGGCACTATGGTCACTTATGTGGCACTTATGGGTCTCTATGGGTCACTTATGGGGCTTTATGAGGCACTAACGGGGAACTTGTGGGTTGATATTGGTCGCTTGGGGGTCACTAAGAGGCACTTATGGGGCACTTATGGGTCGATAAGAGTCACTTATGGGGCTCCATGAGTCAGTTGTGGGGCACTTATGGGGCACTTGGGTAACTAATGGGGCTCTATGGGGCACTTATGGGTCTCTATGGGTCACTTACAGGGCTCTGTGAGTCAGTTATGGGGCTCTATGAGTCACTTATGGGACACTATAGGTTACTTATGGGGCTCTATGGGCCACTTGTGGGTCTCTATGGGTCACTTATGGGGCACTATAGGTCACTTATGGGGCTCAATGTATCACTAATGGGGCTCTAATGGTCACATATGGGTCTCTATGGGGCACCTATGGGGGACTTGTGGGTCATTATTGGGCACTTGGGGGACCCTAACAGACACTTATGGTGCTCCATGAGTCACTTATGGGTCTCTATGAGTCACTTGTGGGGCACTATCGGGCACTGGGGAGATGCTGTGGGTCACTTATGGGTCTCTATGGGTCATTTATGGGGCTCCGTGACTCACATATGGGACACTATGGGTCACTTGTGGATCTCTATGGGTCACTTATGGGGCACTAATGGGGAACTATACCGCACTTATGGGGCTCCAAGACTCACATGTGGGGCTCTATGGGTCACTTATGGGGATCTATGTGTCAATTATGGGGCAATATGAGTCACTTATTGGGCTCCATGAGTCAGTTGTGGGGCACTTACGGGGAACTTGGGTAACTAATGGGGCTCTATGGGGCACTTATGGGACCCTATGACAAGATTTTGACACTTTCACGTCCAAATCTCTAAAACTCTGGTGGAGAATCCTAAAATCAATGTTGACTTGTTAAGAGGTTTTTTCAACATTTTGGAAATCCCGGTGAAACTTTTGACATTCTCGCAAAGATTTCCGAATCCGCGAAAAGATTTTGACACTTTCACGTCCAAATCACTAAAAATCTGGTTGAGAGTCACAAAATAAATATTGTCATGTTTAGAGTTTTTTTCAACATTTTGGACATCCCGGTGAAACTTTTGACATTCTCGCAAAGATTTCCGAATCCGCGAAAAGATTTTGACACTTTCACGTCCAAATCACTAAAAATCTGGTTGAGAGTCACAAAATAAATATTGTCATGTTTAGAGATTTTTTCAACATTTTGTAAATCCCGGTGAAACTTTTGACATTCTCGCCAAGTTTTCCAAATCCCCGACAAGATATTGACACTTTCACGTCCAAATCTCTAAAACTCCGGTAGAGAATCCCAAAATCAATGTTGACATGTTTAGAGGTGTTTTCAACATTTTGGAAATCCCGGTGAAACTTTTGACATTCTCGCAAAGTTTTCCAAATCCCCCAAAAGATTTTGACACTTTCACGTCCAAATCTCTAAAACTCCGGTGGAGAATCCCAAAGTCATTGTTGACATGTTTAGAGTTTTTTTCAACATTTTGGAAATCCCGGTGAAACTTTTGACATTCTCGCAAAGTTTTCCAAATCCCCGACAAGATTTTGACACTTTCACGTCCAAATCTCTAAAACTCCGGTGGAGAATCCCAAAGTCATTGTTGACATGTTTAGAGGTTTATTCAACATTTTGGAAATCCCGGTGAAACTTTTGACATTCTCGCAAGGCTTTCCGAATCCCCCAAAAGATTTTGACACTTTCACGTCCAAATCTCTAAAATTCCGGTGGAGAATCCTAAAATCAATGTTGACATTTTTAGAGTTTTTTTCAACATTTTGGAAATCCCGGTGAAACTTTTGACATTCTCGCAAAGTTTTCCAAATCCCCCAAAAGATTTTGACACTTTCACGTCCAAACCTCTAAAACTCCGGTGGAGAATCCTAAAATCAATGTTGACATGTTTAGACTTTTTTTCAACATTTTGGAAATCCCGGTGAAACTTTTGACATTGTCGCAAAGTTATCCGAATCCCCCAAAAGATTTTGACACTTTCACGTCCAAATCTCTAAAACTCCGGTGGAGTATGCTAAAATCAATGTTGACATGTTTAGACTTTTTTCCAACATTTTGGACATCCCGGTGAAACGTTTGACATTCTCGCAAAGTTTTCCGAATCCACCAAAAGATTTTGACACTTTCACGTCCAAACCTCTAAAACTCCGGTTGAGAATCCTAAAATCAATGTTGACATTTTTAGAGTTTTTTTCAACATTTTGGAAATCCCGTTGAAACTTTTGACAGTCTTGCAAAGTTTTCCAAATCCCCGGAAAGATTTTGACACTTTCACGTCCAAATCTCTGAAACTCTGGTAGAGAGTCTCAAAATAATTATCGACACGTTTAGAGTTTTTTTCAACATTTTGGACATCCCGGTGAAACTTTTCACATTCTCGCAAAGTTTTCCAAATCCCCGACAAGATTTTGACACTTTTACGTCCAAACCTCTAAAACTCCGGTGGAGAATCCTAAAATCAATGATGACATGTTTAGAGGTTTTTTCAACATTTTGGAAATCCCGGTGAAACTTTTGACATTCTCGCAAAGTTTTCCAAATCCCCGACAAGATATTGACACTTTCACGTCCAAATCTCTAAAACTCCGGTAGAGAATCCTAAAATCAATGTTGACATGTTTCGAGGTGTTTTCAACATTTTGGAAATCCCGGTGAAACTTTTGACATTCTCGCAAAGTTTTCCAAATCCCCCAAAAGATTTTGAAACTTTAACGTCCAAATCTCTAAAACTCCGGTGGAGAATCCTAAAATCAACGTTGACATGTTTAGAGATTTTTTCAACATTTTGTAAATCCCGGTGAAACTTTTGACATTCTCGCAGTTTTCCAAATCCCCGACAAGATTTTGACACTTTCACGTCGAAACCTCTAAAACTCCGGTGGAGAATCCTAAAATCAATGTTGACATGTTTCGAGGTTTTTTCAACATTTTGGAAATCCCGGTGAAACTTTTGACATTCTCGCAAAGTTTTCCAAATCCCTGGAAAGATTTTGACACTTTCACGTCCAAACCTCTAAAACTCCGGTGGAGAATCGTAAAATCAATGTGACATGTTTAGAGTTTTTTTCAACATTTTGGAAATCCCGGTGAAACCTTTGACATTCTCGCAAAGTTTTCCAAATCCCCCAAAAGATTTTGAAACTTTCACGTACAAACCTTTAAAACTCCGGTGGAGAATCCTAAAATCAATGTTGACATGTTTCGAGGTTTTTTCAACATTTTGGAAATCCCGGTGAAACTTTTGACATTCTCGCAAAGTTTTCCAAATCCCCCAAAAGATTTTGACACTTTCACGTCCAAACCTCTAAAGCTCCAGTGGAGTATGCTAAAATCAATGTGACATGTTTAGACTTTTTTTCAACATTTTGGAAATCCCGGTGAAACTTTTGACATTCTCGCAAAGTTTTCCGAATCCCCCAAAAGATTTTGACACTTTCACGTCCAAACCTCTAACACTCTGGTTGAGAGTCACAAAATAAATATTGACATGTTTAGAGTTTTTTTCAACATTTTGTAAACCCCGGTGAAACTTTTGACATTCTCGCAAGGTTTTCCGAATCCCCCAAAAGATTTTGACACTTTCACGTCCAAATCTCTAAAATTCCGGTGGAGAATCCTAAAATCAATGTTGACATGTTTAGAGATTTTTTCAACATTTTGTAAATCCTGGTGAAACTTTTGACAGTCTTGCACAGTTTTCCAAATCCCTGACAAGATTTTGACACTTTCACGTCCAAATCTCTGAAACTCTGGTTGAGAGTCACAAAATAATTATTGACATGTTTAGAGTTTTTTTCAACATTTTGGACATCCCGGTGAAACTTTTGACATTCTCGCAAAGTTTTCCAAATCCCCGACAAGATATTGACACTTTCACGTCCAAACCTCTAAAACTCCGGTAGAGAATCCTAAAATCAATGTGACATGTTTCGAGGTGTTTTCAACATTTTGGAAATCCCGGTGAAACTTTTGACATTCTCGCAAAGTTTTCCAAATCCCCCAAAAGATTTTGACACTTTCACGTCCAAACCTCTAAAACTCCGGTTGAGAATCCTAAAATCAATGTTGACATTTTTAGAGTTTTTTTCAACATTTTGGAAATCCCGGTGAAACTTTTGACATTCTTGCAAAGTTTTCCAAATCCCCGGAAAGATTTTGACACTTTCACGTCCAAATCTCTGAAACTCTGGTAGAGAGTCACAAAATAATTATTGACATGTTTAGAGTTTTTTTCAACATTTTGGACATCCCGGTGAAACTTTTGACATTCTCTCAAAGTTTTCCAAATCCCCCAAAAGATTTTGACAGTTTCACTTCCAAACCTCTAAAACTCCGGTGGAGAATCCTAAAATCAATGATGACATGTTTCGAGTTTTTTTCAACATTTGGAAATTCCGTTGAAACTTTTGACATTCTCGCAAAGTTTTCCAAATCCCTGGAAAGATTTTGACACTTTCACGTCCAAACCTCTAAAACTCCGGTGGAGAATCGTAAAATCAATGTTGACATGTTTCGAGGTTTTTTCAACATTTTGGAAATCCCGGTGAAACCTTTGACATTCTCGCAAAGTTTTCCAAATCCCCTAAAAGATTTTGACACTTTCACGTACAAACCATTAAAACTCCGGTGGAGTATGCTAAAATCAATGTGACATGTTTAGACTTTTTTTCAACATTTTGGAAATCCCGGTGAAACTTTTGACATTCTCGCAAAGTTTTCCGAATCCCCCAAAAGATTTTGATACTTTCACATCCAAACCTCTAAAACTCCGGTTGAGCATCCTAAAATCAATGTTGACATGTTTCGAGTTTTTTTCAACATTTTGAAATCCCGTTGAAACTTTTGACATTCTCGCAAAGTTTTCCAAATCCCTGGAAAGAATTTGACACTTTCACGTCCAAACCTCTAAAACTCCGGTGGAGAATCGTAAAATCAATGTGACATGTATAGAGTTTTTTTCAACATTTTGGAAATCCCGGTGAAACTTTTGACATTCTCGCAAAGTTTTCCAAATCCCCCAAAAGATTTTGACACTTTCACCTACAAACCTTTAAAACTCCGGTGGAGAATCCTAAAATCAATGTTGACATGTTTCGAGGTTTTTTCAACATCTTGGAAATCCCGGTGAAACTTTTGACATTCTCGCAAAGTTTTCCAAATCCCCCAAAAGATTTTGACACTTTCACGTCCAAATCTCTAAAACTCCAGTGGAGTAGGCTAAAATCAATGTGACATGTTTAGACTTTTTTTCAACATTTTGGAAATCCCGGTGAAACTTTTGACATTCTCGCAAAGTTTTCCGAATCCCCCAAAAGATTTTGACACTTTCACGTCCAAACCTCTAAAACTCTGGTTGAGAGTCACAAAATAAATATTGACATGTTTAGAGTTTTTTTCAACATTTTGTAAACCCCGGTGAAACTTTTGACAGTCTTGCAAAGTTTTCCAAATCCCCCAAAAGATTTTGACACATTCACGTCCCAATCTCTAAAACTCCGGTAGAGAATCCTAAAATCAATGTTGACATGTTTCGAGGTTTTTTTAACATTTTGGAAATCCCGGTGAAACTTTTGACATTCTCGCAAAGTTTTCCAAATCCCCCAAAAGATTTTGACACTTTCACGTCCAAATCTCTAAAACTCCGGTGGAGTATGCTAAAATCAATGTTGACATTTTTAGAGTTTTTTTCAACATTAAGGAAATCTCGGAGAAACTTTTGACATTCTCACAAAGTTTTCCAAATCCGTGGAAAGATTTTGACACTTTCACGTCCAAATCTCTGAAACTCTGGTTGAGAGTCACAAAATAAATATTGACATGTTTAGAGTTTTTTTCAACATTTTGTAAACCCCGGTGAAACTTTTGACAGTCTTGCAAAGTTTTCCAAATCCCTGAAAAGATTTTGACACTTTCACGTCCAAATCTCTGAAACTCCGGTTGAGAGTCACAAAATAATTATTGACATGTTTAGAGTTTTTTTCAACATTTTGGACATCCCGGTGAAACCTTTGACATTCTCGCAAAGTTTTCCAAATCCCCCAAAAGATTTTGACACTTTCACGTCCAAATCTCTAAAACTCCGGTGGAGAATCCTAAAATCAATGTTGACATGTTTAGAGTTTTTTTCAACATTTTGGAAATCCCGTTGAAACTTTTGACATTCTCGCAAAGTTTTCCAAATCCCCGACAAGATTTTGACACTTTCACGTACAAACCTTTAAAACTGCGGTGGAGAATCCTAAAATCAATGTTGACATGTTTCGAGGTTTTTTCAACATTTTGGAAATCCCGGTGAAACTTTTGACATTCTCGCAAAGTTTTCCAAATCCCCCAAAAGATTTTGACACTTTCACGTCCAAATCTCTAAAACTCCGGTGGAGAATCCTAAAATCAATGTTGACATGTTTAGAGATTTTTTCAACATTTTGTAAATCCAGGTGAAACTTTTGACATTCTCGCAAAGTTTTCCAAATCCCCGACAAGATATTGACACTTTCACGTCCAAATCTCTAAAACTCCGGTGGAGAATCCTAAAATCAATGTTGACATGTTTAGAGTTTTTTTCAACATTTTGGAAATCCCGGTGAAACTTTTGACACTCTCGCAAGGTTTTCCGAATCCCCCAAAAGATTTTGACACTTTCACGTCCAAATCTCTAAAACTGCGGTGGAGTATGCTAAAATCAATGTTGACATATTTAGACTTTTTTTCAACATTTTGGACATCCCGGTGAAACGTTTGACATTGTCGCAAAGTTTTCCGAATCCCCCAAAAGATTTTGACACTTTCACGTCCAAATCTCTAAAACTCCGGTTGAGAATCCTAAAATCAATGTTGACATGTTTCGAGGTTTTTTCAACATTTTGGAAATCCCGGTGAAACTTTTGACATTCTCTCAAAGTTTTCCAAATCCCCCAAAAGATTTTGACACTTTCACGTCCAAACCTCTAAAACTCCGGTTGAGAATCCTAAAATCAATGTTGACATTTTTAGAGTTTTTTTCAACATTTTGGAAATCCCGGTGAAACTTTTGACATTCTTGCAAAGTTTTCCAAATCCCCGGAAAGATTTTGACACTTTCACGTCCAAATCTCTGAAACTCTGGTAGAGAGTCACAAAATAATTATTGACATGTTTAGAGTTTTTTTCAACATTTTGGACATCCCGGTGAAACTTTTGACATTCTCTCAAAGTTTTCCAAATCCCCCAAAAGATTTTGACAGTTTCACTTCCAAACCTCTAAAACTCCGGTGGAGAATCCTAAAATCAATGATGACATGTTTCGAGTTTTTTTCAACATTTGGAAATTCCGTTGAAACTTTTGACATTCTCGCAAAGTTTTCCAAATCCCTGGAAAGATTTTGACACTTTCACGTCCAAACCTCTAAAACTCCGGTGGAGAATCGTAAAATCAATGTTGACATGTTTCGAGGTTTTTTCAACATTTTGGAAATCCCGGTGAAACCTTTGACATTCTCGCAAAGTTTTCCAAATCCCCTAAAAGATTTTGACACTTTCACGTACAAACCATTAAAACTCCGGTGGAGTATGCTAAAATCAATGTGACATGTTTAGACTTTTTTTCAACATTTTGGAAATCCCGGTGAAACTTTTGACATTCTCGCAAAGTTTTCCGAATCCCCCAAAAGATTTTGACACTTTCACGTCCAAACCTCTAAAACTCTGGTTGAGAGTCACAAAATAAATATAGACATGTTTAGAGTTTTTTTCAACATTTTGTAAACCCCGGTGAAACTTTTGACATTCTCGCAGTTTTCCAAATCCCCGACAAGATTTTGAAACTTTCACGTCCAAATCTCTAAAACTCCGGTGGAGAATCCCAAAGTCATTGTTGACATGTTTAGAGGTTTATTCAACATTTTGGAAATCCCGGTGAAACTTTTGACATTCTCGCAAAGTTTTCCGAATCCCCCAAAAGATTTTGACACTTTCACGTCCAAATCTCTAAAATTCCGGTGGAGAATCGTAAAATCAATGTTGACATGTTTAGAGATTTTTTCAACATTTTGTAAATCCCGGTGAAACTTTTGACATTCTCGCAAAGTTTTCCAAATCCCCCAAAAGATTTTGACACTTTCACGTCCAAACCTTTAAAACTCCGGTGGAGAATCCTAAAATCAATGTTGACATTTTTAGAGTTTTTTTCAACATTTTGGAAATCCCGGTGAAACTTTTGACATTCTCGCAAAGTTTTCCAAATCCCCCAAAAGATTTTGACACTTTCACGTCCAAATCTCTAAAACTCCGGTGCAGTATGCTAAAATCAATGTGACATGTTTAGACTTTTTCTTAAACATTTTGGAAATCCCGGTGAAACTTTTGACATTCTCGCAAAGTTTTCTGAATCCCCCAAAAGATTTTGACACTTTCACGTCCAAACCTCTAAAACTCCGGTTGAGAATCCTAAAATCAATGTTGACATGTTTAGAGTTTTTTTCAACATTAAGGAAATCTCGGAGAAACTTTTGACATTCTCGCCAAGTTTTCCAAATCCGTGGAAAGATTTTGACACTTTCACGTCCAAATCTCTGAAACTCTGGTTGAGAGTCACAAAATAATTATTGACATGTTTAGAGTTTTTTTCAACATTTTGGACATCCCGGTGAAACTTTTGACATTCTCGCAAAGTTTTCCAAATCCCCGACAAGATTTTGACACTTTCACGTCCAAACCTCTAAAAGACCGGTGGAGAATCCTAAAATCAATGTTGACATGTTTCGAGGTTTTTTCAACATTTTGGAAATCCCGGTGAAACTTTTGACATTCTCGCAAAGCTTTCCAAATCCCCGACAAGTTATTGACACTTTCACGTCCAAATCTCTAAAACTCCGGTAGAGAATCCTAAAATCAATGTTGAAATGTTTAGAGTTTTTTTCAACATTTTGGAAATCCTGGTGAAACTTTTGACAGTCTTGCAAAGTTTTCCAAATCCCCGGAAAGATTTTGACACTTTCACGTCCAAATCTCTGAAACTCTGGTAGAGAGTCACAAAATAATTATTGACATGTTTAGAGTTTTTTTCAACATTTTGGACATCCCGGTGAAACTTTTGACATTCTCGCAAAGTTTTCCAAATCCCCCAAAAGATTTTGACACTTTCACGTCCAAATCTCTAAAACTCCGGTGGAGAATCCTAAAATCAATGTTGACATGTTTCGAGGTTTTTTCAACATATTGGAAATCCCGGTGAAACTTTTGACATTCTCGCAAAGTTTTCCGAATCCCCCAAAAGATTTTGACACTTTCACGTCCAAATCTCTAAAACTCCGGTGGAGAATCCTAAAATCAATGTTGACATGTTTAGAGATTTTATCAACATTTTGTAAATCCCGGTGAAACTTTTGACATTCTCGCAAAGTTTTCCAAATCCCCGACAAGATTTTGACACTTTCACGTCCAAATCTCTAAAACTCCGGTAGAGAATCCTAAAATCAATGTTGACATGTTTAGAGTTTTTTTCAACATTAAGGAAATCTCGGAGAAACTTTTGACATTCTCGCCAAGTTTTCCAAATCCCTGGAAAGATTTTGACACTTTCACGTCCAAACCTCTAAAACTCCGGTGGAGAATCGTAAAATCAGTGTTGATATGTTTCGAGGTTTTTTCAACATTTTGGAAATCCTGGTGAAACATTTGACATTCTCGCAAAGTTTTCCAAATCCCCCAAAAGATTTTGACACTTTCACGTACAAACCTTTAAAACTCCGGTGGAGAATCCTAAAATCAATGTTGACATGTTTCGGGGTTTTTTCAACATTTTGGAAATCCCGGTGAAACTTTTGACATTCTCGCAAAGTTTTCCAAATCCCCCAAAAGATTTTGACACTTTCATGTCCAAATCTCTAAAACTCCAGTGGAGTATGCTAAAATCAATGTGACATGTTTAGACTTTTTTTTAACATTTTGGAAATCCCGTTGAAACTTTTGACATTCTCGCAAAGTTTTCCGAATCCCCGACAAGATTTTGACACTTTCACGTCCAAATCTCTAAAACTCTGGTTGAGAGTCACAAAATAAATATTGACATGTTTAGAGTTTTTTTCAACATTTTGTAAACCCCGGTGAAACTTTTGACATTCTCGCAGTTTTCCAAATCCCCGACAAGATTTTGAAACTTTCACGTCCAAATCTCTAAAACTCCGGTGGAGAATCCCAAAGTCATTGTTGACATGTTTAGAGGTTTATTCAACATTTTGGAAATCCCAGTGAAACTTTTGACATTCTCGCAAAGTTTTCCGAATCCCCCAAAAGATTTTGACACTTTCACGTCCAAATCTCTAAAACTCCGGTGGAGAATCCTAAAATCAATGTTGACATGTTTAGAGTTTTTTTCAACATTTTGAAATCCCGTTGAAACTTTTGACATTCTCGCAAAGTTTTCCAAATCCCGGCAAGATTTTGACACTTTCACGTCCAAATCTCTAAAACTCCGGTGGAGAATCCTAAAATCAATGTTGACATGTTTAGACTTTTTTTCAACATTTTGGACATCCCGGTGAAACTTTTGACATTCTCGCAAAGTTTTCCAAATCCCCCAAAAGATTTTGACACTTTCACGTCCAGATCTCTAAAACTCCGGTGGAGAATCCTAAAATCAATGTTGACATGTTTCGAGGTTTTTTCAACATATTGGAAATCCCGGTGAAACTTTTGACATTCTCGCAAAGTTTTCCGAATCCCCCAAAAGATTTTGACACTTTCACGTCCAAACCTCTAAAACTGCGGTGGAGAATCCTAAAATCAATGTTGACATGTTTAGAGATTTTATCAACATTTTGGAAATCCCGGTGAAACTTTTGACATTCTCGCAAAGTTTTCCAAATCCCCGACAAGATTTTGACACTTTCACGTCCAAATCTCTAAAACTCCGGTAGAGAATCCTAAAATCAACGTTGACATGTTTCGAGGTTTTTTAAACATTTTGGAAATCCCGGTGAAACTTTTCACATTCTCGCAAAGTTTTCCAAATCCCCCAAAAGATTTTGACACTTTCACGTCCAAACCTCTAAAATTCCGGTTGAGAATCCTAAAATCAATGTTGACATGTTTAGAGTTTTTTTCAACATTTTGTAAATCCCGGTGAAACTTTTCACATTCTCGCAAAGTTTTCCGAATCCCCCAAAAGATTTTAACACATTCACGTCCCAATCTCTAAAACTCCGGTAGAGAATCCTAAAATCAATGTTGACATGTTTCGAGGTTTTTTCAACATTTTGGAAATCCCGGTGAAACTTTTGACATTCTCGCAAAGTTTTCCAAATCCCCCAAAAGATTTTGACACTTTCACGTACAAACCTTTAAAACTCCGGTGGAGAATCCTAAAATCAATGTTGACATGTTTCGGGGTTTTTTCAACATTTTGGAAATCCCGGTGAAACTTTTGACATTCTCGCAAAGTTTTCCAAATCCCCCAAAAGATTTTGACACTTTCATGTCCAAATCTCTAAAACTCCAGTGGAGTATGCTAAAATCAATGTGACATGTTTAGACTTTTTTTCAACATTTTGGAAATCCCGTTGAAACTTTTGACATTCTCGCAAAGTTTTCCGAATCCCCGACAAGATTTTGACACTTTCACGTCCAAATCTCTAAAACTCTGGTTGAGAGTCACAAAATAAATATTGACATGTTTAGAGTTTTTTTCAACATTTTGTAAACCCCGGTGAAACTTTTGACATTCTCGCAGTTTTCCAAATCCCCCAAAAGATTTTGAAGCTTTCACGTCCAAATCTCTAAAACTCCGGTGGAGAATCCCAAAGTCATTGTTGACATGTTTAGAGGTTTATTCAACATTTTGGAAATCCCAGTGAAACTTTTGACATTCTCGCAAAGTTTTCCGAATCCCCCAAAAGATTTTGACACTTTCACGTCCAAATCTCTAAAACTCCGGTGGAGAATCCTAAAATCAATGTTGACATGTTTAGAGTTTTTTTCAACATTTTGAAATCCCGTTGAAACTTTTGACATTCTCGCAAAGTTTTCCAAATCCCGGCAAGATTTTGACACTTTCACGTCCAAATCTCTAAAACTCCGGTGGAGAATCCTAAAATCAATGTTGACATGTTTAGACTTTTTTTCAACATTTTGGAAATCCCGGTGAAACTTTTGACATTCTCGCAAAGTTTTCCAAATCCCCCAAAAGATTTTGACACTTTCACGTCCAGATCTCTAAAACTCCGGTGGAGAATCCTAAAATCAATGTTGACATGTTTCGAGGTTTTTTCAACATATTGGAAATCCCGGTGAAACTTTTGACATTCTCGCAAAGTTTTCCGAATCCCCCAAAAGATTTTGACACTTTCACGTCCAAACCTCTAAAACTGCGGTGGAGAATCCTAAAATCAATGTTGACATGTTTAGAGATTTTATCAACATTTTGGAAATCCCGGTGAAACTTTTGACATTCTCGCAAAGTTTTCCAAATCCCCGACAAGATTTTGACACTTTCACGTCCAAATCTCTAAAACTCCGGTAGAGAATCCTAAAATCAACGTTGACATGTTTCGAGGTTTTTTCAACATTTTGGAAATCCCGGTGAAACTTTTCACATTCTCGCAAAGTTTTCCAAATCCCCCAAAAGATTTTGACACTTTCACGTCCAAACCTCTAAAATTCCGTTTGAGAATCCTAAAATCAATGTTGACATGTTTAGAGTTTTTTTCAACATTTTGTAAATCCCGGTGAAACTTTTCACATTCTCGCAAAGTTTTCCGAATCCCCCAAAAGATTTTAACACATTCACGTCCCAATCTCTAAAACTCCGGTAGAGAATCCTAAAATCAATGTTGACATGTTTCGAGGTTTTTTCAACATTTTGGAAATCCCGGTGAAACTTTTGACATTCTCGCAAAGTTTTCCAAATCCCCCAAAAGATTTTGACACTTTCACGTACAAACCTTTAAAACTCCGGTGGAGAATCCTAAAATCAATGTTGACATGTTTCGGGGTTTTTTCAACATTTTGGAAATCCCGGTGAAACTTTTGACATTCTCGCAAAGTTTTCCAAATCCCCCAAAAGATTTTGACACTTTCATGTCCAAATCTCTAAAACTCCAGTGGAGTATGCTAAAATCAATGTGACATGTTTAGACTTTTTTTCAACATTTTGGAAATCCCGTTGAAACTTTTGACATTCTCGCAAAGTTTTCCGAATCCCCGACAAGATTTTGACACTTTCACGTCCAAATCTCTAAAACTCTGGTTGAGAGTCACAAAATAAATATTGACATGTTTAGAGTTTTTTTCAACATTTTGTAAACCCCGGTGAAACTTTTGACATTCTCGCAGTTTTCCAAATCCCCGACAAGATTTTGAAACTTTCACGTCCAAATCTCTAAAACTCCGGTGGAGAATCCCAAAGTCATTGTTGACATGTTTAGAGGTTTATTCAACATTTTGGAAATCCCAGTGAAACTTTTGACATTCTCGCAAAGTTTTCCGAATCCCCCAAAAGATTTTGACACTTTCACGTCCAAATCTCTAAAACTCCGGTGGAGAATCCTAAAATCAATGTTGACATGTTTAGAGTTTTTTTCAACATTTTGAAATCCCGTTGAAACTTTTGACATTCTCGCAAAGTTTTCCAAATCCCGGCAAGATTTTGACACTTTCACGTCCAAATCTCTAAAACTCCGGTGGAGAATCCTAAAATCAATGTTGACATGTTTAGACTTTTTTTCAACATTTTGGACATCCCGGTGAAACTTTTGACATTCTCGCAAAGTTTTCCAAATCCCCCAAAAGATTTTGACACTTTCACGTCCAAACCTCTAAAACTGCGGTGGAGAATCCTAAAATCAATGTTGACATGTTTAGAGATTTTATCAACATTTTGTAAATCCCGGTGAAACTTTTGACATTCTCGCAAAGTTTTCCAAATCCCCGACAAGATTTTGACACTTTCACGTCCAAATCTCTAAAACTCCGGTAGAGAATCCTAAAATCAACGTTGACATGTTTCGAGGTTTTTTCAACATTTTGGAAATCCCGGTGAAACTTTTCACATTCTCGCAAAGTTTTCCAAATCCCCCAAAAGATTTTGACACTTTCACGTCCAAACCTCTAAAATTCCGGTTGAGAATCCTAAAATCAATGTTGACATGTTTAGAGTTTTTTTCAACATTTTGTAAATCCCGGTGAAACTTTTCACATTCTCGCAAAGTTTTCCGAATCCCCCAAAAGATTTTAACACATTCACGTCCCAATCTCTAAAACTCCGGTAGAGAATCCTAAAATCAATGTTGACATGTTTCGAGGTTTTTTCAACATTTTGGAAATCCCGGTGAAACTTTTGACATTCTCGCAAAGTTTTCCAAATCCGTGGAAAGATTTTGACACTTTCACGTCCAAATCTCTAAAACTCCGGTGGAGAATCCTAAAATCAATGTTGACATGTTTCGAGGTTTTCTCAACATTTTGGAAATCCCGGTGAAACTTTTGACATTCTCTCAAAGTTTTCCAAATCCCCCAAAAGATTTTGAAGCTTTCACGTCCAAATCTCTAAAACTCCGGTGGAGAAGCTTAAAATCAATGTTGACATGTTTAGAGTTTTTTTCAACATTTTGTAAACCCCGGTGAAACTTTTGACATTCTCGCAGTTTTCCATATCCCCGACAAGATTTTGACACTTTCACGTCCAAATCTCTAAAACTCCGGTGGAGAATTCCAAAGTCTTTGTTGACATGTGTAGAAGTTTTTTCAACATTTTGGAAATCCCGGTGAAACTTTTGACATTCTCGCAAAGTTTTCCGAATCCCCGAAAAGATTTTGACACTTTCACGTCCAAACCTCTAAAACTCCGGTGGAGAATCCTAAAATCAATGTTGACATGTTTAGAGTTTTTTTGAACATTTTGAAATCCCGTTGAAACTTTTGACATTCTCGCAAAGTTTTCCAAATCCCCCAAAAGATTTTGACACTTTCACGTCCAAACCTTTAAAACTGCGGTGGAGAATCCTAAAATCAATGTTGACATGTTTCGAGGTTTTTTCAACATTTTGGAAATCCCGGTGAAACTTTTGACATTCTCTCAAAGTTTTCCAAATCCCCCAAAAGATTTTGACACTTTCACGTCCAAATCTCTAAAACTCCGGTGGAGAAGCTTAAAATCAATGTTGACATGTTTAGACTTTTTTTCAACATTTTGGACATCCCGGTGAAACTTTTGACATTCTCGCAAAGTTTTCCAAATCCCCGACAAGATTTTGACACTTTCACGTCCAAATCTCTAAAACTCCGGTGGAGAATCCTAAAATCAATGTTGACATGTTTCGAGGTTTTTTCAACATATTGGAAATCCCGGTGAAACTTTTGACATTCTCGCAAAGTTTTCCGAATCCCCCAAAAGATTTTGACACTTTCACGTCCAAATCTCTAAAACTCCGGTTGAGAATCCTAAAATCAATGTTGACATGTTTAGAGATTTTTTCAACATTTTGTAAATCCCGGTGAAACTTTTGACATTCTCGCAAAGTTTTCCAAATCCCCGACAAGATTTTGACACTTTCACGTCCAAATCTCTAAAACTCCGGTAGAGAATCCTAAAATCAACGTTGACATGTTTCGAGGTTTTTTCAACATTTTAAAAATCCCGGTGAAACTTTTCACATTCTCGCAAAGTTTTCCAAATCCCCCAAAAGATTTTGACACTTTCACGTCCAAACCTCTAAAATTCCGGTGGAGAATCCTAAAATCAATGTTGACATGTTTCGAGGTTTTTTCAACATTTTGGAAATCCCGGTGAATCTTTTCACATTCTCGCAAAGTTTTCCAAATCCGTGGAAAGATTTTGACACTTTCACGTCCAAATCTCTAAAACTCCGGTGGAGAATCCTAAAATCAATGTTGACATGTTTCGAGGTTTTTTCAACATTTTGGAAATCCCGGTGAAACTTTTGACATTCTCGCAAAGTTTTCCAAATCCCCCAAAAGATTTTGACACTTTCACGTCCAAACCTTTAAAACTCCGGTGGAGAATCCTAAAATCAATGTTGACATGTTTAGAGTTTTTTTCAACATTAAGGAAATCTCGGAGAAACTTTTGACATTCTCACAAAGTTTTCCAAATCCGTGGAAAGATTTTGACACTTTCACGTCCAAATCTCTAAAACTCCGGTGGAGAATCCTAAAATCAATGTTGACATGTTTCGAGGTTTTTTCAACATTTTGGAAATCCCGGTGAAACTTTTGACATTCTCGCAAAGTTTTCCAAATCCCCGACAAGTTATTGACACTTTCACGTCCAAACCTCTAAAACTGCGGTGGAGAATCCTAAAATCAATGTTGACATGTTTCGAGGTTTTTTCAACATTTTGGAAATCCCGGTGAAACCTTTGACCTTCTCGCAAAGTTTTCCAAATCCCCCAAAAGATTTTGACACTTTCACGTACAAACCTTTAAAACTCCGGTGGAGAATCCTAAAATCAATGTTGACATGTTTCGAGGTTTTTTCAACATTTTGGAAATCCCGGTGAAACTTTTGACATTCTCGCAAAGTTTTCCAAATCCCCCAAAAGATTTTGACACTTTCACGTCCAAACCTCTAAAACTCCAGTGGAGTATGCTAAAATCAATGTGACATGTTTAGACTTTTTTTCAACATTTTGGAAATCCCGGTGAAACTTTTGACATTCTCGCAAAGTTTTCCGAATCCCCCAAAAGATTTTGACACTTTCACGTCCAAACGTCTAAAACTCCGCTGGAGAATCCTAAAATCAATGTTGACATGTTTAGAGATTTTATCAACATTTTGTAAATCCCGGTGAAACTTTTCACATTCTCGCAAAGTTTTCCGAATCCCCCAAAAGATTTTGACACTTTCACGTCCAAATCTCTAAAACTGCGGTGGAGTATGCTAAAATCAATGTTGACATGTTTAGACTTTTTTTCAACATTTTGGATAACCCGGTGAAACTTTTGACATTCTCGCAAAGTTTTCCAAATCCCCGACAAGATTTTGACACATTCACGTCCCAGTCTCTAAAACTCCGGTTGAGAATCCTAAAATCAATGTTGACATGTTTAGAGTTTTTTTCAACATTAAGGAAATCTCGGAGAAACTTTTGACATTCTCACAAAGTTTTCCAAATCCGTGGAAAGATTTTGACACTTTCACGTCCAAATCTCTAAAACTCCGGTGGAGAATCCTAAAATCAATGTTGACATGTTTCGAGGTTTTTTCAACATTTTGGAAATCCCGGTGAAACTTTTGACATTCTCGCAAAGTTTTCCAAATCCGTGGAAAGATTTTGACACTTTCACGTCCAAATCTCTAAAACTCCGGTGGAGAATCCTAAAATCAATGTTGACATGTTTCGAGGTTTTCTCAACATTTTGGAAATCCCGGTGAAACTTTTGACATTCTCTCAAAGTTTTCCAAATCCCCCAAAAGATTTTGAAGCTTTCACGTCCAAATCTCTAAAACTCCGGTGGAGAAGCTTAAAATCAATGTTGACATGTTTAGAGTTTTTTTCAACATTTTGTAAACCCCGGTGAAACTTTTGACATTCTCGCAGTTTTCCATATCCCCGACAAGATTTTGACACTTTCACGTCCAAATCTCTAAAACTCCGGTGGAGAATTCCAAAGTCTTTGTTGACATGTGTAGAAGTTTTTTCAACATTTTGGAAATCCCGGTGAAACTTTTGACATTCTCGCAAAGTTTTCCGAATCCCCGAAAAGATTTTGACACTTTCACGTCCAAACCTCTAAAACTCCGGTGGAGAATCCTAAAATCAATGTTGACATGTTTAGAGTTTTTTTGAACATTTTGAAATCCCGTTGAAACTTTTGACATTCTCGCAAAGTTTTCCAAATCCCCCAAAATATTTTGACACTTTCACGTCCAAACCTTTAAAACTGCGGTGGAGAATCCTAAAATCAATGTTGACATGTTTCGAGGTTTTTTCAACATTTTGGAAATCCCGGTGAAACTTTTGACATTCTCTCAAAGTTTTCCAAATCCCCCAAAAGATTTTGAAACTTTCACGTCCAAATCTCTAAAACTCCGGTGGAGAAGCTTAAAATCAATGTTGACATGTTTAGACTTTTTTTCAACATTTTGGACATCCCGGTGAAACTTTTGACATTCTCGCAAAGTTTTCCAAATCCCCCAAAAGATTTTGACACTTTCACGTCCAAATCTCTAAAACTCCGGTGGAGAATCCTAAAATCAATGTTGACATGTTTCGAGGTTTTTTCAACATATTGGAAATCCCGGTGAAACTTTTGACATTCTCGCAAAGTTTTCCGAATCCCCCAAAAGATTTTGACACTTTCACGTCCAAATCTCTAAAACTCCGGTTGAGAATCCTAAAATCAATGTTGACATGTTTAGAGATTTTTTCAACATTTTGTAAATCCCGGTGAAACTTTTGACATTCTCGCAAAGTTTTCCAAATCCCCGACAAGATTTTGACACTTTCACGTCCAAATCTCTAAAACTCCGGTAGAGAATCCTAAAATCAACGTTGACATGTTTCGAGGTTTTTTCAACATTTTAAAAATCCCGGTGAAACTTTTCACATTCTCGCAAAGTTTTCCAAATCCCCCAAAAGATTTTGACACTTTCACGTCCAAACCTCTAAAATTCCGGTGGAGAATCCTAAAATCAATGTTGACATGTTTAGAGTTTTTTTCAACATTTTGTAAATCCCGGTGAAACTTTTCACATTCTCGCAAAGTTTTACGAATCCCCCAAAGGATTTTGACACTTTCACGTCCAAATCTCTAAAACTGCGGTGGAGTATGCTAAAATCAATGTTGACATGTTTAGACTTTTTTTCAACATTTTGGACAACCCGTTGACACTTTTGACATTCTCGCAAAGTTTTCCAAATCCCCCAAAAGATTTTAACACATTCACGTCCCAATCTCTAAAACTCCGGTAGAGAATCCTAAAATCAATGTTGACATGTTTCGAGGTTTTTTCAACATTTTGGAAATCCCGTTGAAACTTTTGACATTCTCGCAAAGTTTTCCAAATCCCCGACAAGATTTTGACACTTTCACGTCCAAACCTTTAAAACTCCGGTGGAGAATCCTAAAATCAATGTTGACATGTTTCGAGGTTTTTTCAACATTTTGGAAATCCCGGTGAAACTTTTGACATTCTCGCAAAGTTTTCCAAATCCCCCAAAAGATTTTGACACTTTCACGTCCAAACCTTTAAAACTCCGGTGGAGAATCCTAAAATCAATGTTGACATGTTTAGAGTTTTTTTCAACATTAAGGAAATCTCGGAGAAACTTTTGACATTCTCACAAAGTTTTCCAAATCCGTGGAAAGATTTTGACACTTTCACGTCCAAATCTCTAAAACTCCGGTGGAGAATCCTAAAATCAATGTTGACATGTTTCGAGGTTTTTTCAACATTTTGGAAATCCCGGTGAAACTTTTGACATTCTCGCAAAGTTTTCCAAATCCCCGACAAGTTATTGACACTTTCACGTCCAAATCTCTAAAACTCCGGTGGAGAATCCTAAAATCAATGTTGACATGTTTCGAGGTTTTTTCAACATTTTGGAAATCCCGGTGAAACCTTTGACCTTCTCGCAAAGTTTTCCAAATCCCCCAAAAGATTTTGACACTTTCACGTACAAACCTTTAAAACTCCGGTGGAGAATCCTAAAATCAATGTTGACATGTTTCGAGGTTTTTTCAACATTTTGGAAATCCCGGTGAAACTTTTGACATTCTCGCAAAGTTTTCCAAATCCCCCAAAAGATTTTGACACTTTCACGTCCAAACCTCTAAAACTCCAGTGGAGTATGCTAAAATCAATGTGACATGTTTAGACTTTTTTTCAACATTTTGGAAATCCCGGTGAAACTTTTGACATTCTCGCAAAGTTTTCCGAATCCCCCAAAAGATTTTGACACTTTCACGTCCAAACGTCTAAAACTCCGCTGGAGAATCCTAAAATCAATGTTGACATGTTTAGAGATTTTATCAACATTTTGTAAATCCCGGTGAAACTTTTCACATTCTCGCAAAGTTTTCCGAATCCCCCAAAAGATTTTGACACTTTCACGTCCAAATCTCTAAAACTGCGGTGGAGTATGCTAAAATCAATGTTGACATGTTTAGACTTTTTTTCAACATTTTGGATAACCCGGTGAAACTTTTGACATTCTCGCAAAGTTTTCCAAATCCCCGACAAGATTTTGACACATTCACGTCCCAGTCTCTAAAACTCCGGTTGAGAATCCTAAAATCAATGTTGACATGTTTAGAGTTTTTTTCAACATTAAGGAAATCTCGGAGAAACTTTTGACATTCTCACAAAGTTTTCCAAATCCGTGGAAAGATTTTGACACTTTCACGTCCAAATCTCTAAAACTCCGGTGGAGAATCCTAAAATCAATGTTGACATGTTTCGAGGTTTTTTCAACATTTTGGAAATCCCGGTGAAACTTTTGACATTCTCGCAAAGTTTTCCAAATCCCCGACAAGTTATTGACACTTTCACGTCCAAACCTCTAAAACTCCAGTGGAGTATGCTAAAATCAATGTGACATGTTTAGACTTTTTTTCAACATTTTGGAAATCCCGGTGAAACTTTTGACATTCTCGCAAAGTTTTCCGAATCCCCCAAAAGATTTTGACACTTTCACGTCCAAACGTCTAAAACTCTGGTTGAGAGTCACAAAATAAATATTGACATGTTTAGAGTTTTTTTCAACATTTTGTAAACCCCGGTGAAACTTTTGACATTCTCGCAGTTTTCCAAATCCCCGACAAGATTTTGAAACTTTCACGTCCAAATCTCTAAAACTCCGGTGGAGAATCACAAAGTCATTGTTGACATGTTTAGAGGTTTATTCAACATTTTGGAAATCCCGGTGAAACTTTTGACATTCTCGCAAAGTTTTCCAAATCCCCCAAAAGATTTTGACACTTTCACGTCCAAATCTCTAAAATTCCGGTGGAGAATCCTAAAATCAATGTTGACATGTTTAGAGATTTTTTCAACATTTTGTAAAACCCGGTGAAACTTTTGACAGTCTTGCAAAGTTTTCCAAATCCCTGACAAGATTTTGACACTTTCACGTCCAAATCTCTGAAACTCCGGTTGAGAGTCACAAAATAATTATTGACATGTTTAGAGTTTTTTTCAACATTTTGGACATCCCGGTGAAACTTTTGACATTCTCGCAAAGTTTTCCAAATCCCCGACAAGATATTGACACTTTCACGTCCAAATCTCTAAAACTCCGGTAGAGAATCCTAAAATCAATGTTGACATGTTTCGAGATGTTTTCAACATTTTGGAAATCCCGGTGAAACTTTTGACATTCTCGCAAAGTTTTCCAAATCCCCCAAAAGATTTTGACACTTTCACGTCCAAATCTCTAAAACTCCGGTGGAGAATCCTAAAATCAATGTTGACATGTTTAGACTTTTTCTCAACATTTTGGAAATCCCGGTGAAACTTTTGACATTCTCGCAAAGTTTTCCAAATCCCCCAAAAGATTTTGACACTTTCACGTCCAAATCTCTAAAACTCCGGTGGAGTATGCTAAAATCAATGTTGACATGTTTAGACTTTTTTCCAACATTTTGGAAATCCCGGTGAAACGTTTGACATTCTCGCAAAGTTTTCCGAATCCCCCAAAAGATTTTGACACTTTCACGTCCAAACCTCTAAAACTCCGGTGGAGAATCCTAAAATCAATGTTGACATGTTTAGAGTTTTTTTCAACATTAAGGAAATCTCGGAGAAACTTTTGACATTCTTACAAAGTTTTCCAAATCCCCCAAAAGATTTTGACACTTTCACGTCCAAATCTCTAAAACTCCGGTGGAGAATCCTAAAATCAATGTTGACATGTTTCGAGGTTTTTTCAACATTTTGGAAATCCCGGTGAAACTTTTGACATTCTCGCAAAGTTTTCCAAATCCCCGACAAGTTATTGACACTTTCACGTCCAAACCTCTAAAACTGCGGTGGAGAATCCTAAAATCAATGTTGACATGTTTAGAGTTTTTTTCAACATTAAGGAAATCTCGGAGAAACTTTTGACATTCTCACAAAGTTTTCCAAATCCCCCAAAAGATTTTGACACTTTCACGTCCAAACCTCTAAAACTCCAGTGGAGTATGCTAAAATCAATGTGACATGTTTAGACTTTTTTTCAACATTTTGGAAATCCCGGTGAAACTTTTGACATTCTCGCAAAGTTTTCCGAATCCCCCAAAAGATTTTGACACTTTCACGTCCAAATCTCTAAAACTCTGCTTGAGAGTCACAAAATAAATATTGACATGTTTAGAGTTTTTTTCAACATTTTGAAATCCCGTTGAAACTTTTGACATTCTCGCAGTTTTCCAAATCCCCGACAAGATTTTGACACTTTCACGTCCAAACCTCTAAAACTCCGGTGGAGAATCCTAAAATCAATGTTGACATGTTTCGAGGTTTTTTCAACATTTTGGAAATGCCGTTGAAACTTTTGACATTCTCGCAAAGTTTTCCGAATCCCCCAAAAGATTTTGACACTTTCACGTCCAAACCTCTAAAACTCCGGTGGAGAATCCTAAAATCAATGTTGACATGTTTCGAGGTTTTTTCAACATTTTGGAAATCCCGGTGAAACTTTTGACATTCTCGCAAAGTTTTCCAAATCCGTGACAAGATTTTGACACTTTCACGTCCAAATCTCTAAAACTGCGGTGGAGAATCCTAAAATCAATGTTGACATGTTTAGAGTTTTTTTCAACATTTTGGAAATCCCGGTGAAACTTTTGACATTTTTCGCAAAGTTTTCCAAATCCCCCAAAAGATTTTGACACTTTCACGTCCAAACCTTTAAAACTGCGGTGGAGAATCCTAAAATCAATGTTGACATGTTTCGAGGTTTTTTCAACATTTTGGAAATCCCGGTGAAACTTTTGACATTCTCGCAAAGTTTTCCAAATCCCCCAAAAGATTTTGACACTTTCACGTCCAAATCTCTAAAACTCCGGTGGAGAATCCTAAAATCAATGTTGACATGTTTAGACTTTTTCTCAACATTTTGGAAATCCCGGTGAAACTTTTGACATTGTCGCAAAGTTTTCCGAATCCCCCAAAAGATTTTGACACTTTCACGTCCAAATCTCTAAAACTCCGGTGGAGAAGCTTAAAATCAATGTTGACATGTTTAGACTTTTTTCCAACATTTTGGACATCCCGGTGAAACGTTTGACATTCTCGCAAAGTTTTCCGAATCCCCCAAAAGATTTTGACACTTTCACGTCCAAACCTCTAAAACTCCGGTTGAGAATCCTAAAATCAATGTTGACATGTTTAGAGTTTTTTTCAACATTAAGGAAATCTCGGAGAAACTTTTGACATTCTCACAAAGTTTTCCAAATCCCCCAAAAGATTTTGACACTTTCACGTCCAAACCTCTAAAACTCCAGTGGAGTATGCTAAAATCAATGTGACATGTTTAGACTTTTTTTCAACATTTTGGAAATCCCGGTGAAACTTTTGACATTCTCGCAAAGTTTTCCGAATCCCCCAAAAGATTTTGACACTTTCACGTCCAAATCTCTAAAACTCTGGTTGAGAGTCACAAAATAAATATTGACATGTTTAGAGTTTTTTTCAACATTTTGAAATCCCGTTGAAACTTTTGACATTCTCGCAAAGTTTTCCAAATCCCCGACAAGATTTTGACACTTTCACGTCCAAATCTCTAAAACTGCGGTGGAGAATCCTAAAATCAATGTTGACATGTTTAGAGTTTTTTTCAACATTTTGGAAATCCCGGTGAAACTTTTCACATTCTCGCAAAGTTTTCCAAATCCCCCAAAAGATTTTGACACTTTCACGTCCAAACCTTTAAAACTGCGGTGGAGAATCCTAAAATCAATGTTGACATGTTTCGAGGTTTTTTCAACATTTTGGAAATCCCGGTGAAACTTTTGACATTCTCGCAAAGTTTTCCAAATCCCCCAGAAGATTTTGAAACTTTAACGTCCAAATCTCTAAAACTCCGGTGGAGAAGCTTAAAATCAATGTTGACATGTTTAGACTTTTTTTCAACATTTTGGACATCCCGGTGAAACTTTTGACATTCTCGAAAAGTTTTCCAAATCCCCCAAAAGATTTTGACACTTTCACGTCCAAATCTCTAAAACTCCGGTGGAGAATCCTAAAATCAATGTTGACATGTTTAGAGATTTTATCAACATTTTGTAAATCCCGGTGAAACTTTTGACATTCTCGCAAAGTTTTCCAAATCCCCGACAAGATTTTGACACTTTCACGTCCAAATCTCTAAAACTCCGGTAGAGAATCCTAAAATCAACGTTGACATGTTTCGAGGTTTTTTCAACATTTTGGAAATCCCGGTGAAACTTTTGACATTCTCGCAAAGTTTTCCAAATCCCCCAAAAGATTTTGACACTTTCACGTCCAAATCTCTAAAATTCCGGTGGAGAATCCTAAAATCAATGTTGACATGTTTAGAGTTTTTTTCAACATTTTGTAAATCCCGGTGAAACTTTTCACATTCTCGCAAAGTTTTCCGAATCCCCCAAAAGATTTTGACACTTTCACGTCCAAATCTCTAAAACTGCGGTGGAGTATGCTAAAATCAATGTTGACATGTTTAGACTTTTTTTCAACATTTTGGACAACCCGTTGAAACTTTTGACATTCTCGCAAAGTTTTCCAAATCCCCCAAAAGATTTTAACACATTCACGTCCCAATCTCTAAAACTCCGGTAGAGAATCCTAAAATCAATGTTGACATGTTTCGAGGTTTTTTCAACATTTTGGAAATCCCGTTGAAACTTTTGACATTCTCGCAAAGTTTTCCAAATCCCCGACAAGATTTTGACACTTTCACGTCCAAACCTTTAAAACTCCGGTGGAGAATCCTAAAATCAATGTTGACATGTTTCGAGGTTTTTTCAACATTTTGGAAATCCCGGTGAAACTTTTGACATTCTCGCAAAGTTTTCCAAATCCCCCAAAAGATTTTGACACTTTCACGTCCAAACCTTTAAAACTCCGGTGGAGAATCCTAAAATCAATGTTGACATGTTTCGAGGTTTTTTCAACATTTTGGAAATCCCGGTGAAACTTTTGACATTCTCGCAAAGTTTTCCAAATCCCCCAAAAGATTTTGACACTTTCACGTCCAAATCTCTAAAACTCCGGTGGCGTATGCTAAGATCAATGTGACATGTTTAGACTTTTTTTCAACATTTTGGAAATCCTGGTGAAACTTTTGACATTCTCGCAAAGTTTTCCGAATCCCCCAAAAGATTTTGACACTTTCACGTCCAAACCTCTAAAACTCCGGTTGAGAATCCTAAAATCAATGTTGACATGTTTAGAGTTTTTTTCAACATTTTGGAAATCCCGGTGAAACTTTTGACATTTTTCGCAAAGTTTTCCAAATCCCCCAAAAGATTTTGACACTTTCACGTCCAAATCTCTAAAACTCCGGTGGAGAATCCTAAAATCAATGTTGACATGTTTCGAGGTTTTTTCAACATTTTGGAAATCCCGGTGAAACTTTTGACATTCTCGCAAAGTTTTCCGAATCCCCCAAAAGATTTTGACACTTTCACGTCCAAATCTCTAAAACTCCGGTGGAGAATCCTAAAATCAATGTTGACATGTTTAGAGATTTTATCAACATTTTGTAAATCCCAGTGAAACTTTTGACATTCTCGCAAAGTTTTCCGAATCCCCCAAAAGATTTTGACACTTTCACGTCCAAACGTCTAAAACTCTGGTTGAGAGTCACAAAATAAATATTGACATGTTTAGAGTTTTTTTCAACATTTTGTAAACCCCGGTGAAACTTTTGACATTCTCGCAGTTTTCCAAATCCCCGACAAGATTTTGAAACTTTCACGTCCAAATCTCTAAAACTCCGGTGGAGAATCACAAAGTCATTGTTGACATGTTTAGAGGTTTATTCAACATTTTGGAAATCCCGGTGAAACTTTTGACATTCTCGCAAAGTTTTCCGAATCCCCCAAAAGATTTTGACACTTTCACGTCCAAATCTCTAAAATTCCGGTGGAGAATCCTAAAATCAATGTTGACATGTTTAGAGATTTTTTCAACATTTTGGACATCCCAGTGAAACTTTTGACATTCTCGCAAAGTTTTCCAAATCCCCGACAAGATATTGACACTTTCACGTCCAAATCTCTAAAACTCCGGTAGAGAATCCTAAAATCAATGTTGACATGTTTCGAGATGTTTTCAACATTTTGGAAATCCCGGTGAAACTTTTGACATTCTCGCAAAGTTTTCCAAATCCCCGACAAGATATTGACACTTTCACGTCCAAATCTCTAAAACTCCGGTGGAGAATCCTAAAATCAATGTTGACATGTTTAGACTTTTTTTCAACATTTTGGACATCCCGGTGAAACTTTTGACATTCTCGCAAAGTTTTCCAAATCCCCCAAAAGATTTTGACACTTTCACGTCCAAATCTCTAAAACTGTGGTGGAGAATCCTAAAATCAATGTTGACATGTTTAGAGATTTTATCAACATTTTGTAAATCCCGGTGAAACTTTTGACATTCTCGCAAAGTTTTCCAAATCCCCGACAAGATTTTGACACTTTCACGTCCAAATCTCTAAAACTCCGGTAGAGAATCCTAAAATCAACGTTGACATGTTTCGAGGTTTTTTCAACATTTTGGAAATCCCGGTGAAACTTTTGACATTCTCGCAAAGTTTTCCAAATCCCCCAAAAGATTTTGACACTTTCACGTCCAAACCTCTAAAATTCCGGTGGAGAATCCTAAAATCAATGTTGACATGTTTAGAGTTTTTTTCAACATTTTGTAAATCCCGGTGAAACTTTTCACATTCTCGCAAAGTTTTCCGAATCCCCCAAAAGATTTTGACACTTTCACGTCCAAATCTCTAAAACTGCGGTGGAGTATGCTAAAATCAATGTTGACATGTTTAGACTTTTTTTCAACATTTTGGACAACCCGTTGAAACTTTTGACATTCTCGCAAAGTTTTCCAAATCCCCCAAAAGATTTTAACACATTCACGTCCCAATCTCTAAAACTCCGGTAGAGAATCCTAAAATCAATGTTGACATGTTTCGAGGTTTTTTCAACATTTTGGAAATCCCGTTGAAACTTTTGACATTCTCGCAAAGTTTTCCAAATCCCCGACAAGATTTTGACACTTTCACGTCCAAACCTTTAAAACTCCGGTGGAGAATCCTAAAATCAATGTTGACATGTTTCGAGGTTTTTTCAACATTTTGGAAATCCCGGTGAAACTTTTGACATTCTCGCAAAGTTTTCCAAATCCCCCAAAAGATTTTGACACTTTCACGTCCAAACCTTTAAAACTCCGATGGAGAATCCTAAAATCAATGTTGACATGTTTCGAGGTTTTTTCAACATTTTGGAAATCCCGGTGAAACTTTTGACATTCTCGCAAAGTTTTCCAAATCCCCCAAAAGATTTTGACACTTTCACGTCCAAATCTCTAAAACTCCGGTGGCGTATGCTAAGATCAATGTGACATGTTTAGACTTTTTTTCAACATTTTGGAAATCCTGGTGAAACTTTTGACATTCTCGCAAAGTTTTCCGAATCCCCCAAAAGATTTTGACACTTTCACGTCCAAACCTCTAAAACTCCGGTTGAGAATCCTAAAATCAATGTTGACATGTTTAGAGTTTTTTTCAACATTTTGGAAATCCCGGTGAAACTTTTGACATTTTTCGCAAAGTTTTCCAAATCCCCCAAAAGATTTTGACACTTTCACGTCCAAATCTCTAAAACTCCGGTGGAGAATCCTAAAATCAATGTTGACATGTTTCGAGGTTTTTTCAACATTTTGGAAATCCCGGTGAAACTTTTGACATTCTCTCAATGTTTTCCAAATCCCCCAAAAGATTTTGAAGCTTTCACGTCCAAATATCTAAAACTCCGGTGGAGAAGCTTAAAATCAATGTTGACATGTTTAGATTTTTTTTCAACATTTTGGACATCCCGGTGAAACTTTTGACATTCTCGCAAAGTTTTCCAAATCCCCCAAAAGATTTTGACACTTTCACGTCCAAATCTCTAAAACTCCGGTGGAGAATCCTAAAATCAATGTTGACATGTTTAGAGGTTTTTTCAACATATTGGAAATCCCGGTGAAACTTTTGACATTCTCGCAAAGTTTTCCGAATCCCCCAAAAGATTTTGACACTTTCACGTCCAAATCTCTAAAACTCCGGTGGAGAATCCTAAAATCAATGTTGACATGTTTAGAGATTTTATCAACATTTTGTAAATCCCGGTGAAACTTTTGACATTCTCGCAAAGTTTTCCGAATCCCCCAAAAGATTTTGACACTTTCACGTCCAAACGTCTAAAACTCTGGTTGAGAGTCACAAAATAAATATTGACATGTTTAGAGTTTTTTTCAACATTTTGTAAACCCCGGTGAAACTTTTGACATTCTCGCAGTTTTCCAAATCCCCGACAAGATTTTGAAACTTTCACGTCCAAATCTCTAAAACTCCGGTGGAGAATCACAAAGTCATTGTTGACATGTTTAGAGGTTTATTCAACATTTTGGAAATCCCGGTGAAACTTTTGACATTCTCGCAAAGTTTTCCGAATCCCCCAAAAGATTTTGACACTTTCACGTCCAAATCTCTAAAATTCCGGTGGAGAATCCTAAAATCAATGTTGACATGTTTAGAGATTTTTTCAACATTTTGGACATCCCAGTGAAACTTTTGACATTCTCGCAAAGTTTTCCAAATCCCCGACAAGATATTGACACTTTCACGTCCAAATCTCTAAAACTCCGGTAGAGAATCCTAAAATCAATGTTGACATGTTTCGAGATGTTTTCAACATTTTGGAAATCCCGGTGAAACTTTTGACATTCTCGCAAAGTTTTCCAAATCCCCCAAAAGATTTTGACACTTTCACGTCCAAATCTCTAAAACTCCGGTGGAGAATCCTAAAATCAATGTTGACATGTTTAGACTTTTTATCAACATTTTGGAAATCCCGGTGAAACTTTTGACATTGTCGCAAAGTTTTCCGAATCCCCCAAAGATTTTGACACTTTCACGTTTAAATCTCTAAAACTCCGGTGGAGTATGCTAAAATCAATGTTGACATGTTTAGACTTTTTTCCAACATTTTGGACATCCCGGTGAAACGTTTGACATTCTCGCAAAGTTTTCCGAATCCCCCAAAAGATTTTGACACTTTCACGTCCAAACCTCTAAAACTCCGGTTGAGAATCCTAAAATCAATGTTGACATGTTTAGAGTTTTTTTCAACATTAAGGAAATCTCGGAGAAACTTTTGACATTCTCACAAAGTTTTCCAAATCCCCCAAAAGATTTTGACACTTTCACGTCCAAATCTCTAAAACTCCGGTGGAGAATCCTAAAATCAATGTTGACATGTTTCGAGGTTTTTTCAACATTTTGGAAATCCCGGTGAAACTTTTGACATTCTCGCAAAGTTTTCCAAATCCCCGACAAGTTATTGACACTTTCACGTCCAAACCTCTAAAACTGCGGTGGAGAATCCTAAAATCAATGTTGACATGTTTAGAGTTTTTTTCAACATTAAGGAAATCTCGGAGAAACTTTTGACATTCTCACAAAGTTTTCCAAATCCCCCAAAAGATTTTGACACTTTCACGTCCAAACCTCTAAAACTCCAGTGGAGTATGCTAAAATCAATGTGACATGTTTAGACTTTTTTTCAACATTTTGGAAATCCCGGTGAAACTTTTGACATTCTCGCAAAGTTTTCCGAATCCCCCAAAAGATTTTGACACTTTCACGTCCAAATCTCTAAAACTCTGCTTGAGAGTCACAAAATAAATATTGACATGTTTAGAGTTTTTTTCAACATTTTGAAATCCCGTTGAAACTTTTGACATTCTCGCAGTTTTCCAAATCCCCGACAAGATTTTGACACTTTCACGTCCAAACCTCTAAAACTCCGGTGGAGAATCCTAAAATCAATGTTGACATGTTTCGAGGTTTTTTCAACATTTTGGAAATCCCGTTGAAACTTTTGACATTCTCGCAAAGTTTTCCGAATCCCCCAAAAGATTTTGACACTTTCACGTCCAAACCTCTAAAACTCCGGTGGAGAATCCTAAAATCAATGTTGACATGTTTCGAGGTTTTTTCAACATTTTGGAAATCCCGGTGAAACTTTTGACATTCTCGCAAAGTTTTCCAAATCCCCGACAAGATTTTGACACTTTCACGTCCAAATCTCTAAAACTGCGGTGGAGAATCCTAAAATCAATGTTGACATGTTTAGAGTTTTTTTCAACATTTTGGAAATCCCGGTGAAACTTTTGACATTTTTCGCAAAGTTTTCCAAATCCCCCAAAAGATTTTGACACTTTCACGTCCAAACCTTTAAAACTGCGGTGGAGAATCCTAAAATCAATGTTGACATGTTTCGAGGTTTTTTCAACATTTTGGAAATCCCGGTGAAACTTTTGACATTCTCGCAAAGTTTTCCAAATCCCCCAAAAGATTTTGACACTTTCACGTCCAAATCTCTAAAACTCCGGTGGAGAATCCTAAAATCAATGTTGACATGTTTAGACTTTTTCTCAACATTTTGGAAATCCCGGTGAAACTTTTGACATTGTCGCAAAGTTTTCCGAATCCCCCAAAAGATTTTGACACTTTCACGTCCAAATCTCTAAAACTCCGGTGGAGAAGCTTAAAATCAATGTTGACATGTTTAGACTTTTTTCCAACATTTTGGACATCCCGGTGAAACGTTTGACATTCTCGCAAAGTTTTCCGAATCCCCCAAAAGATTTTGACACTTTCACGTCCAAACCTCTAAAACTCCGGTTGAGAATCCTAAAATCAATGTTGACATGTTTAGAGTTTTTTTCAACATTAAGGAAATCTCGGAGAAACTTTTGACATTCTCACAAAGTTTTCCAAATCCGTGGAAAGATTTTGACACTTTCACGTCCAAATCTCTAAAACTCCGGTGGAGAATCCTAAAATCAATGTTGACATGTTTAGAGTTTTTTTCAACATTAAGGAAATCTCGGAGAAACTTTTGACATTCTCACAAAGTTTTCCAAATCCCCCAAAAGATTTTGACACTTTCACGTCCAAACCTCTAAAACTCCAGTGGAGTATGCTAAAATCAATGTGACATATTTAGACTTTTTTTCAACATTTTGGAAATCCCGGTGAAACTTTTGACATTCTCGCAAAGTTTTCCGAATCCCCCAAAAGATTTTGACACTTTCACGTCCAAATCTCTAAAACTCTGGTTGAGAGTCACAAAATAAATATTGACATGTTTAGAGTTTTTTTCAACATTTTGAAATCCCGTTGAAACTTTTGACATTCTCGCAAAGTTTTCCAAATCCCCGACAAGATTTTGACACTTTCACGTCCAAATCTCTAAAACTGCGGTGGAGAATCCTAAAATCAATGTTGACATGTTTAGAGTTTTTTTCAACATTTTGGAAATCCCGGTGAAACTTTTCACATTCTCGCAAAGTTTTCCAAATCCCCCAAAAGATTTTGACACTTTCACGTCCAAACCTTTAAAACTGCGGTGGAGAATCCTAAAATCAATGTTGACATGTTTCGAGGTTTTTTCAACATTTTGGAAATCCCGGTGAAACTTTTGACATTCTCGCAAAGTTTTCCAAATCCCCCAAAAGATTTTGAAACTTTAACGTCCAAATCTCTAAAACTCCGGTGGAGAAGCTTAAAATCAATGTTGACATGTTTAGACTTTTTTTCAACATTTTGGACATCCCGGTGAAACTTTTGACATTCTCGCAAAGTTTTCCAAATCCCCCAAAAGATTTTGACACTTTCACGTCCAAACCTCTAAAACTCCGGTGGAGAATCCTAAAATCAATGTTGACATGTTTAGAGATTTTATCAACATTTTGTAAATCCCGGTGAAACTTTTGACATTCTCGCAAAGTTTTCCAAATCCCCGACAAGATTTTGACACTTTCACGTCCAAATCTCTAAAACTCCGGTAGAGAATCCTAAAATCAACGTTGACATGTTTCGAGGTTTTTTCAACATTTTGGAAATCCCGGTGAAACTTTTGACATTCTCGCAAAGTTTTCCAAATCCCCCAAAAGATTTTGACACTTTCACGTCCAAACCTCTAAAATTCCGGTGGAGAATCCTAAAATCAATGTTGACATGTTTAGAGTTTTTTTCAACATTTTGTAAATCCCGGTGAAACTTTTGACAGTCTTGCAAAGTTTTCCAAATCCGTGGAAAGATTTTGACACTTTCACGTCCAAATCTCTAAAACTGCGGTGGAGTATGCTAAAATCAATGTTGACATGTTTAGAGTTTTTTTCAACATTTTGGACAACCCGTTGAAACTTTTGACATTCTCGCAAAGTTTTCCAAATCCCCGACAAGATTTTGACACTTTCACGTCCAAACCTTTAAAACTCCGGTGGAGAATCCTAAAATCAATGTTGACATGTTTCGAGGTTTTTTCAACATTTTGGAAATCCCGGTGAAACTTTTGACATTCTCGCAAAGTTTTCCAAATCCCCCAAAAGATTTTGACACTTTCACGTCCAAACCTTTAAAACTCCGGTGGAGAATCCTAAAATCAATGTTGACATGTTTCGAGGTTTTTTCAACATTTTGGAAATCCCGGTGAAACTTTTGACATTCTCGCAAAGTTTTCCAAATCCCCCAAAAGATTTTGACACTTTCACGTCCAAATCTCTAAAACTCCGGTGGCGTATGCTAAGATCAATGTGACATGTTTAGACTTTTTTTCAACATTTTGGAAATCCTGGTGAAACTTTTGACATTCTCGCAAAGTTTTCCGAATCCCCCAAAAGATTTTGACACTTTCACGTCCAAACCTCTAAAACTCCGGTTGAGAATCCTAAAATCAATGTTGACATGTTTAGAGTTTTTTTCAACATTTTGGAAATCCCGGTGAAACTTTTGACATTTTTCGCAAAGTTTTCCAAATCCCCCAAAAGATTTTGACACTTTCACGTCCAAATCTCTAAAACTCCGGTGGAGAATCCTAAAATCAATGTTGACATGTTTCGAGGTTTTTTCAACATTTTGGAAATCCCGGTGAAACTTTTGACATTCTCGCAAAGTTTTCCAAATCCCCGACAAGTTATTGACACTTTCACGTCCAAACCTCTAAAACTGCGGTGGAGAATCCTAAAATCAATGTTGACATGTTTAGAGTTTTTTTCAACATTAAGGAAATCTCGGAGAAACTTTTGACATTCTCACAAAGTTTTCCAAATCCCCCAAAAGATTTTGACACTTTCACGTCCAAACCTCTAAAACTCCAGTGGAGTATGCTAAAATCAATGTGACATGTTTAGACTTTTTTTCAACATTTTGGAAATCCCGGTGAAACTTTTGACATTCTCGCAAAGTTTTCCGAATCCCCCAAAAGATTTTGACACTTTCACGTCCAAATCTCTAAAACTCTGCTTGAGAGTCACAAAATAAATATTGACATGTTTAGAGTTTTTTTCAACATTTTGAAATCCCGTTGAAACTTTTGACATTCTCGCAGTTTTCCAAATCCCCGACAAGATTTTGACACTTTCACGTCCAAACCTCTAAAACTCCGGTGGAGAATCCTAAAATCAATGTTGACATGTTTCGAGGTTTTTTCAACATTTTGGAAATCCCGTTGAAACTTTTGACATTCTCGCAAAGTTTTCCGAATCCCCCAAAAGATTTTGACACTTTCACGTCCAAACCTCTAAAACTCCGGTGGAGAATCCTAAAATCAATGTTGACATGTTTCGAGGTTTTTTCAACATTTTGGAAATCCCGGTGAAACTTTTGACATTCTCGCAAAGTTTTCCAAATCCCCGACAAGATTTTGACACTTTCACGTCCAAATCTCTAAAACTGCGGTGGAGAATCCTAAAATCAATGTTGACATGTTTAGAGTTTTTTTCAACATTTTGGAAATCCCGGTGAAACTTTTGACATTTTTCGCAAAGTTTTCCAAATCCCCCAAAAGATTTTGACACTTTCACGTCCAAACCTTTAAAACTGCGGTGGAGAATCCTAAAATCAATGTTGACATGTTTCGAGGTTTTTTCAACATTTTGGAAATCCCGGTGAAACTTTTGACATTCTCGCAAAGTTTTCCAAATCCCCCAAAAGATTTTGACACTTTCACGTCCAAATCTCTAAAACTCCGGTGGAGAATCCTAAAATCAATGTTGACATGTTTAGACTTTTTCTCAACATTTTGGAAATCCCGGTGAAACTTTTGACATTGTCGCAAAGTTTTCCGAATCCCCCAAAAGATTTTGACACTTTCACGTCCAAATCTCTAAAACTCCGGTGGAGAAGCTTAAAATCAATGTTGACATGTTTAGACTTTTTTCCAACATTTTGGACATCCCGGTGAAACGTTTGACATTCTCGCAAAGTTTTCCGAATCCCCCAAAAGATTTTGACACTTTCACGTCCAAACCTCTAAAACTCCGGTTGAGAATCCTAAAATCAATGTTGACATGTTTAGAGTTTTTTTCAACATTAAGGAAATCTCGGAGAAACTTTTGACATTCTCACAAAGTTTTCCAAATCCGTGGAAAGATTTTGACACTTTCACGTCCAAATCTCTAAAACTCCGGTGGAGAATCCTAAAATCAATGTTGACATGTTTAGAGTTTTTTTCAACATTAAGGAAATCTCGGAGAAACTTTTGACATTCTCACAAAGTTTTCCAAATCCCCCAAAAGATTTTGACACTTTCACGTCCAAACCTCTAAAACTCCAGTGGAGTATGCTAAAATCAATGTGACATATTTAGACTTTTTTTCAACATTTTGGAAATCCCGGTGAAACTTTTGACATTCTCGCAAAGTTTTCCGAATCCCCCAAAAGATTTTGACACTTTCACGTCCAAATCTCTAAAACTCTGGTTGAGAGTCACAAAATAAATATTGACATGTTTAGAGTTTTTTTCAACATTTTGAAATCCCGTTGAAACTTTTGACATTCTCGCAAAGTTTTCCAAATCCCCGACAAGATTTTGACACTTTCACGTCCAAATCTCTAAAACTGCGGTGGAGAATCCTAAAATCAATGTTGACATGTTTAGAGTTTTTTTCAACATTTTGGAAATCCCGGTGAAACTTTTCACATTCTCGCAAAGTTTTCCAAATCCCCCAAAAGATTTTGACACTTTCACGTCCAAACCTTTAAAACTGCGGTGGAGAATCCTAAAATCAATGTTGACATGTTTCGAGGTTTTTTCAACATTTTGGAAATCCCGGTGAAACTTTTGACATTCTCGCAAAGTTTTCCAAATCCCCCAAAAGATTTTGAAACTTTAACGTCCAAATCTCTAAAACTCCGGTGGAGAAGCTTAAAATCAATGTTGACATGTTTAGACTTTTTTTCAACATTTTGGACATCCCGGTGAAACTTTTGACATTCTCGCAAAGTTTTCCAAATCCCCCAAAAGATTTTGACACTTTCACGTCCAAACCTCTAAAACTCCGGTGGAGAATCCTAAAATCAATGTTGACATGTTTAGAGATTTTATCAACATTTTGTAAATCCCGGTGAAACTTTTGACATTCTCGCAAAGTTTTCCAAATCCCCGACAAGATTTTGACACTTTCACGTCCAAATCTCTAAAACTCCGGTAGAGAATCCTAAAATCAACGTTGACATGTTTCGAGGTTTTTTCAACATTTTGGAAATCCCGGTGAAACTTTTGACATTCTCGCAAAGTTTTCCAAATCCCCCAAAAGATTTTGACACTTTCACGTCCAAACCTCTAAAATTCCGGTGGAGAATCCTAAAATCAATGTTGACATGTTTAGAGTTTTTTTCAACATTTTGTAAATCCCGGTGAAACTTTTGACAGTCTTGCAAAGTTTTCCAAATCCGTGGAAAGATTTTGACACTTTCACGTCCAAATCTCTAAAACTGCGGTGGAGTATGCTAAAATCAATGTTGACATGTTTAGAGTTTTTTTCAACATTTTGGACAACCCGTTGAAACTTTTGACATTCTCGCAAAGTTTTCCAAATCCCCGACAAGATTTTGACACTTTCACGTCCAAACCTTTAAAACTCCGGTGGAGAATCCTAAAATCAATGTTGACATGTTTCGAGGTTTTTTCAACATTTTGGAAATCCCGGTGAAACTTTTGACATTCTCGCAAAGTTTTCCAAATCCCCCAAAAGATTTTGACACTTTCACGTCCAAACCTTTAAAACTCCGGTGGAGAATCCTAAAATCAATGTTGACATGTTTCGAGGTTTTTTCAACATTTTGGAAATCCCGGTGAAACTTTTGACATTCTCGCAAAGTTTTCCAAATCCCCCAAAAGATTTTGACACTTTCACGTCCAAATCTCTAAAACTCCGGTGGCGTATGCTAAGATCAATGTGACATGTTTAGACTTTTTTTCAACATTTTGGAAATCCTGGTGAAACTTTTGACATTCTCGCAAAGTTTTCCGAATCCCCCAAAAGATTTTGACACTTTCACGTCCAAACCTCTAAAACTCCGGTTGAGAATCCTAAAATCAATGTTGACATGTTTAGAGTTTTTTTCAACATTTTGGAAATCCCGGTGAAACTTTTGACATTTTTCGCAAAGTTTTCCAAATCCCCCAAAAGATTTTGACACTTTCACGTCCAAATCTCTAAAACTCCGGTGGAGAATCCTAAAATCAATGTTGACATGTTTCGAGGTTTTTTCAACATTTTGGAAATCCCGGTGAAACTTTTGACATTCTCTCAATGTTTTCCAAATCCCCCAAAAGATTTTGAAGCTTTCACGTCCAAATATCTAAAACTCCGGTGGAGAAGCTTAAAATCAATGTTGACATGTTTAGACTTTTTTTCAACATTTTGGACATCCCGGTGAAACTTTTGACATTCTCGCAAAGTTTTCCAAATCCCCCAAAAGATTTTGACACTTTCACGTCCAAATCTCTAAAACTCCGGTGGAGAATCCTAAAATCAATGTTGACATGTTTAGAGGTTTTTTCAACATATTGGAAATCCCGGTGAAACTTTTGACATTCTCGCAAAGTTTTCCGAATCCCCCAAAAGATTTTGACACTTTCACGTCCAAATATCTAAAACTCCGGTGGAGAATCCTAAAATCAATGTTGACATGTTTAGAGATTTTATCAACATTTTGTAAATCCCGGTGAAACTTTTGACATTCTCGCAAAGTTTTCCGAATCCCCCAAAAGATTTTGACACTTTCACGTCCAAACGTCTAAAACTCTGGTTGAGAGTCACAAAATAAATATTGACATGTTTAGAGTTTTTTTCAACATTTTGTAAACCCCGGTGAAACTTTTGACATTCTCGCAGTTTTCCAAATCCCCGACAAGATTTTGAAACTTTCACGTCCAAATCTCTAAAACTCCGGTGGAGAATCACAAAGTCATTGTTGACATGTTTAGAGGTTTATTCAACATTTTGGAAATCCCGGTGAAACTTTTGACATTCTCGCAAAGTTTTCCGAATCCCCCAAAAGATTTTGACACTTTCACGTCCAAATCTCTAAAATTCCGGTGGAGAATCCTAAAATCAATGTTGACATGTTTAGAGATTTTTTCAACATTTTGGACATCCCAGTGAAACTTTTGACATTCTCGCAAAGTTTTCCAAATCCCCGACAAGATATTGACACTTTCACGTCCAAATCTCTAAAACTCCGGTAGAGAATCCTAAAATCAATGTTGACATGTTTCGAGATGTTTTCAACATTTTGGAAATCCCGGTGAAACTTTTGACATTCTCGCAAAGTTTTCCAAATCCCCCAAAAGATTTTGACACTTTCACGTCCAAATCTCTAAAACTCCGGTGGAGAATCCTAAAATCAATGTTGACATGTTTAGACTTTTTCTCAACATTTTGGAAATCCCGGTGAAACTTTTGACATTGTCGCAAAGTTTTCCGAATCCCCCAAAGATTTTGACACTTTCACGTTTAAATCTCTAAAACTCCGGTGGAGTATGCTAAAATCAATGTTGACATGTTTAGACTTTTTTCCAACATTTTGGACATCCCGGTGAAACGTTTGACATTCTCGCAAAGTTTTCCGAATCCCCCAAAAGATTTTGACACTTTCACGTCCAAACCTCTAAAACTCCGGTTGAGAATCCTAAAATCAATGTTGACATGTTTAGAGTTTTTTTCAACATTAAGGAAATCTCGGAGAAACTTTTGACATTCTCACAAAGTTTTCCAAATCCGTGGAAAGATTTTGACACTTTCACGTCCAAATCTCTAAAACTCCGGTGGAGAATCCTAAAATCAATGTTGACATGTTTCGAGGTTTTTTCAACATTTTGGAAATCCCGGTGAAACTTTTGACATTCTCGCAAAGTTTTCCAAATCCCCGACAAGTTATTGACACTTTCACGTCCAAACCTCTAAAACTGCGGTGGAAAATCCTAAAATCAATGTTGACATGTTTAGAGTTTTTTTCAACATTAAGGAAATCTCGGAGAAACTTTTGACATTCTCACAAAGTTTTCCAAATCCCCCAAAAGATTTTGACACTTTCACGTCCAAACCTCTAAAACTCCAGTGGAGTATGCTAAAATCAATGTGACATGTTTAGACTTTTTTTCAACATTTTGGAAATCCCGGTGAAACTTTTGACATTCTCGCAAAGTTTTCCGAATCTCCCAAAAGATTTTGACACTTTCACGTCCAAATCTCTAAAACTCTGGTTGAGAGTCACAAAATAAATATTGACATGTTTAGAGTTTTTTTCAACATTTTGAAATCCCGTTGAAACTTTTGACATTCTCGCAAAGTTTTCCAACTCCCCGACAAGATTTTGACACTTTCACGTCCAAATCTCTAAAACTCCGGTGGAGAATCCTAAAATCAATGTTGACATGTTTAGAGTTTTTTTCAACATTTTGGAAATCCCGTTGAAACTTTTGACATTCTCGCAAAGTTTTCCGAATCCCCGAAAAGATTTTGACACTTTCACGTCCAAACCTCTAAAACTCCGGTGGAGAATCCTAAAATCAATGTTGACATGTTTCGAGGTTTTTTCAACATTTTGGAAATCCCGGTGAAACTTTTGACATTCTCGCAAAGTTTTCCAAATCCCCGACAAGATTTTGACACTTTCACGTCCAAATCTCTAAAACTGCGGTGGAGAATCCTAAAATCAATGTTGACATGTTTAGAGTTTTTTTCAACATTTTGGAAATCCCGGTGAAACTTTTGACATTTTTCGCAAAGTTTTCCAAATCCCCCAAAAGATTTTGACACTTTCACGTCCAAACCTTTAAAACTGCGTTGGAGAATCCTAAAATCAATGTTGACATGTTTCGAGGTTTTTTCAACATTTTGGAAATCCCGGTGAAACTTTTGACATTCTCGCAAAGTTTTCCAAATCCCCCAAAAGATTTTGACACTTTCACGTCCAAATCTCTAAAACTCCGGTGGAGAATCCTAAAATCAATGTTGACATGTTTAGACTTTTTCTCAACATTTTGGAAATCCCGGTGAAACTTTTGACATTGTCGCAAAGTTTTCCGAATCCCCCAAAAGATTTTGACACTTTCACGTCCAAATCTCTAAAACTCCGGTGGAGTATGCTAAAATCAATGTTGACATGTTTAGACTTTTTTCCAACATTTTGGACATCCCGGTGAAACGTTTGACATTCTCGCAAAGTTTTCCGAATCCCCCAAAAGATTTTGACACTTTCACGTCCAAACCTCTAAAACTCCGGTTGAGAATCCTAAAATCAATGTTGACATGTTTAGAGTTTTTTTCAACATTAAGGAAATCTCGGAGAAACTTTTGACATTCTCACAAAGTTTTCCAAATCCGTGGAAAGATTTTGACACTTTCACGTCCAAATCTCTAAAACTCCGGTGGAGAATCCTAAAATCAATGTTGACATGTTTCGAGGTTTTTTCAACATTTTGGAAATCCCGGTGAAACTTTTGACATTCTCGCAAAGTTTTCCAAATCCCCGACAAGTTATTGACACTTTCACGTCCAAACCTCTAAAACTGCGGTGGAGAATCCTAAAATCAATGTTGACATGTTTAGAGTTTTTTTCAACATTAAGGAAATCTCGGAGAAACTTTTGACATTCTCACAAAGTTTTCCAAATCCCCCAAAAGATTTTGACACTTTCACGTCCAAACCTCTAAAACTCCAGTGGAGTATGCTAAAATCAATGTGACATGTTTAGACTTTTTTTCAACATTTTGGAAATCCCGGTGAAACTTTTGACATTCTCGCAAAGTTTTCCGAATCCCCCAAAAGATTTTGACACTTTCACGTCCAAATCTCTAAAACTCTGGTTGAGAGTCACAAAATAAAAATTGACATGTTTAGAGTTTTTTTCAACATTTTGAAATCCCGTTGAAACTTTTGACATTCTCGCAAAGTTTTCCAACTCCCCGACAAGATTTTGACACTTTCACATCCAAACCTTTAAAACTCCGGTGGAGAATCCTAAAATCAATGTTGACATGTTTCGAGGTTTTTTCAACATTTTGGAAATCCCGGTGAAACTTTTGACATTCTCGCAAAGTTTTCCAAATCCCCGACAAGATTTTGACACTTTCACGTCCAAACCTTTAAAACTCCGGTGGAGAATCCTAAAATCAATGTTGACATGTTTCGAGGTTTTTTCAACATTTTGGAAATCCCGGTGAAACTTTTGACATTCTCGCAAAGTTTTCCAAATCCCCCAAAAGATTTTGACACTTTCACGTCCAAACCTCTAAAACTGCGGTGGAGAAACCTAAAATCAATGTTGACATGTTTAGAGTTTTTTTCAACATTTTGGAAATCCCGGTGAAACCTTTGACATTCTCGCAAAGTTTTCCAAATCCCCCAAAAGATTTTGACACTTTCACGTAAAAACCTTTAAAACTCCGGTGGAGAATCCTAAAATCAATGTTGACATGTTTCGAGGTTTTTTCAACATTTTGGAAATCCCGGTGAAACTTTTGACATTCTCGCAAAGTTTTCCAAATCCCCCAAAAGATTTTGACACTTTCACGTCCAAACCTCTAAAACTCCGGTGGAGAATCCTAAAATCAATGTTGACATGTTTAGAGATTTTATCAACATTTTGTAAATCCCGGTGAAACTTTTGACATTCTCGCAAAGTTTTCCAAATCCCCGACAAGATTTTGACACTTTCACGTCCAAATCTCTAAAACTCCGGTAGAGAATCCTAAAATCAACGTTGACATGTTTCGAGGTTTTTTCAACATTTTGGAAATCCCGGTGAATCTTTTCACATTCTCGCAAAGTTTTCCAAATCCCCCAAAAGATTTTGACACTTTCACGTCCAAACCTCTAAAATTCCGGTGGAGAATCCTAAAATCAATGTTGACATGTTTAGAGTTTTTTTCAACATTTTGTAAATCCCGGTGAAACTTTTCACATTCTCGCAAAGTTTTCCGAATCCCCCAAAAGATTTTGACACTTTCACGTCCAAATCTCTAAAACTGCGGTGGAGTATGCTAAAATCAATGTTGACATGTTTAGACTTTTTTTCAACATTTTGGACAACCCGGTGAAACTTTTGACATTCTCGCAAAGTTTTCCAAATCCCCCAAAAGATTTTAACACATTCACGTCCCAATCTCTAAAACTCCGGTAGAGAATCCTAAAATCAATGTTGACATGTTTCGAGGTTTTTTCAACATTTTGGAAATCCCGTTGAAACTTTTGACATTCTCGCAAAGTTTTCCAAATCCCCGACAAGATTTTGACACTTTCACGTCCAAACCTCTAAAACTCCGGTGGAGAATCCTAAAATCAATGTTGACATGTTTCGAGGTTTTTTCAACATTTTGGAAATCCCGGTGAAACTTTTGACATTCTCGCAAAGTTTTCCAAATCCCCCAAAAGATTTTGACACTTTCACGTTCAAACCTTTAAAACTCCGGTGGAGAATCCTAAAATCAATGTTGACATGTTTCGAGGTTTTTTCAACATTAAGGAAATCTCGGAGAAACTTTTGACATTCTCATAAAGTTTTCCAAATCCGTGGAAAGATTTTGACACTTTCACGTCCAAATCTCTAAAACTCCGGTGGAGAATCCTAAAATCAATGTTGACATGTTTCGAGGTTTTTTCAACATTTTGGAAATCCCGGTGAAACTTTTGACATTCTCGCAAAGTTTTCCAAATCCCCCAAAAGATTTTGACACTTTCACGTCCAAACCTCTAAAACTGCGGTGGAGAAACCTAAAATCAATGTTGACATGTTTAGAGTTTTTTTCAACATTTTGGAAATCCCGGTGAATCCTTTGACATTCTCGCAAAGTTTTCCAAATCCCCCAAAAGATTTTGACACTTTCACGTCCCAACCTTTAAAACTCCGGTGGAGAATCCTAAAATCAATGTTGACATGTTTCGAGGTTTTTTCAACATTTTGGAAATCCCGTTGAAACTTTTGACATTCTCGCAAAGTTTTCCGAATCCCCCAAAAGATTTTGACACTTTCACGTCCAAACGTCTAAAACTCCGGTGGAGACTCCTAAAATCAATGTTGACATGTTTAGAGATTTTATCAACATTTTGTAAATCCCGGTGAAACTTTTGACATTCTCGCAAAGTTTTCCAAATCCCCGACAAGATTTTGACACTTTCACGTCCAAATCTCTAAAACTCCGGTAGAGAATCCTAAAATCAACGTTGACATGTTTCGAGGTTTTTTCAACATTTTGGAAATCCCGGTGAATCTTTTCACATTCTCGCAAAGTTTTCCAAATCCCCCAAAAGATTTTGACACTTTCACGTCCAAACCTCTAAAATTCCGGTGGAGAATCCTAAAATCAATGTTGACATGTTTAGAGTTTTTTTCAACATTTTGTAAATCCCGGTGAAACTTTTCACATTCTCGCAAAGTTTTCCGAATCCCCCAAAAGATTTTGACACTTTCACGTCCAAATCTCTAAAACTCCAGTGGAGTATGCTAAAATCAATGTTGACATGTTTAGACTTTTTTTCAACATTTTGGACAACCCGGTGAAACTTTTGACATTCTCGCAAAGTTTTCCAAATCCCCCAAAAGATTTTAACACATTCACGTCCCAATCTCTAAAACTCCGGTAGAGAATCCTAAAATCAATGTTGACATGTTTCGAGGTTTTTTCAACATTTTGGAAATCCCGTTGAAACTTTTGACATTCTCGCAAAGTTTTCCAAATCCCCGACAAGATTTTGACACTTTCACGTCCAAACCTTTAAAACTCCGCTGGAGAATCCTAAAATCAATGTTGACATGTTTCGAGGTTTTTTCAATATTTTGGAAATCCCGGTGAAACTTTTGACATTCTCGCAAAGTTTTCCAAATCCCCCAAAAGATTTTGACACTTTCACGTCCAAACCTTTAAAACTCCAGTGGAGAATCCTAAAATCAATGTTGACATGTTTAGAGTTTTTTTCAACATTTTGGAAATCCCGGTGAAACTTTTGACATTCTCGCAAAGTTTTCCAAATCCCCCAAACGATATTGACACTTTCACGTCCAAATCTCTAAAACTCTGGTGGCGTATGCTAAAATCAATGTTGACATGTTTAGAGGTTTTTTCAACATTTTGGATATCCCGGTGAAACTTTTGACATTCTCGCAAAGTTTTCCGAATCCCCCAAAAGATTTTGACACTTTCACGTCCAAATCTCTAAAACTGCGGTGGAGTATGCTAAAATCAATGTTGACATGTTTAGACTTTTTTTCAACATTTTGGACAACCCGGTGAAACTTTTGACATTCTCGCAAAGTTTTCCAAATCCCCCAAAAGATTTTAACACATTCACGTCCCAATCTCTAAAACTCCGGTAGAGAATCCTAAAATCAATGTTGACATGTTTCGAGGTTTTTTCAACATTTTGGAAATCCCGTTGAAACTTTTGACATTCTCGCAAAGTTTTCCAAATCCCCGACAAGATTTTGACACTTTCACGTCCAAACCTTTAAAACTCCGGTGGAGAATCCTAAAATCAATGTTGACATGTTTCGAGGTTTTTTCAACATTTTGGAAATCCCGGTGAAACTTTTGACATTCTCGCAAAGTTTTCCAAATCCCCCAAAAGATTTTGACACTTTCACGTCCAAACCTTTAAAACTCCGGTGGAGAATCCTAAAATCAATGTTGACATGTTTAGAGTTTTTTTCAACATTAAGGAAATCTCGGAGAAACTTTTGACATTCTCATAAAGTTTTCCAAATCCGTGGAAAGATTTTGACACTTTCACGTCCAAATCTCTAAAACTCCGGTGGAGAATCCTAAAATCAATGTTGACATGTTTCGAGGTTTTTTCAACATTTTGGAAATCCCGGTGAAACTTTTGACATTCTCGCAAAGTTTTCCAAATCCCCGACAAGATTTTGACACTTTCACGTCCAAACCTCTAAAACTGCGGTGGAGAAACCTAAAATCAATGTTGACATGTTTAGAGTTTTTTTCAACATTTTGGAAATCCCGGTGAAACCTTTGACATTCTCGCAAAGTTTTCCAAATCCCCCAAAAGATTTTGACACTTTCACGTACAAACCTTTAAAACTCCGGTGGAGAATCCTAAAATCAATGTTGACATGTTTCGAGGTTTTTTCAACATTTTGGAAATCCCAGTGAAACTTTTGACATTCTCGCAAAGTTTTCCAAATCCCCGACAAGATTTTGACACTTTCACGTCCAAACCTTTAAAACTCCGGTGGAGAATCCTAAAATCAATGTTGACATGTTTCGAGGTTTTTTCAACATTTTGGAAATCCCGGTGAAACTTTTGACATTCTCGCAAAGTTTTCCAAATCCCCCAAAAGTTTTTGACACTTTCACGTCCAAACCTTTAAAACTCCGGTGGAGAATCCTAAAATCAATGTTGACATGTTTAGAGTTTTTTTCAACATTAAGGAAATCTCGGAGAAACTTTTGACATTCTCGCAAAGTTTTCCAAATCCGTGGAAAGATTTTGACACTTTCACGTCCAAATCTCTAAAACTCCGGTAGAGAATCCTAAAATCAACGTTGACATGTTTCGAGGTTTTTTCAACATTTTGGACATCCCGGTGAATCTTTTCACATTCTCGCAAAGTTTTCCAAATCCCCCAAAAGATTTTGACACTTTCACGTCCAAACCTCTAAAATTCCGGTGGAGAATCCTAAAATCAATGTTGACATGTTTAGAGTTTTTTTCAACATTTTGTAAATCCCGGTGAAACTTTTCACATTCTCGCAAAGTTTTCCGAATCCCCCAAAAGATTTTGACACTTTCACGTCCAAATCTCTAAAACTCCGGTGGAGTATGCTAAAATCAATGTTGACATGTTTAGACTTTTTTTCAACATTTTGGACAACCCGGTGAAACTTTTGACATTCTCGCAAAGTTTTCCAAATCCCCCAAAAGATTTTAACACATTCACGTCCCAATCTCTAAAACTCCGGTAGAGAATCCTAAAATCAATGTTGACATGTTTCGAGGTTTTTTCAACATTTTGGAAATCCCGTTGAAACTTTTGACATTCTCGCAAAGTTTTCCAAATCCCCGACAAGATTTTGACACTTTCACGTCCAAACCTTTAAAACTCCGCTGGAGAATCCTAAAATCAATGTTGACATGTTTCGAGGTTTTTTCAATATTTTGGAAATCCCGGTGAAACTTTTGACATTCTCGCAAAGTTTTCCAAATCCCCCAAAAGATTTTGACACTTTCACGTCCAAACCTTTAAAACTCCAGTGGAGAATCCTAAAATCAATGTTGACATGTTTAGAGTTTTTTTCAACATTTTGGAAATCCCGGTGAAACTTTTGACATTCTCGCAAAGTTTTCCAAATCCCCCAAACGATATTGACACTTTCACGTCCAAATCTCTAAAACTCTGGTGGCGTATGCTAAAATCAATGTTGACATGTTTAGAGGTTTTTTCAACATTTTGGATATCCCGGTGAAACTTTTGACATTCTCGCAAAGTTTTCCGAATCCCCCAAAAGATTTTGACACTTTCACGTCCAAATCTCTAAAACTGCGGTGGAGTATGCTAAAATCAATGTTGACATGTTTAGACTTTTTTTCAACATTTTGGACAACCCGGTGAAACTTTTGACATTCTCGCAAAGTTTTCCAAATCCCCCAAAAGATTTTAACACATTCACGTCCCAATCTCTAAAACTCCGGTAGAGAATCCTAAAATCAATGTTGACATGTTTCGAGGTTTTTTCAACATTTTGGAAATCCCGTTGAAACTTTTGACATTCTCGCAAAGTTTTCCAAATCCCCGACAAGATTTTGACACTTTCACGTCCAAACCTTTAAAACTCCGGTGGAGAATCCTAAAATCAATGTTGACATGTTTCGAGGTTTTTTCAACATTTTGGAAATCCCGGTGAAACTTTTGACATTCTCGCAAAGTTTTCCAAATCCCCCAAAAGATTTTGACACTTTCACGTCCAAACCTTTAAAACTCCGGTGGAGAATCCTAAAATCAATGTTGACATGTTTAGAGTTTTTTTCAACATTAAGGAAATCTCGGAGAAACTTTTGACATTCTCATAAAGTTTTCCAAATCCGTGGAAAGATTTTGACACTTTCACGTCCAAATCTCTAAAACTCCGGTGGAGAATCCTAAAATCAATGTTGACATGTTTCGAGGTTTTTTCAACATTTTGGAAATCCCGGTGAAACTTTTGACATTCTCGCAAAGTTTTCCAAATCCCCGACAAGATTTTGACACTTTCACGTCCAAACCTCTAAAACTGCGGTGGAGAAACCTAAAATCAATGTTGACATGTTTAGAGTTTTTTTCAACATTTTGGAAATCCCGGTGAAACCTTTGACATTCTCGCAAAGTTTTCCAAATCCCCCAAAAGATTTTGACACTTTCACGTACAAACCTTTAAAACTCCGGTGGAGAATCCTAAAATCAATGTTGACATGTTTCGAGGTTTTTTCAACATTTTGGAAATCCCAGTGAAACTTTTGACATTCTCGCAAAGTTTTCCAAATCCCCGACAAGATTTTGACACTTTCACGTCCAAACCTTTAAAACTCCGGTGGAGAATCCTAAAATCAATGTTGACATGTTTCGAGGTTTTTTCAACATTTTGGAAATCCCGGTGAAACTTTTGACATTCTCGCAAAGTTTTCCAAATCCCCCAAAAGTTTTTGACACTTTCACGTCCAAACCTTTAAAACTCCGGTGGAGAATCCTAAAATCAATGTTGACATGTTTAGAGTTTTTTTCAACATTAAGGAAATCTCGGAGAAACTTTTGACATTCTCACAAAGTTTTCCAAATCCGTGGAAAGATTTTGACACTTTCACGTCCAAATCTCTAAAACTCCGGTGGAGAATCCTAAAATCAATGTTGACATGTTTCGAGGTTTTTTCAACATTTTGGAAATCCCGGTGAAACTTTTGACATTCTCGCAAAGTTTTCCAAATCCCCGACAAGTTATTGACACTTTCACGTCCAAACCTCTAAAACTGCGGTGGAGAATCCTAAAATCAATGTTGACATGTTTAGAGTTTTTTTCAACATTTTGGAAATCCCGGTGAAACCTTTGACCTTCTCGCAAAGTTTTCCAAATCCCCCAAAAGATTTTGACACTTTCACGTACAAACCTTTAAAACTCCGGTGGAGAATCCTAAAATCAATGTTGACATGTTTCGAGGTTTTTTCAACATTTTGGAAATCCCGGTGAAACTTTTGACATTCTCGCAAAGTTTTCCAAATCCCCCAAAAGATTTTGACACTTTCACGTCCAAACCTCTAAAACTCCAGTGGAGTATGCTAAAATCAATGTGACATGTTTAGACTTTTTTTCAACATTTTGGAAATCCCGGTGAAACTTTTGACATTCTCGCAAAGTTTTCCGAATCCCCCAAAAGATTTTGACACTTTCACGTCCAAACGTCTAAAACTCCGCTGGAGAATCCTAAAATCAATGTTGACATGTTTAGAGATTTTATCAACATTTTGTAAATCCCGGTGAAACTTTTCACATTCTCGCAAAGTTTTCCGAATCCCCCAAAAGATTTTGACACTTTCACGTCCAAATCTCTAAAACTGCGGTGGAGTATGCTAAAATCAATGTTGACATGTTTAGACTTTTTTTCAACATTTTGGATAACCCGGTGAAACTTTTGACATTCTCGCAAAGTTTTCCAAATCCCCGACAAGATTTTGACACATTCACGTCCCAGTCTCTAAAACTCCGGTTGAGAATCCTAAAATCAATGTTGACATGTTTAGAGTTTTTTTCAACATTAAGGAAATCTCGGAGAAACTTTTGACATTCTCACAAAGTTTTCCAAATCCGTGGAAAGATTTTGACACTTTCACGTCCAAATCTCTAAAACTCCGGTGGAGAATCCTAAAATCAATGTTGACATGTTTCGAGGTTTTTTCAACATTTTGGAAATCCCGGTGAAACTTTTGACATTCTCGCAAAGTTTTCCAAATCCCCGACAAGTTATTGACACTTTCACGTCCAAACCTCTAAAACTCCAGTGGAGTATGCTAAAATCAATGTGACATGTTTAGACTTTTTTTCAACATTTTGGAAATCCCGGTGAAACTTTTGACATTCTCGCAAAGTTTTCCGAATCCCCCAAAAGATTTTGACACTTTCACGTCCAAACGTCTAAAACTCTGGTTGAGAGTCACAAAATAAATATTGACATGTTTAGAGTTTTTTTCAACATTTTGTAAACCCCGGTGAAACTTTTGACATTCTCGCAGTTTTCCAAATCCCCGACAAGATTTTGAAACTTTCACGTCCAAATCTCTAAAACTCCGGTGGAGAATCCCAAAGTCATTGTTGACATGTTTAGAGGTTTATTCAACATGTTGGAAATCCCGGTGAAACTTTTGACATTCTCGCAAAGTTTTCCGAATCCCCCAAAAGATTTTGACACTTTCACGTCCAAATCTCTAAAATTCCGGTGGAGAATCCTAAAATCAATGTTGACATGTTTAGAGATTTTTTCAACATTTTGTAAAACCCGGTGAAACTTTTGACAGTCTTGCAAAGTTTTCCAAATCCCTGACAAGATTTTGACACTTTCACGTCCAAATCTCTGAAACTCCGGTTGAGAGTCACAAAATAATTATTGACATGTTTAGAGTTTTTTTCAACATTTTGGACATCCCGGTGAAACTTTTGACATTCTCGCAAAGTTTTCCAAATCCCCGACAAGATATTGACACTTTCACGTCCAAATCTCTAAAACTCCGGTAGAGAATCCTAAAATCAATGTTGACATGTTTCGAGATGTTTTCAACATTTTGGAAATCCCGGTGAAACTTTTGACATTCTCGCAAAGTTTTCCAAATCCCCCAAAAGATTTTGACACTTTCACGTCCAAATCTCTAAAACTCCAGTGGAGAATCCTAAAATCAATGTTGACATGTTTAGACTTTTTCTCAACATTTTGGAAATCCCGGTGAAACTTTTGACATTGTCGCAAAGTTTTCCGAATCCCCCAAAAGATTTTGACACTTTCACGTCCAAATCTCTAAAACTCCGGTGGAGTATGCTAAAATCAATGTTGACATGTTTAGACTTTTTTCCAACATTTTGGACATCCCGGTGAAACGTTTGACATTCTCGCAAAGTTTTCCGAATCCCCCAAAAGATTTTGACACTTTCACGTCCAAACCTCTAAAACTCCGGTTGAGAATCCTAAAATCAATGTTGACATGTTTAGAGTTTTTTTCAACATTAAGGAAATCTCGGAGAAACTTTTGACATTCTCACAAAGTTTTCCAAATCCGTGGAAAGATTTTGACACTTTCACGTCCAAATCTCTAAAACTCCGGTGGAGAATCCTAAAATCAATGTTGACATGTTTCGAGGTTTTTTCAACATTTTGGAAATCCCGGTGAAACTTTTGACATTCTCGCAAAGTTTTCCAAATCCCCGACAAGTTATTGACACTTTCACGTCCAAACCTCTAAAACTGCGGTGGAGAATCCTAAAATCAATGTTGACATATTTAGAGTTTTTTTCAACATTAAGGAAATCTCGGAGAAACTTTTGACATTCTCACAAAGTTTTCCAAATCCCCCAAAAGATTTTGACACTTTCACGTCCAAACCTCTAAAACTCCAGTGGAGTATGCTAAAATCAATGTGACATGTTTAGACTTTTTTTCAACATTTTGGAAATCCCGGTGAAACTTTTGACATTCTCGCAAAGTTTTCCGAATCCCCCAAAAGATTTTGACACTTTCACGTCCAAATCTCTAAAACTCTGCTTGAGAGTCACAAAATAAATATTGACATGTTTAGAGTTTTTTTCAACATTTTGAAATCCCGTTGAAACTTTTGACATTCTCGCAGTTTTCCAAATCCCCGACAAGTTATTGACACTTTCACGTCCAAACCTCTAAAACTGCGGTGGAGAATCCTAAAATCAATGTTGACATGTTTAGAGTTTTTTTCAACATTAAGGAAATCTCGGAGAAACTTTTGACATTCTCACAAAGTTTTCCAAATCCCCCAAAAGATTTTGACACTTTCACGTCCAAACCTCTAAAACTCCAGTGGAGTATGCTAAAATCAATGTGACATGTTTAGACTTTTTTTCAACATTTTGGAAATCCCGGTGAAACTTTTGACATTCTCGCAAAGTTTTCCGAATCCCCCAAAAGATTTTGACACTTTCACGTCCAAATCTCTAAAACTCTGCTTGAGAGTCACAAAATAAATATTGACATGTTTAGAGTTTTTTTCAACATTTTGAAATCCCGTTGAAACTTTTGACATTCTCGCAGTTTTCCAAATCCCCGACAAGATTTTGACACTTTCACGTCCAAACCTCTAAAACTCCGGTGGAGAATCCTAAAATCAATGTTGACATGTTTCGAGGTTTTTTCAACATTTTGTAAATCCCGGTGAAACTTTTGACATTCTCGCAAAGTTTTCCGAATCCCCCAAAAGATTTTGACACTTTCACGTCCAAACCTCTAAAACTCCGGTGGAGAATCCTAAAATCAATGTTGACATGTTTCGAGGTTTTTTCAACATTTTGGAAATCCCGGTGAAACTTTTGACATTCTCGCAAAGTTTTCCAAATCCCCGACAAGATTTTGACACTTTCACGTCCAAATCTCTAAAACTGCGGTGGAGAATCCTAAAATCAATGTTGACATGTTTAGAGTTTTTTTCAACATTTTGGAAATCCCGGTGAAACTTTTGACATTTTTCGCAAAGTTTTCCAAATCCCCCAAAAGATTTTGACACTTTCACGTCCAAACCTTTAAAACTGCGGTGGAGAATCCTAAAATCAATGTTGACATGTTTCGAGGTTTTTTCAACATTTTGGAAATCCCGGTGAAACTTTTGACATTCTCGCAAAGTTTTCCAAATCCCCGAAAAGATTTTGACACTTTCACGTCCAAATCTCTAAAACTCCGGTGGAGAATCCTAAAATCAATGTTGACATGTTTAGACTTTTTCTCAACATTTTGGAAATCCCGGTGAAACTTTTGACATTGTCGCAAAGTTTTCCGAATCCCCCAAAAGATTTTGACACTTTCACGTCCAAATCTCTAAAACTCCGGTGGAGAAGCTTAAAATCAATGTTGACATGTTTAGACTTTTTTCCAACATTTTGGACATCCCGGTGAAACATTTGACATTCTCGCAAAGTTTTCCGAATCCCCCAAAAGATTTTGACACTTTCACGTCCAAACCTCTAAAACTCCGGTTGAGAATCCTAAAATCAATGTTGACATGTTTAGAGTTTTTTTCAACATTAAGGAAATCTCGGAGAAACTTTTGACATTCTCACAAAGTTTTCCAAATCCGTGGAAAGATTTTGACACTTTCACGTCCAAATCTCTAAAACTCCGGTGGAGAATCCTAAAATCAATGTTGACATGTTTCGAGGTTTTTTCAACATTTTGGAAATCCCGGTGAAACTTTTGACATTCTCGCAAAGTTTTCCAAATCCCCGACAAGTTATTGACACTTTCACGTCCAAACCTCTAAAACTGCGGTGGAGAATCCTAAAATCAATGTTGACATGTTTAGAGTTTTTTTCAACATTAAGGAAATCTCGGAGAAACTTTTGACATTCTCACAAAGTTTTCCAAATCCCCCAAAAGATTTTGACACTTTCACGTCCAAACCTCTAAAACTCCAGTGGAGTATGCTAAAATCAATGTGACATGTTTAGACTTTTTTTCAACATTTTGGAAATCCCGGTGAAACTTTTGACATTCTCGCAAAGTTTTCCGAATCCCCCAAAAGATTTTGACACTTTCACGTCCAAATCTCTAAAACTCTGGTTGAGAGTCACAAAATAAATATTGACATGTTTAGAGTTTTTTTCAACATTTTGAAATCCCGTTGAAACTTTTGACATTCTCGCAAAGTTTTCCAAATCCCCGACAAGATTTTGACACTTTCACGTCCAAATCTCTAAAACTGCGGTGGAGAATCCTAAAATCAATGTTGACATGTTTCGAGGTTTTTTTCAACATTTTGGAAATCCCGGTGAAACTTTTCACATTCTCGCAAAGTTTTCCAAATCCCCCAAAACATTTTGACACTTTCACGTCCAAACCTTTAAAACTGCGGTGGAGAATCCTAAAATCAATGTTGACATGTTTCGAGATGTTTTCAACATTTTGGAAATCCCGGTGAAACTTTTGACATTCTCGCAAAGTTTTCCAAATCCCCCAAAAGATTTTGACACTTTCACGTCCAAATCTCTAAAACTCCGGTGGAGAATCCTAAAATCAATGTTGACATGTTTAGACTTTTTCTCAACATTTTGGAAATCCCGGTGAAACTTTTGACATTGTCGCAAAGTTTTCCGAATCCCCCAAAGATTTTGACACTTTCACGTTTAAATCTCTAAAACTCCGGTGGAGTATGCTAAAATCAATGTTGACATGTTTAGACTTTTTTCCAACATTTTGGACATCCCGGTGAAACGTTTGACATTCTCGCAAAGTTTTCCGAATCCCCCAAAAGATTTTGACACTTTCACGTCCAAACCTCTAAAACTCCGGTTGAGAATCCTAAAATCAATGTTGACATGTTTAGAGTTTTTTTCAACATTAAGGAAATCTCGGAGAAACTTTTGACATTCTCACAAAGTTTTCCAAATCCGTGGAAAGATTTTGACACTTTCACGTCCAAATCTCTAAAACTCCGGTGGAGAATCCTAAAATCAATGTTGACATGTTTCGAGGTTTTTTCAACATTTTGGAAATCCCGGTGAAACTTTTGACATTCTCGCAAAGTTTTCCAAATCCCCGACAAGTTATTGACACTTTCACGTCCAAACCTCTAAAACTGCGGTGGAAAATCCTAAAATCAATGTTGACATGTTTAGAGTTTTTTTCAACATTAAGGAAATCTCGGAGAAACTTTTGACATTCTCACAAAGTTTTCCAAATCCCCCAAAAGATTTTGACACTTTCACGTCCAAACCTCTAAAACTCCAGTGGAGTATGCTAAAATCAATCTGACATGTTTAGACTTTTTTTCAACATTTTGGAAATCCCGGTGAAACTTTTGACATTCTCGCAAAGTTTTCCGAATCTCCCAAAAGATTTTGACACTTTCACGTCCAAATCTCTAAAACTCTGGTTGAGAGTCACAAAATAAATATTGACATGTTTAGAGTTTATTTCAACATTTTGAAATCCCGTTGAAACTTTTGACATTCTCGCAAAGTTTTCCAACTCCCCGACAAGATTTTGACACTTTCACGTCCAAATCTCTAAAACTGCGGTGGAGAATCCTAAAATCAATGTTGACATGTTTAGAGTTTTTTTCAACATTTTGGAAATCCCGGTGAAACTTTTGACATTTTTCGCAAAGTTTTCCAAATCCCCCAAAAGATTTTGACACTTTCACGTCCAAACCTTTAAAACTGCGTTGGAGAATCCTAAAATCAATGTTGACATGTTTCGAGGTTTTTTCAACATTTTGGAAATCCCGGTGAAACTTTTGACATTCTCGCAAAGTTTTCCAAATCCCCCAAAAGATTTTGACACTTTCACGTCCAAATCTCTAAAACTCCGGTGGAGAATCCTAAAATCAATGTTGACATGTTTAGACTTTTTCTCAACATTTTGGAAATCCCGGTGAAACTTTTGACATTGTCGCAAAGTTTTCCGAATCCCCCAAAAGATTTTGACACTTTCACGTCCAAATCTCTAAAACTCCGGTGGAGTATGCTAAAATCAATGTTGACATGTTTAGACTTTTTTCCAACATTTTGGACATCCCGGTGAAACGTTTGACATTCTCGCAAAGTTTTCCGAATCCCCCAAAAGATTTTGACACTTTCACGTCCAAACCTCTAAAACTCCGGTTGAGAATCCTAAAATCAATGTTGACATGTTTAGAGTTTTTTTCAACATTAAGGAAATCTCGGAGAAACTTTTGACATTCTCACAAAGTTTTCCAAATCCGTGGAAAGATTTTGACACTTTCACGTCCAAATCTCTAAAACTCCGGTGGAGAATCCTAAAATCAATGTTGACATGTTTCGAGGTTTTTTCAACATTTTGGAAATCCCGGTGAAACTTTTGACATTCTCGCAAAGTTTTCCAAATCCCCGACAAGTTATTGACACTTTCACGTCCAAACCTCTAAAACTGCGGTGGAGAATCCTAAAATCAATGTTGACATGTTTAGAGTTTTTTTCAACATTAAGGAAATCTCGGAGAAACTTTTGACATTCTCACAAAGTTTTCCAAATCCCCCAAAAGATTTTGACACTTTCACGTCCAAACCTCTAAAACTCCAGTGGAGTATGCTAAAATCAATGTGACATGTTTAGACTTTTTTTCAACATTTTGGAAATCCCGGTGAAACTTTTGACATTCTCGCAAAGTTTTCCGAATCCCCCAAAAGATTTTGACACTTTCACGTCCAAATCTCTAAAACTCTGGTTGAGAGTCACAAAATAAATATTGACATGTTTAGAGTTTTTTTCAACATTTTGAAATCCCGTTGAAACTTTTGACATTCTCGCAAAGTTTTCCAACTCCCCGACAAGATTTTGACACTTTCACGTCCAAACCTTTAAAACTCCGGTGGAGAATCCTAAAATCAATGTTGACATGTTTCGAGGTTTTTTCAACATTTTGGAAATCCCGGTGAAACTTTTGACATTCTCGCAAAGTTTTCCAAATCCCCCAAAAGATTTTGACACTTTCACGTCCAAACCTTTAAAACTCCGGTGGAGAATCCTAAAATCAATGTTGACATGTTTAGAGTTTTTTTGAACATTAAGGAAATCTCGGAAAAACTTTTGACATTCTCATAAAGTTTTCCAAATCCGTGGAAAGATTTTGACACTTTCACGTCCAAATCTCTAAAACTCCGGTGGAGAATCCTAAAATCAATGTTGACATGTTTCGAGGTTTTTTCAACATTTTGGAAATCCCGGTGAAACTTTTGACATTCTCGCAAAGTTTTCCAAATCCCCGACAAGATTTTGACACTTTCACGTCCAAACCTCTAAAACTGCGGTGGAGAAACCTAAAATCAATGTTGACATGTTTAGAGTTTTTTTCAACATTTTGGAAATCCCGGTGAAACCTTTGACATTCTCGCAAAGTTTTCCAAATCCCCCAAAAGATTTTGACACTTTCACGTAAAAACCTTTAAAACTCCGGTGGAGAATCCTAAAATCAATGTTGACATGTTTCGAGGTTTTTTCAACATTTTGGAAATCCCGGTGAAACTTTTGACATTCTCGCAAAGTTTTCCAAATCCCCCAAAAGATTTTGACACTTTCACGTCCAAACCTCTAAAACTCCGGTGGAGAATCCTAAAATCAATGTTGACATGTTTAGAGATTTTATCAACATTTTGTAAATCTCGGAGAAACTTTTGACATTCTCGCAAAGTTTTCCAAATCCCCGACAAGATTTTGACACTTTCACGTCCAAATCTCTAAAACTCCGGTAGAGAATCCTAAAATCAACGTTGACATGTTTCGAGGTTTTTTCAACATTTTGGAAATCCCGGTGAATCTTTTCACATTCTCGCAAAGTTTTCCAAATCCCCCAAAAGATTTTGACACTTTCACGTCCAAACCTCTAAAATTCCGGTGGAGAATCCTAAAATCAATGTTGACATGTTTAGAGTTTTTTTCAACATTTTGTAAATCCCGGTGAAACTTTTCACATTCTCGCAAAGTTTTCCGAATCCCCCAAAAGATTTTGACACTTTCACGTCCAAATCTCTAAAACTGCGGTGGAGTATGCTAAAATCAATGTTGACATGTTTAGACTTTTTTTCAACATTTTGGACAACCCGGTGAAACTTTTGACATTCTCGCAAAGTTTTCCAAATCCCCCAAAAGATTTTAACACATTCACGTCCCAATCTCTAAAACTCCGGTAGAGAATCCTAAAATCAATGTTGACATGTTTCGAGGTTTTTTCAACATTTTGGAAATCCCGTTGAAACTTTTGACATTCTCGCAAAGTTTTCCAAATCCCCGACAAGATTTTGACACTTTCACGTCCAAACCTTTAAAACTCCGGTGGAGGATCCTAAAATCAATGTTGACATGTTTCGAGGTTTTTTCAACATTTTGGAAATCCCGGTGAAACTTTTGACATTCTCGCAAAGTTTTCCAAATCCCCCAAAAGATTTTGACACTTTCACGTCCAAATCTCTAAAACTCCGGTGGAGAATCCTAAAATCAATGTTGACATGTTTAGACTTTTTCTCAACATTTTGGAAATCCCGGTGAAACTTTTGACATTGTCGCAAAGTTTTCCGAATCCCCCAAAAGATTTTGACACTTTCACGTCCAAATCTCTAAAACTCCGGTGGAGTATGCTAAAATCAATGTTGACATGTTTAGACTTTTTTCCAACATTTTGGACATCCCGGTGAAACGTTTGACATTCTCGCAAAGTTTTCCGAATCCCCCAAAAGATTTTGACACTTTCACGTCCAAACCTCTAAAACTCCGGTTGAGAATCCTAAAATCAATGTTGACATGTTTAGAGTTTTTTTCAACATTAAGGAAATCTCGGAGAAACTTTTGACATTCTCACAAAGTTTTCCAAATCCGTGGAAAGATTTTGACACTTTCACGTCCAAATCTCTAAAACTCCGGTGGAGAATCCTAAAATCAATGTTGACATGTTTCGAGGTTTTTTCAACATTTTGGAAATCCCGGTGAAACTTTTGACATTCTCGCAAAGTTTTCCAAATCCCCGACAAGTTATTGACACTTTCACGTCCAAACCTCTAAAACTGCGGTGGAGAATCCTAAAATCAATGTTGACATGTTTAGAGTTTTTTTCAACATTAAGGAAATCTCGGAGAAACTTTTGACATTCTCACAAAGTTTTCCAAATCCCCCAAAAGATTTTGACACTTTCACGTCCAAACCTCTAAAACTCCAGTGGAGTATGCTAAAATCAATGTGACATGTTTAGACTTTTTTTCAACATTTTGGAAATCCCGGTGAAACTTTTGACATTCTCGCAAAGTTTTCCGAATCCCCCAAAAGATTTTGACACTTTCACGTCCAAATCTCTAAAACTCTGGTTGAGAGTCACAAAATAAATATTGACATGTTTAGAGTTTTTTTCAACATTTTGAAATCCCGTTGAAACTTTTGACATTCTCGCAAAGTTTTCCAACTCCCCGACAAGATTTTGACACTTTCACGTCCAAACCTCCAAAACTCCGGTTGAGAATCCTAAAATCAATGTTGACATGTTTAGAGTTTTTTTCAACATTAAGGAAATCTCGGAGAAACTTTTGACATTCTCACAAAGTTTTCCAAATCCGTGGAAAGATTTTGACACTTTCACGTCCAAATCTCTAAAACTCCGGTGGAGAATCCTAAAATCAATGTTGACATGTTTCGAGGTTTTTTCAACATTTTGGAAATCCCGGTGAAACTTTTGACATTCTCGCAAAGTTTTCCAAATCCCCCAAAAGATTTTGACACTTTCACGTCCAAACCTTTAAAACTCCGGTGGAGAATCCTAAAATCAATGTTGACATGTTTAGAGTTTTTTTGAACATTAAGGAAATCTCGGAAAAACTTTTGACATTCTCGCAAAGTTTTCCAAATCCGTGGAAAGATTTTGACACTTTCACGTCCAAATCTCTAAAACTCCGGTGGAGAATCCTAAAATCAATGTTGACATGTTTCGAGGTTTTTTCAACATTTTGGAAATCCCGGTGAAACTTTTGACATTCTCGCAAAGTTTTCCAAATCCCCGACAAGATTTTGACACTTTCACGTCCAAACCTCTAAAACTGCGGTGGAGAAACCTAAAATCAATGTTGACATGTTTAGAGTTTTTTTCAACATTTTGGAAATCCCGGTGAAACCTTTGACATTCTCGCAAAGTTTTCCAAATCCCCCAAAAGATTTTGACACTTTCACGTAAAAACCTTTAAAACTCCGGTGGAGAATCCTAAAATCAATGTTGACATGTTTCGAGGTTTTTTCAACATTTTGGAAATCCCGGTGAAACTTTTGACATTCTCGCAAAGTTTTCCAAATCCCCCAAAAGATTTTGACACTTTCACGTCCAAACCTCTAAAACTCCGGTGGAGAATCCTAAAATCAATGTTGACATGTTTAGAGATTTTATCAACATTTTGTAAATCCCGGTGAAACTTTTGACATTCTCGCAAAGTTTTCCAAATCCCCGACAAGATTTTGACACTTTCACGTCCAAATCTCTAAAACTCCGGTAGAGAATCCTAAAATCAACGTTGACATGTTTCGAGGTTTTTTCAACATTTTGGAAATCCCGGTGAATCTTTTCACATTCTCGCAAAGTTTTCTGAATCCCCCAAAAGATTTTGACACTTTCACGTCCAAACCTCTAAAATTCCGGTGGAGAATCCTAAAATCAATGTTGACATGTTTAGAGTTTTTTTCAACATTTTGTAAATCCCGGTGAAACTTTTGACATTGTCGCAAAGTTTTCCGAATCCCCCAAAAGTTTTTGACACTTTCACGTCCAAATCTCTAAAACTGCGGTGGAGTATGCTAAAATCAATGTTGACATGTTTAGACTTTTTTTCAACATTTTGGACAACCCGGTGAAACTTTTGACATTCTCGCAAAGTTTTCCAAATCCCCCAAAAGATTTTAACACATTCACGTCCCAATCTCTAAAACTCCGGTAGAGAATCCTAAAATCAATGTTGACATGTTTCGAGGTTTTTTCAACATTTTGGAAATCCCGTTGAAACTTTTGACATTCTCGCAAAGTTTTCCAAATCCCCGACAAGATTTTGACACTTTCACGTCCAAACCTTTAAAACTCCGGTGGAGAATCCTAAAATCAATGTTGACATGTTTCGAGGTTTTTTCAACATTTTGGAAATCCCGGTGAAACTTTTGACATTGTCGCAAAGTTTTCCGAATCCCCCAAAAGATTTTGACACTTTCACGTTCAAACCTTTAAAACTCCGGTGGAGAATCCTAAAATCAATGTTGACATGTTTAGAGTTTTTTTCAACATTAAGGAAATCTCGGAGAAACTTTTGACATTCTCATAAAGTTTTCCAAATCCGTGGAAAGATTTTGACACTTTCACGTCCAAATCTCTAAAACTCCGGTGGAGAATCCTAAAATCAATGTTGACATGTTTCGAGGTTTTTTCAACATTTTGGAAATCCCGGTGAAACTTTTGACATTCTCGCAAAGTTTTCCAAATCCCCCAAAAGATTTTGACACTTTCACGTCCAAACCTCTAAAACTGCGGTGGAGAAACCTAAAATCAATGTTGACATGTTTAGAGTTTTTTTCAACATTTTGGAAATCCCGGTGAATCCTTTGACATTCTCGCAAAGTTTTCCAAATCCCCCAAAAGATTTTGACACTTTCACGTCCAAACCTTTAAAACTCCGGTGGAGAATCCTAAAATCAATGTTGACATGTTTAGAGTTTTTTTCAACATTTTGGAAATCCCGGTGAAACTTTTGACATTCTCGCAAAGTTTTCCGAATCCCCCAAAAGATTTTGACACTTTCACGTCCAAACGTCTAAAACTCCGGTGGAGAATCCTAAAATCAATGTTGACATGTTTAGAGATTTTATCAACATTTTGTAAATCCCGGTGAAACTTTTGACATTCTCGCAAAGTTTTCCAAATCCCCGACAAGATTTTGACACTTTCACGTCCAAATCTCTAAAACTCCGGTAGAGAATCCTAAAATCAACGTTGACATGTTTCGAGGTTTTTTCAACATTTTGGAAATCCCGGTGAATCTTTTGACATTCTCTCAAAGTTTTCCAAATCCCCCAAAAGATTTTGACACTTTCACGTCCAAACCTCTAAAATTCCGGTGGAGAATCCTAAAATCAATGTTGACATGTTTAGAGTTTTTTTCAACATTTTGTAAATCCCGGTGAAACTTTTCACATTCTCGCAAAGTTTTCCGAATCCCCCAAAAGATTTTGACACTTTCACGTCCAAATCTCTAAAACTCCGGTGGAGTATGCTAAAATCAATGTTGACATGTTTAGACTTTTTTTCAACATTTTGGACAACCCGGTGAAACTTTTGACATTCTCGCAAAGTTTTCCAAATCCCCCAAAAGATTTTAACACATTCACGTCCCAATCTCTAAAACTCCGGTAGAGAATCCTAAAATCAATGTTGACATGTTTCGAGGTTTTTTCAACATTTTGGAAATCCCGTTGAAACTTTTGACATTCTCGCAAAGTTTTCCAAATCCCCGACAAGATTTTGACACTTTCACGTCCAAACCTTTAAAACTCCAGTGGAGAATCCTAAAATCAATGTTGACATGTTTCGAGGTTTTTTCAATATTTTGGAAATCCCGGTGAAACTTTTGACATTCTCGCAAAGTTTTCCAAATCCCCCAAAAGATTTTCACACTTTCACGTCCAAACCTTTAAAACTCCGGTGGAGAATCCTAAAATCAATGTTGACATGTTTAGAGTTTTTTTCAACATTTTGGAAATCCCGGTGAAACTTTTGACATTCTCGCAAAGTTTTCCAAATCCCCCAAACGATATTGACACTTTCACGTCCAAATCTCTAAAACTCTGGTGGCGTATGCTAAAATCAATGTTGACATGTTTAGAGGTTTTTTCAACATTTTGGATATCCCGGTGAAACTTTTGACATTCTCGCAAAGTTTTCCGAATCCCCCAAAAGATTTTGACACTTTCACGTCCAAATCTCTAAAACTGCGGTGGAGTATGCTAAAATCAATGTTGACATGTTTAGACTTTTTTTCAACATTTTGGACAACCCGGTGAAACTTTTGACATTCTCGCAAAGTTTTCCAAATCCCCCAAAAGATTTTAACACATTCACGTCCCAATCTCTAAAACTCCGGTAGAGAATCCTAAAATCAATGTTGACATGTTTCGAGGTTTTTTCAACATTTTGGAAATCCCGTTGAAACTTTTGACATTCTCGCAAAGTTTTCCAAATCCCCGACAAGATTTTGACACTTTCACGTCCAAACCTTTAAAACTCCGGTGGAGAATCCTAAAATCAATGTTGACATGTTTCTAGGTTTTTTCAACATTTTGGAAATCCCGGTGAAACTTTTGACATTCTCGCAAAGTTTTCCAAATCCCCCAAAAGATTTTGACACTTTCACGTCCAAACCTTTAAAACTCCGGTGGAGAATCCTAAAATCAATGTTGACATGTTTAGAGTTTTTTTCAACATTAAGGAAATCTCGGAGAAACTTTTGACATTCTCATAAAGTTTTCCAAATCCGTGGAAAGATTTTGACACTTTCACGTCCAAATCTCTAAAACTCCGGTGGAGAATCCTAAAATCAATGTTGACATGTTTCGAGGTTTTTTCAACATTTTGGAAATCCCGGTGAAACTTTTGACATTCTCGCAAAGTTTTCCAAATCCCCCAAAAGATTTTGACACTTTCACGTCCAAACCTCTAAAACTGCGGTGGAGAAACCTAAAATCAATGTTGACATGTTTAGAGTTTTTTTCAACATTTTGGAAATCCCGGTGAAACCTTTGACATTCTCGCAAAGTTTTCCAAATCCCCCAAAAGATTTTGACACTTTCACGTACAAACCTTTAAAACTCCGGTGGAGAATCCTAAAATCAATGTTGACATGTTTCGAGGTTTTTTCAACATTTTGGAAATCCCGGTGAAACTTTTGACATTCTCGCAAAGTTTTCCAAATCCCCCAAAAGATTTTGACACTTTCACGTCCAAACCTATAAAACTCCGGTGGAGAATCCTAAAATCAATGTTGACATGTTTAGAGATTTTATCAACATTTTGTAAATCCCGGTGAAACTTTTGACATTCTCGCAAAGTTTTCCAAATCCCCGACAAGATTTTGACACTTTCACGTCCAAATCTCTAAAACTCCGGTAGAGAATCCTAAAATCAACGTTGACATGTTTCGAGGTTTTTTCAACATTTTGGAAATCCCGGTGAATCTTTTCACATTCTCGCAAAGTTTTCCAAATCCCCCAAAAGATTTTGACACTTTCACGTCCAAACCTCTAAAATTCCGGTGGAGAATCCTAAAATCAATGTTGACATGTTTAGAGTTTTTTTCAACATTTTGTAAATCCCGGTGAAACTTTTCACATTCTCGCAAAGTTTTCCGAATCCCCCAAAAGATTTTGACACTTTCACGTCCAAATCTCTAAAACTGCGGTGGAGTATGCTAAAATCAATGTTGACATGTTTAGACTTTTTTTCAACATTTTGGACAACCCGGTGAAACTTTTGACATTCTCGCAAAGTTTTCCAAATCCCCCAAAAGATTTTAACACATTCACGTCCCAATCTCTAAAACTCCGGTGGAGAATCCTAAAATCAATGTTGACATGTTTCGAGGTTTTTTCAACATTTTGGAAATCCCGGTGAAACTTTTGACATTCTCGCCAAGTTTTCCAAATCCCCCAAAAGATTTTGACACTTTCACGTCCAAATCTCTAAAACTCCGGTGGCGTATGCTAAAATCAATGTTGACATGTTTAGAGGTTTTTTCAACATTTTGGAAATCCTGGTGAAACTTTTGACATTCTCGCAAAGTTTTCCGAATCCCCCAAAAGATTTTGACACTTTCACGTCCAAACCTCTAAAACTCCGGTTGAAAATCCTAAAATCAATGTTGACATGTTTAGAGTTTTTTTCAACATTAAGGAAATCTCGGAGAAACTTTTGACATTCTCACAAAGTTTTCCAAATCCGTGGAAAGATTTTGACACTTTCACGTCCAAATCTCTAAAACTCCGGTGGAGAATCCTAAAATCAATGTTGACATGTTTCGAGGTTTTTTCAACATTTTGGAAATCCCGGTGAAACTTTTGACATTCTCGCAAAGTTTTCCAAATCCCCGACAAGTTATTGACACTTTCACGTCCAAACCTCTAAAACTGCGGTGGAGAATCCTAAAATCAATGTTGACATGTTTAGAGTTTTTTTCAACATTAAGGAAATCTCGGAGAAACTTTTGACATTCTCACAAAGTTTTCCAAATCCGTGGAAAGATTTTGACACTTTCACGTCCAAATCTCTAAAACTCCGGTGGAGAATCCTAAAATCAATGTTGACATGTTTCGAGGTTTTTTCAACATTTTGGAAATCCCGGTGAAACTTTTGACATTCTCTCAAAGTTTTCCAAATCCCCCAAAAGATTTTGAAGCTTTCACGTCCAAATCTCTAAAACTCCGGTGGAGAAGCTTAAAATCAATGTTGACATGTTTAGACTTTTTTTCAACATTTTGGACATCCCGGTGAAACTTTTGACATTCTCGCAAAGTTTTCCAAATCCCCCAAAAGATTTTGACACTTTCACGTCCAAATCTCTAAAACTCCGGTGGAGAATCCTAAAATCAATGTTGACATGTTTCGAGGTTTTTTCAACATATTGGAAATCCCGGTGAAACTTTTGACATTCTCGCAAAGTTTTCCGAATCCCCCAAAAGATTTTGACACTTTCACGTCCAAATCTCTAAAACTCCGGTGGAGAATCCTAAAATCAATGTTGACATGTTTCGAGGTTTTTTCAACATATTGGAAATCCCGGTGAAACTTTTGACTTTCTCGCAAAGTTTTCCAAATCCCCCAAAAGATTTTGACACTTTCACGTCCAAACGTCTAAAACTCTGGTTGAGAGTCACAAAATAAATATTGACATGTTTAGAGTTTTTTTCAACATTTTGTAAACCCCGGTGAAACTTTTGACATTCTCGCAGTTTTCCAAATCCCCGACAAGATTTTGAAACATTCACGTCCAAATCTCTAAAACTCCGGTGGAGAATCACAAAGTCATTGTTGACATGTTTAGAGGTTTATTCAACATTTTGGAAATCCCGGTGAAACTTTTGACATTCTCGCAAAGTTTTCCGAATCCCCCAAAAGATTTTGACACTTTCACGTCCAAACCTCTAAAATTCCGGTGGAGAATCCTAAAATCAATGTTGACATGTTTAGAGTTTTTTTCAACATTTTGTAAATCCCGGTGAAACTTTTGACATTCTCGCAAAGTTTTCCGAATCCCCCAAAAGATTTTGACACTTTCACGTCCAAATCTCTAAAACTGCGGTGGAGTATGCTAAAATCAATGTTGACATGTTTAGACTTTTTTTCAACATTTTGGACAACCCGGTGAAACTTTTGACATTCTCGCAAAGTTTTCCAAATCCCCCAAAAGATTTTAACACATTCACGTCCCAATCTCTAAAACTCCGGTAGAGAATCCTAAAATCAATGTTGACATGTTTCGAGGTTTTTTCAACATTTTGGAAATCCCGTTGAAACTTTTGACATTCTCGCAAAGTTTTCCAAATCCCCGACAAGATTTTGACACTTTCACGTCCAAACCTTTAAAACTCCGGTGGAGAATCCTAAAATCAATGTTGACATGTTTCGAGGTTTTTTCAACATTTTGGAAATCCCGGTGAAACTTTTGACATTCTCGCCAAGTTTTCCAAATCCCCCAAAAGATTTTGACACTTTCACGTCCAAATCTCTAAAACTCCGGTGGCGTATGCTAAAATCAATGTTGACATGTTTAGAGGTTTTTTCAACATTTTGGAAATCCTGGTGAAACTTTTGACATTCTCGCAAAGTTTTCCGAATCCCCCAAAAGATTTTGACACTTTCACGTCCAAACCTCTAAAACTCCGGTTGAAAATCCTAAAATCAATGTTGACATGTTTAGAGTTTTTTTCAACATTAAGGAAATCTCGGAGAAACTTTTGACATTCTCACAAAGTTTTCCAAATCCCCCAAAAGATTTTGACACTTTCACGTCCAAATCTCTAAAACTCCGGTGGAGTATGCTAAAATCAATGTTGACATGTTTAGAGTTTTTTTCAACATTTTGGAAATCCCGGTGAAACTTTTGACTTTCTCGCAAAGTTTTCCAAATCCCCCAAAAGATTTTGACACTTTCACGTCCAAGCGTCTAAAACTCTGGTTGAGAGTCACAAAATAAATATTGACATGTTTAGAGTTTTTTTCAACATTTTGTAAACCCCGGTGAAACTTTTGACATTCTCGCAGTTTTCCAAATCCCCGACAAGATTTTGAAACATTCACGTCCAAATCTCTAAAACTCCGGTGGAGAATCACAAAGTCATTGTTGACATGTTTAGAGGTTTATTCAACATTTTGGAAATCCCGGTGAAACTTTTGACATTCTCGCAAAGTTTTCCGAATCCCCCAAAAGATTTTGACACTTTCACGTCCAAATCTCTAAAATTCCGGTGGAGAATCCTAAAATCAATGTTGACATGTTTAGAGATTTTTTCAACATTTTGTAAAACCCGGTGAAACTTTTGACAGTCTTGCAAAGTTTTCCAAATCCCTGACAAGATTTTGACACTTTCACGTCCAAATCTCTAAAACTCCGGTTGAGAGTCACAAAATAATTATTGACATGTTTAGAGTTTTTTTCAACATTTTGGACATCCCGGTGAAACTTTTGACATTCTCGCAAAGTTTTCCAAATCCCCGACAAGATATTGACACTTTCACGTCCAAATCTCTAAAACTCCGGTAGAGAATCCTAAAATCAATGTTGACATGTTTCGAGGTGTTTTCAACATTTTGGAAATCCCGGTGAAACTTTTGACATTCTCGCAAAGTTTTCCAAATCCCCCAAAAGATTTTGACACTTTCACGTCCAAATCTCTAAAACTCCGGTGGAGAATCCTAAAATCAATGTTGACATGTTTAGACTTTTTCTCAACATTTTGGAAATCCCGGTGAAACTTTTGACATTGTCGCAAAGTTTTCCGAATCCCCCAAAAGATTTTGACACTTTCACGTCCAAATCTCTAAAACTGCGGTGGAGTATGCTAAAATCAATGTTGACATGTTTAGACTTTTTTCAACATTTTGGACATCCCGGTGAAACGTTTGACATTCTCGCAAAGTTTTCCGAATCCCCCAAAAGACTTTGACACTTTCACGTCCAAACCTCTAAAACTCCGGTTGAGAATCCTAAAATCAATGTTGACATGTTTAGAGTTTTTTTCAACATTAAGGAAATCTCGGAGAAACTTTTGACATTCTCAAAAAGTTTTCCAAATCCGTGGAAAGATTTTGACACTTTCACGTCCAAATCTCTAAAACTCCGGTGGAGAATCCTAAAATCAATGTTGACATGTTTCGAGGTTTTTTCAACATTTTGGAAATCCTGGTGAAACTTTTGACATTCTCGCAAAGTTTTCCAAATCCTCGACAAGTTATTGACACTTTCACGTCCAAACCTCTAAACCTGCGGTGGAGAATCCTAAAATCAATGTTGACATGTTTAGAGTTTTTTTCAACATTAAGGAAATCTAGGAGAAACTTTTGACATTCTCGCAAAGTTTTCCAAATCCCCCAAAAGATTTTGACACTTTCACGTCCAAACCTCTAAAACTCCAGTGGAGTATGCTAAAATCAATGTGACATGTTTAGACTTTTTTTCAACATTTTGGAAATCCCGGTGAAACTTTTGACATTCTCGCAAAGTTTTCCGAATCCCCCAAAAGATTTTGACACTTTCACGTCCAAATCTCTAAAACTCTGGTTGAGAGTCACAAAATAAATATTGACATGTTTAGAGTTTTTTTCAACATTTTGAAATCCCGTTGAAACTTTTGACATTCTCGCAAAGTTTTCCAACTCCCCGACAAGATTTTGACACTTTCACGTCCAAACCTTTAAAACTGCGGTGGAGAATCCTAAAATCAATGTTGACATGTTTAGACTTTTTTTCAACATTTTGGAAATCCCGGTGAAACTTTTGACATTCTCTCAAAGTTTTCCAAATCCCCCAAAAGATTTTGAAACTTTCACGTCCAAATCTCTAAAACTCCGGTGGAGAAGCTTAAAATCAATGTTGACATGTTTAGACTTTTTTTCAACATTTTGGACATCCCGGTGAAACTTTTGACATTCTCGCAAAGTTTTCCAAATCCCCCAAAAGATTTTGACACTTTCACGTCCAAATCTCTAAAACTCCGGTGGAGAATCCTAAAATCAATGTTGACATGTTTCGAGGTTTTTTCAACATATTGGAAATCCCGGTGAAACTTTTGACATTCTCGCAAAGTTTTCCGAATCCCCCAAAAGATTTTGACACTTTCACGTCCAAATCTCTAAAACTCCGGTGGAGAATCCTAAAATCAATGTTGACATGTTTAGAGATTTTATCAACATTTTGGAAATCCCGGTGAAACTTTTGACATTCTCGCAAAGTTTTCCAAATCCCCGACAAGATTTTGACACTTTCACGTCCAAACCTTTAAAACTCCCGTGGAGAATCCTAAAATCAATGTTGACATGTTTCGAGGTTTTTTCAACATTTTGGAAATCCCGGTGAAACTTTTGACATTCTCGCAAAGTTTTCCAAATCCCCCAAAAGATTTTGACACTTTCACGTCCAAACCTTTAAAACTCCGGTGGAGAATCCTAAAATCAATGTTGACATGTTTAGAGTTTTTTTCAACATTTTGGAAATCCCGGTGAAACTTTTGACATTCTCGCAAAGTTTTCCAAATCCCCCAAACGATTTTGACACTTTCACGTCCAAATCTCTAAAACTCTGGTGGCGTATGCTAAAATCAATGTGACATGTTTAGACTTTTTTTCAACATTTTGGAAATCCTGGTGAAACTTTTGACATTCTCGCAAAGTTTTCCGAATCCCCCAAAAGATTTTGACACTTTCACGTCCAAACCTCTAAAACTCCGGTTGAGAATCCTAAAATCAATGTTGACATGTTTAGAGTTTTTTTCAACATTAAGGAAATCTCGGAGAAACTTTTGACATTCTCGCAAAGTTTTCCAAATCCCCCAAAAGATTTTGACACTTTCACGTCCAAACCTCTAAAATTCCGGTGGAGAATCCTAAAATCAATGTTGACATGTTTAGAGTTTTTTTCAACATTTTGTAAATCCCGGTGAAACTTTTCACATTCTCGCAAAGTTTTCCGAATCCCCCAAAAGATTTTGACACTTTCACGTCCAAATCTCTAAAACTGCGGTGGAGTATGCTAAAATCAATGTTGACATGTTTCGAGGTTTTTTCAACATTTTGGACAACCCGGTGAAACTTTTGACATTCTCGCAAAGTTTTCCAAATCCCCCAAAAGATTTTAACACATTCACGTCCCAATCTCTAAAACTCCGGTGGAGAATCCTAAAATCAATGTTGACATGTTTCGAGGTTTTTTCAACATTTTGGAAATCACGTTGAAACTTTTGACATTCTCGCAAAGTTTTCCAAATCCCCGACAAGATTTTGACATTTTCACGTCCAAACCTTTAAAACTCCGGTGGAGAATCCTAAAATCAATGTTGACATGTTTCGAGGTTTTTTCAACATTTTGGAAATCCCGGTGAAACTTTTCACATTCTCGCAAAGTTTTCCAAATCCCCCAAAAGATTTTGACACTTTCACGTCCAAACCTTTAAAACTCCGGTGGAGAATCCTAAAATCAATGTTGACATGTTTAGAGTTTTTTTCAACATTAAGGAAATCTCGGAGAAACTTTTGACATTCTCATAAAGTTTTCCAAATCCGTGGAAAGATTTTGACACTTTCACGTCCAAATCTCTAAAACTCCGGTGGAGAATCCTAAAATCAATGTTGACATGTTTCGAGGTTTTTTCAACATTTTGGAAATCCCGGTGAAACTTTTGACATTCTCGCAAAGTTTTCCAAATCCCCGACAAGATTTTGACACTTTAACGTCCAAACCTCTAAAACTGCGGTGGAGAAACCTAAAATCAATGTTGACATGTTTAGAGTTTTTTTCAACATTTTGTAAATCCCGGTGAAACCTTTGACATTCTCGCAAAGTTTTCCAAATCCCCCAAAAGATTTTGACACTTTCACGTCCAAATCTCTAAAACTCCGGTGGAGAATCCTAAAATCAATGTTGACATGTTTCGAGGTTTTTTCAACATTTTGGAAATCCCGGTGAAACTTTTGACATTCTCGCAAAGTTTTCCGAATCCCCCAAAAGATTTTGACACTTTCACGTCCAAACGTCTAAAACTCCGGTGGAGAATCCTAAAATCAATGTTGACATGTTTAGAGATTTTATCAACATTTTGTAAATCCCGGTGAAACTTTTGACATTCTCGCAAAGTTTTCCAAATCCCCGACAAGATTTTGACACTTTCACGTCCAAATCTCTAAAACTCCGGTAGAGAATCTTAAAATCAACGTTGACATGTTTCGAGGTTTTTTCAACATTTTGGAAATCCCGGTGAATCTTTTCACATTCTCGCAAAGTTTTCCAAATCCCCCAAAAGATTTTGACACTTTCACGTCCAAACCTCTAAAATTCCGGTGGAGAATCCTAAAATCAATGTTGACATGTTTAGAGTTTTTTTCAACATTTTGTAAATCCCGGTGAAACTTTTCACATTCTCGCAAAGTTTTCCGAATCCCCCAAAAGATTTTGACACTTTCACGTCCAAATCTCTAAAACTGCGGTGGAGTATGCTAAAATCAATGTTGACATGTTTAGACTTTTTTTCAACATTTTGGACAACCCGGTGAAACTTTTGACATTCTCGCAAAGTTTTCCAAATCCCCCAAAAGATTTTAACACATTCACGTCCCAATCTCTAAAACTCCGGTAGAGAATCCTAAAATCAATGTTGACATGTTTCGAGGTTTTTTCAACATTTTGGAAATCCCGTTGAAACTTTTGACATTCTCGCAAAGTTTTCCAAATCCCCCAAACGATTTTGACACTTTCACGTCCAAATCTCTAAAACTCCGGTGGCGTATGCTAAAATCAATGTGACATGTTTAGAGGTTTTTTCAACATTTTGGAAATCCTGGTGAAACTTTTGACATTCTCGCAAAGTTTTCCGAATCCCCCAAAAGATTTTGACACTTTCACGTCCAAACCTCTAAAACTCCGGTTGAAAATCCTAAAATCAATGTTGACATGTTTAGAGTTTTTTTCAACATTAAGGAAATCTCGGAGAAACTTTTGACATTCTCACAAAGTTTTCCAAATCCGTGGAAAGATTTTGACACTTTCACGTCCAAATCTCTAAAACTCCGGTGGAGAATCCTAAAATCAATGTTGACATGTTTCGAGGTTTTTTCAACATTTTGGAAATCCCGGTGAAACTTTTGACATTCTCGCAAAGTTTTCCAAATCCCCGACAAGTTATTGACACTTTCACGTCCAAACCTCTAAAACTGCGGTGGAGAATCCTAAAATCAATGTTGACATGTTTAGAGTTTTTTTCAACATTAAGGAAATCTCGGAGAAACTTTTGACATTCTCACAAAGTTTTCCAAATCCGTGGAAAGATTTTGACACTTTCACGTCCAAATCTCTAAAACTCCGGTGGAGAATCCTAAAATCAATGTTGACATGTTTCGAGGTTTTTTCAACATTTTGTAAATCCCGGTGAAACTTTTGACATTCTCTCAAAGTTTTCCAAATCCCCCAAAAGATTTTGACACTTTCACGTCCAAATCTCTAAAACTCCGGTGGAGAATCCTAAAATCAATGTTGACATGTTTCGAGGTTTTTTCAACATATTGGAAATCCCGGTGAAACTTTTGACATTCTCGCAAAGTTTTCCGAATCCCCCAAAAGATTTTGACACTTTCACGTCCAAATCTCTAAAACTCCGGTGGAGAATCCTAAAATCAATGTTGACATGTTTAGAGATTTTATCAACATTTTGTAAATCCCGGTGAAACTTTTGACATTCTCGCAAAGTTTTCCAAATCCCCGACAAGATTTTGACACTTTCACGTCCAAATCTCTAAAACTCCGGTAGAGAATCCTAAAATCAACGTTGACATGTTTCGAGGTTTTTTCAACATTTTGGAAATCCCGTTGAAACTTTTGACATTCTCGCAAAGTTTTCCAAATCCCCGACAAGATTTTGACACTTTCACGTCCAAACCTCTAAAACTGCGGTGGAGAATCCTAAAATCAATGTTGACATGTTTAGAGTTTTTTTCAACATTTTGTAAATCCCGGTGAAACTTTTCACATTCTCGCAAAGTTTTCCGAATCCCCCAAAAGATTTTGACACTTTCACGTCCAAATCTCTAAAACTGCGGTGGAGTATGCTAAAATCAATGTTGACATGTTTAGACTTTTTTTCAACATTTTGGACAACCCGGTGAATCTTTTGACATTCTCGCAAAGTTTTCCAAATCCCCCAAAAGATTTTAACACATTCACGTCCCAATCTCTAAAACTCCGGTAGAGAATCCTAAAATCAATGTTGACATGTTTAGAGATTTTATCAACTTTTTGTAAATCCCGGTGAAACTTTTGACATTCTCGCAAAGTTTTCCAAATCCCCGACAAGATTTTGACACTTTCACGTCCAAATCTCTAAAACTGCGGTGGAGAATCCTAAAATCAATGTTGACATGTTTAGAGTTTTTTTCAACATTTTGGAAATCCCGGTGAAACTTTTGACATTTTTCGCAAAGTTTTCCAAATCCCCCAAAAGATTTTGACACTTTCACGTCCAAACCTTTAAAACTGCGGTGGAGAATCCTAAAATCAATGTTGACATGTTTCGAGGTTTTTTCAACATTTTGGAAATCCCGGTGAAACTTTTGACATTCTCGCAAAGTTTTCCGAATCCCCCAAAAGATTTTGACACTTTCACGTCCAAACCTCTAAAACTCCGGTTGAGAATCCTAAAATCAATGTTGACATGTTTAGAGTTTTTTTCAACATTAAGGAAATCTCGGAGAAACTTTTGACATTCTCACAAAGTTTTCCAAATCCGTGGAAAGATTTTGACACTTGCACGTCCAAATCTCTAAAACTCCGGTGGAGAATCCTAAAATCAATGTTGACATGTTTCGAGGTTTTTTCAACATTTTGGAAATCCCGGTGAAACTTTTGACATTCTCTCAAAGTTTTCCAAATCCCCCAAAAGATTTTGAAGCTTTCACGTCCAAATCTCTAAAACTCCGGTGGAGAAGCTTAAAATCAATGTTGACATGTTTAGACGTTTTTTCAACATTTTGGACATCCCGGTGAAACTTTTGACATTCTCGCAAAGTTTTCCAAATCCCCCAAAAGATTTTGACACTTTCACGTCCAAATCTCTAAAACTCCGGTGGAGAATCCTAAAATCAATGTTGACATGTTTCGAGGTTTTTTCAACATATTGGAAATCCCGGTGAAACTTTTGACATTCTCGCAAAGTTTTCCGAATCCCCCAAAAGTTTTTTACACTTTCACGTCCAAATCTCTAAAACTGCGGTGGAGAATCCTAAAATCAATGTTGACATGTTTAGAGTTTTTTTCAACATTTTGGAAATCCCGGTGAAACTTTTGACATTTTTCGCAAAGTTTTCCAAATCCCCCAAAAGATTTTGACACTTTCACGTCCAAACCTTTAAAACTGCGGTGGAGAATCCTAAAATCAATGTTGACATGTTTCGAGGTTTTTTCAACATTTTGGAAATCCCGGTGAAACTTTTGACATTCTTGCAAAGTTTTCCGAATCCCCCAAAAGATTTTGACACTTTCACGTCCAAACCTCTAAAACTCCGGTTGAGAATCCTAAAATCAATGTTGACATGTTTAGAGTTTTTTTCAACATTAAGGAAATCTCGGAGAAACTTTTGACATTCTCACAAAGTTTTCCAAATCCGTGGAAAGATTTTGACACTTTCACGTCCAAATCTCTAAAACTCCGGTGGAGAATCCTAAAATCAATGTTGACATGTTTCGAGGTTTTTTCAACATTTTGGAAATCCCGGTGAATCTTTTGACATTCTCTCAAAGTTTTCCAAATCCCCCAAAAGATTTTGAAGCTTTCACGTCCAAATCTCTAAAACTCCGGTAGAGAAGCTTAAAATCAATGTTGACATGTTTAGACTTTTTTTCAACATTTTGGACATCCCGGTGAAACTTTTGACATTCTCGCAAAGTTTTCCAAATCCCCGACAAGATTTTGACACTTTCACGTCCAAATCTCTAAAACTCCGGTAGAGAATCCTAAAATCAACGTTGACATGTTTCGAGGTTTTTTCAACATTTTGGAAATCCCGTTGAAACTTTTGACATTCTCGCAAAGTTTTCCAAATCCCCCAAAAGATTTTGACACTTTCACGTCCAAACCTCTAAAATTCCGGTGGAGAATCCTAAAATCAATGTTGACATGTTTAGAGTTTTTTTCAACATTTTGTAAATCCCGGTGAAACTTTTCACATTCTCGCAAAGTTTTCCGAATCCCCCAAAAGATTTTGACACTTTCACGTCCAAATCTCTAAAACTGCGGTGGAGTATGCTAAAATCAATGTTGACATGTTTAGACTTTTTTTCAACATTTTGGACAACCCGGTGAATCTTTTGACATTCTCGCAAAGTTTTCCAAATCCCCCAAAAGATTTTAACACATTCACGTCCCAATCTCTAAAACTCCGGTAGAGAATCCTAAAATCAATGTTGACATGTTTCGAGGTTTTTTCAACATTTTGGAAATCCCGTTGAAACTTTTGACATTCTCGCAAAGTTTTCCAAATCCCCGACAAGATTTTGACACTTTCACGTCCAAACCTTTAAAACTCCGGTGGAGAATCCTAAAATCAATGTTGACATGTTTCGAGGTTTTTTCAACATTTTGGAAATCCCGGTGAAACTTTTGACATTCTCGCAAAGTTTTCCAAATCCCCGACAAGTTATTGACACTTTCACGTCCAAACCTCTAAAACTGCGGTGGAGAATCCTAAAATCAATGTTGACATGTTTAGAGTTTTTTTCAACATTAAGGAAATCTCGGAGAAACTTTTGACATTCTCATAAAGTTTTCCAAATCCGTGGAAAGATTTTGACACTTTCACGTCCAAATCTCTAAAACTCCGGTGGAGAATCCTAAAATCAATGTTGACATGTTTCGAGGTTTTTTCAACATTTTGGAAATCCCGATGAAACTTTTGACATTCTCGCAAAGTTTTCCAAATCCCCGACAAGATTTTGACACTTTCACGTCCAAACCTCTAAAACTGCGGTGGAGAATCCTAAAATCAATGTTGACATGTTTCGAGGTTTTTTCAACAATTTGGAAATCCCGGTGAAACCTTTGACATTCTCGCAAAGTTTTCCAAATCCCCCAAAAGATTTTGACACTTTCACGTACAAACCTTTAAAACTCCGGTGGAGAATCCTAAAATCAATGTTGACATGTTTCGAGGTTTTTTCAACATTTTGGAAATCCCGTTGAAACTTTTGACATTCTCGCAAAGTTTTCCAAATCCCCCAAACGATTTTGACACTTTCACGTCCAAATCTCTAAAACTCCGGTGGCGTATGCTAAAATCAATGTGACATGTTTAGAGGTTTTTTCAACATTTTGGAAATCCTGGTGAAACTTTTGACATTCTCGCAAAGTTTTCCGAATCCCCCAAAAGATTTTGACACTTTCACGTCCAAACCTCTAAAACTCCGGTTGAAAATCCTAAAATCAATGTTGACATGTTTAGAGTTTTTTTCAACATTAAGGAAATCTCGGAGAAACTTTTGACATTCTCACAAAGTTTTCCAAATCCGTGGAAAGATTTTGACACTTTCACGTCCAAATCTCTAAAACTCCGGTGGAGAATCCTAAAATCAATGTTGACATGTTTCGAGGTTTTTTCAACATTTTGTAAATCCCGGTGAAACTTTTGACATTCTCTCAAAGTTTTCCAAATCCCCCAAAAGATTTTGACACTTTCACGTCCAAATCTCTAAAACTCCGGTGGAGAATCCTAAAATCAATGTTGACATGTTTCGAGGTTTTTTCAACATTTTGGAAATCCCGGTGAAACTTTTGACATTCTCGCAAAGTTTTCCGAATCCCCCAAAAGATTTTGACACTTTCACGTCCAAATCTCTAAAACTCCGGTGGAGAATCCTAAAATCAATGTTGACATGTTTAGAGATTTTATCAAATTTTGTAAATCCCGGTGAAACTTTTGACATTCTCGCAAAGTTTTCCAAATCCCCGACAAGATTTTGACACTTTCACGTCCAAATCTCTAAAACTCCGGTAGAGAATCCTAAAATCAACGTTGACATGTTTCGAGGTTTTTTCAACATTTTGGAAATCCCGTTGAAACTTTTGACATTCTCGCAAAGTTTTCCAAATCCCCGACAAGATTTTGACACTTTCACGTCCAAACCTCTAAAATTCCGGTGGAGAATCCTAAAATCAATGTTGACATGTTTAGAGTTTTTTTCAACATTTTGTAAATCCCGGTGAAACTTTTCACATTCTCGCAAAGTTTTCCGAATCCCCCAAAAGATTTTGACACTTTCACGTCCAAATCTCTAAAACTGCGGTGGAGTATGCTAAAATCAACGTTGACATGTTTCGAGGTTTTTTCAACATTTTGGAAATCCCGGTGAATCTTTTGACATTCTCGCAAAGTTTTCCAAATCCCCCAAAAGATTTTAACACATTCACGTCCCAATCTCTAAAACTCCGGTAGAGAATCCTAAAATCAATGTTGACATGTTTCGAGGTTTTTTCAACATTTTGGAAATCCCGTTGAAACTTTTGACATTCTCGCAAAGTTTTCCAAATCCCCGACAAGATTTTGACACTTTCACGTCCCAACCTTTAAAACTGCGGTGGAGAATCCTAAAATCAATGTTGACATGTTTCGAGGTTTTTTCAACATTAAGGAAATCTCGGAGAAACGTTTGACATTCTCACAAAGTTTTCCAAATCCGTGGAAAGATTTTGACACTTTCACGTCCAAATCTCTAAAACTCCGGTGGAGAATCCTAAAATCAATGTTGACATGTTTAGAGTTTTTTTCAACATTTTGGAAATCCCGGTGAAACTTTTGACATTCTCGCAAAGTTTTCCGAATCCCCGAAAAGATTTTGAAGCTTTCACGTCCAAACCTCTAAAACTCCGGTGGAGAATCCTAAAATCAATGTTGACATGTTTCGAGGTTTTTTCAACATTTTGGAAATCCCGGTGAAACTTTTGACATTCTCGCAAAGTTTTCCAAATCCCCGACAAGTTATTGACACTTTCACGTCCAAATCTCTAAAACTGCGGTGGAGAATCCTAAAATCAATGTTGACATGTTTAGAGTTTTTTTCAACATTTTGGAAATCCCGGTGAAACTTTTGACATTTTTCGCAAAGTTTTCCAAATCCCCCAAAAGATTTTGACACTTTCACGTCCAAACCTTTAAAACTGCGGTGGAGAATCCTAAAATCAATGTTGACATGTTTCGAGGTTTTTTCAACATTTTGGAAATCCCGGTGAAACTTTTGACATTCTTGCAAAGTTTTCCGAATCCCCCAAAAGATTTTGACACTTTCACGTCCAAACCTCTAAAACTCCGGTTGAGAATCCTAAAATCAATGTTGACATGTTTAGAGTTTTTTTCAACATTAAGGAAATCTCGGAGAAACTTTTGACATTCTCACAAAGTTTTCCAAATCCGTGGAAAGATTTTGACACTTTCACGTCCAAATCTCTAAAACTCCGGTGGAGAATCCTAAAATCAATGTTGACATGTTTCGAGGTTTTTTCAACATTTTGGAAATCCCGGTGAATCTTTTGACATTCTCTCAAAGTTTTCCAAATCCCCCAAAAGATTTTGAAGCTTTCACGTCCAAATCTCTAAAACTCCGGTAGAGAAGCTTAAAATCAATGTTGACATGTTTAGACTTTTTTTCAACATTTTGGACATCCCGGTGAAACTTTTGACATTCTCGCAAAGTTTTCCAAATCCCCGACAAGATTTTGACACTTTCACGTCCAAATCTCTAAAACTCCGGTAGAGAATCCTAAAATCAACGTTGACATGTTTCGAGGTTTTTTCAACATTTTGGAAATCCCGTTGAAACTTTTGACATTCTCGCAAAGTTTTCCAAATCCCCCAAAAGATTTTGACACTTTCACGTCCAAACCTCTAAAATTCCGGTGGAGAAGCTTAAAATCAATGTTGACATGTTTAGAGTTTTTTTCAACATTTTGTAAATCCCGGTGAAACTTTTCACATTCTCGCAAAGTTTTCCGAATCCCCCAAAAGATTTTGACACTTTCACGTCCAAATCTCTAAAACTGCGGTGGAGTATGCTAAAATCAATGTTGACAAGTTTAGACTTTTTTTCAACATTTTGGACAACCCGGTGAATCTTTTGACATTCTCGCAAAGTTTTCCAAATCCCCCAAAAGATTTTAACACATTCACGTCCCAATCTCTAAAACTCCGGTAGAGAATCCTAAAATCAATGTTGACATGTTTCGAGGTTTTTTCAACATTTTGGAAATCCCGTTGAAACTTTTGACATTCTCGCAAAGTTTTCCAAATCCCCGACAAGATTTTGACACTTTCACGTCCAAACCTTTAAAACTCCGGTGGAGAATCCTAAAATCAATGTTGACATGTTTCGAGGTTTTTTCAACATTTTGGAAATCCCGGTGAAACTTTTGACATTCTCGCAAAGTTTTCCAAATCCCCGACAAGTTATTGACACTTTCACGTCCAAACCTCTAAAACTGCGGTGGAGAATCCTAAAATCAATGTTGACATGTTTAGAGTTTTTTTCAACATTAAGGAAATCTCGGAGAAACTTTTGACATTCTCATAAAGTTTTCCAAATCCGTGGAAAGATTTTGACACTTTCACGTCCAAATCTCTAAAACTCCGGTAGAGAATCCTAAAATCAATGTTGACATGTTTCGAGGTGTTTTCAACATTTTGGAAATCCCGGTGAAACTTTTGACATTCTCGCAAAGTTTTCCAAATCCCCCAAAAGATTTTGACACTTTCACGTCCAAATCTCTAAAACTCCGGTGGAGAATCCTAAAATCAATGTTGACATGTTTCGAGGTTTTTTCAACATTTTGGAAATCCCGGTGAAACTTTTGACATTCTCGCAAAGTTTTCCAAATCCCCGACAAGTTATTGACACTTTCACGTCCAAACCTCTAAAACTGCGGTGGAGAATCCTAAAATCAATGTTGACATGTTTAGAGTTTTTTTCAACATTTTGGAAATCCCGGTGAAACTTTTGACATTCTCGCAAAGTTTTCCAAATCCCCCAAAAGATTTTGACACTTTCACGTCCAAACCTCTAAAACTCCGGTTGAGAATCCTAAAATCAATGTTGACATGTTTAGAGTTTTTTTCAACATTAAGGAAATCTCGGAGAAACTTTTGACATTCTCACAAAGTTTTCCGAATCCGTGGAAAGATTTTGAAACTTCCACGTCCAAATCTCTAAAACTCCGGTGGAGAATCCTAAAATCAATGTTGACATGTTTCGAGGTTTTTTCAACATTTTGGAAATCCCGGTGAAACTTTTGACATTCTCGCAAAGTTTTCCAAATCCCCCAAAAGATTTTGAAGCTTTCACGTCCAAATCTCTAAAACTCCGGTGGAGAAGCTTAAAATCAATGTTGACATGTTTAGACTTTTTTTCAACATTTTGGACATCCCGGTGAAACTTTTGACATTCTCGCAAAGTTTTCCAAATCCCCCAAAAGATTTTGACACTTTCACGTCCAAATCTCTAAAACTCCGGTGGAGAATCCTAAAATCAATGTTGACATGTTTCGAGGTTTTTTCAACATTTTGGAAATCCCGGTGAAACTTTTGACATTCTCGCAAAGTTTTTCAAATCCCCGACAAGATTTTGACACTTTCACGTCCAAACCTCTAAAACTGCGGTGGAGAAACCTAAAATCAATGTTGACATGTTTAGAGATTTTATCAACATTTTGGAAATCCCGGTGAAACCTTTGACATTCTCGCAAAGTTTTCCAAATCCCCCAAAAGATTTTGACACTTTCACGTCCAAATCTCTAAAACTGCGGTGGAGAATCCTAAAATCAATGTTGACATGTTTCGAGGTGTTTTCAACATTTTGGAAATCCCGGTGAAACTTTTGACATTCTCGCAAAGTTTTCCAAATCCCCCAAAAGATTTTGACACTTTCACGTCCAAATCTCTAAAACTCCGGTGGAGAATCCTAAAATCAATGTTGACATGTTTAGACTTTTTCTCAGCATTTTGGAAATCCCGGTGAAACTTTTGACATTGTCGCAAAGTTTTCCGAATCCCCCAAAAGATTTTGACACTTTCACGTCCAAATCTCTAAAACTCCGGTGGAGTATGCTAAAATCAATGTTGACATGTTTAGACTTTTTTCCAACATTTTGGACATCCCGTTGAAACGTTTGACATTCTCGCAAAGTTTTCCAAATCCCCCAAAAGACTTTGACACTTTCACGTCCAAACCTCTAAAACTCCGGTAGAGAATCCTAAAATCAATGTTGACATGTTTAGAGTTTTTTTCAACATTAAGGAAATCTCGGAGAAACTTTTGACATTCTCACAAAGTTTTCCAAATCCGTTGAAAGATTTTGACACTTTCACGTCCAAATCTCTAAAACTCCGGTGGAGAATCCTAAAATCAATGTTGACATGTTTCGAGGTTTTTTCAACATTTTGGAAATCCCGGTGAAACTTTTGACATTCTCGCAAAGTTTTCCAAATCCCCGACAAGTTATTGACACTTTCACGTACAAACCTCTAAAACTGCGGTGGAGAATCCTAAAATCAATGTTGACATGTTTAGAGTTTTTTTCAACATTAAGGAAATCTCGGAGAAACTTTTGACATTCTCACAAAGTTTTCCAAATCCCCCAAAAGATTTTGACACTTTCACGTCCAAATTTCTAAAACTCCAGTGGAGTATGCTAAAATCAATGTGACATGTTTAGACTTTTTTTCAACATTTTGGACAACCCGGTGAAACTTTTGACATTCTCGCAAAGTTTTCCGAATCCCCCAAAAGATTTTGACACTTTCACGTCCAAACCTCTAAAACTCTGGTTGAGAGTCACAAAATAAATATTGACATGTTATAGAGTTTTTTTCAACATTTTGAAATCCCGTTGAAACTTTTGACATTCTCGCAAAGTTTTCCAACTCCCCGACAAGATTTTGACACTTTCACGTCCAAATCTCTAAAACTGCGGTGGAGAATCCTAAAATCAATGTTGACATGTTTAGAGATTTTTTCAATATTTTGTAAAACCCGGTGAAACTTTTGACAGTCTTGCAAAGTTTTCCAAATCCCTGACAAGATTTTGACACTTTCACGTCCAAATCTCTGAAACTCCGGTTGAGAGTCACAAAATAATTATTGACATGTTTAGAGTTTTTTTCAACATTTTGGACATCCCGGTGAAACTTTTTACATTCTCGCAAAGTTTTCCAAATCCCCGACAAGATATTGACACTTTCACGTCCAAATCTCTGAAACTCCGGTAGAGAATCCTAAAATCAATGTTGACATGTTTCGAGGTGTTTTCAACATTTTGGAAATCCCGGTGAAACTTTTGACATTCTCGCAAAGTTTTCCAAATCCCCCAAAAGATTTTGACACTTTCACGTCCAAATCTCTAAAACTCCGGTGGAGAATCCTAAAATCAATGTTGACATGTTTAGACTTTTTCTCAACGTTTTGGAAATCCCGGTGAAACTTTTGACATTGTCGCAAAGTTTTCCAAATCCCCCAAAAGATTTTGACACTTTCACGCCCAAATCTCTAAAACTCCGGTGGAGTATGCTAAAATCAATGTTGACATGTTTAGACTTTTTTCCAACATTTTGGACATCCCGGTGAAACGTTTGACATTCTCGCAAAGTTTTCCGAATCCCCCAAAAGACTTTGACACTTTCACGTCCAAACCTCTAAAACTCCGGTTGAGAATCCTAAAATCAATGTTGACATGTTTAGAGTTTTTTTCAACATTAAGGAAATCTCGGAGAAACTTTTGACATTCTCACAAAGTTTTCCAAATCCGTGGAAAGATTTTGACACTTTCACGTCCAAATCTCTAAAACTCCGGTGGAGAATCCTAAAATCAATGTTGACATGTTTCGAGGTTTTTTCAACATTTTGGAAATCCCGGTGAAACTTTTGACATTCTCGCAAAGTTTTCCAAATCCCCGACAAGTTATTGACACTTTCACGTCCAAACCTCTAAAACTGCGGTGGAGAATCCTAAAATCAATGTTGACATGTTTAGAGTTTTTTTCAACATTAAGGAAATCTCGGAGAAACTCTTGACATTCTCACAAAGTTTTCCAAATCCCCCAAAAGATTTTGACACTTTCACGTCCAAACCTCTAAAACTCCAGTGGAGTATGCTAAAATCAATGTGACATGTATAGACTTTTTTTAAAAAATTTTGGAAATCCCGGTGAAACTTTTGACATTCTCGCAAAGTTTTCCGAATCCCCCAAAAGATTTTGACACTTTCACGTCCAAACGTCTAAAACTCTGGTTGAGAATCACAAAATAAACATTGACATGTTTAGAGTTTTTTTCAACATTTTGAAATCCCGTTGAAACTTTTGACATTCTCGCAAAGTTTTCCAACTCCCCGACAAGATTTTGACACTTTCACGTCCAAATCTCTAAAACTCCGGTGGAGAATCCTAAAATCAATGTTGACATGTTTAGAGTTTTTTTCAACATTTTGGAAATCCCGTTGAAACTTTTGACATTCTCGCAAAGTTTTCCGAATCCCCGAAAAGATTTTGACACTTTCACGTCCAAACCTCTAAAACTCCGGTGGAGAATCCTAAAATCAATGTTGACATGTTTCGAGGTTTTTTCAACATTTTGGAAATCCCGGTGAAACTTTTGACATTCTCGCAAAGTTTTCCAAAACCCCGACAAGTTATTGACACTTTCACGTCCAAATCTCTAAAACTGCGGTGGAGAATCCTAAAATCAATGTTGACATGTTTAGAGTTTTTTTCAACATTTTGGAAATCCCGGTGAAACTTTTGACATTTTTCGCAAAGATTTCCAAATCCCCCAAAAGATTTTGACACTTTCACGTCCAAACCTTTAAAACTGCGGTGGAGAATCCTAAAATCAATGTTGACATGTTTCGAGGTTTTTTCAACATTTTGGAAATCCCGGTGAAACTTTTGACATTCTCGCAAAGTTTTCCGAATCCCCCAAAAGATTTTGACACTTTCACGTCCAAACCTCTAAAACTGCGGTGGAGAAACCTAAAATCAATGTTGACATGTTTAGAGCTTTTTTCAACATTAAGGAAATCTCGGAGAAACTTTTGACATTCTCACAAAGTTTTCCAAATCCGTGGAAAGATTTTGACACTTTCACGTCCAAATCTCTAAAACTCCGGTGGAGAATCCTAAAATCAATGTTGACATGTTTCGAGGTTTTTTCAACATTTTGGAAATCCCGGTGAAACTTTTGACATTCTCGCAAAGTTTTCCGAATCCCCCAAAAGATTTTGACACTTTCACGTCCAAATCTCTAAAACTCCGGTGGAGAATCCTAAAATCAATGTTGACATGTTTAGAGATTTTATCAACATTTTGTAAAACCCGGTGAAACTTTTGACATTCTCGCAAAGTTTTCCAAATCCCCGACAAGATTTTGACACTTTCAAGTCCAAATCTCTAAAACTCCGGTAGAGAATCCTAAAATCAACGTTGACATGTTTAGAGTTTTTTTCAACATTTTGGACATCCCGGTGAAACTTTTGACATTCTCGCAAAGTTTTCCAAATCCCCCAAAAGATTTTGACACTTTCACGTCCAAACCTCTAAAATTCCGGTGGAGAATCCTAAAATCAATGTTGACATGTTTAGACTTTTTTTCAACATTTTGGAAATCCCGGTGAAACTTTTGACATTCTCGCAAAGTTTTCCAAATCCGTGGAAAGATTTTGACACTTTCACGTCCAAATCTCTAAAACTCCGGTGGCGTATGCTAAAATCTATCTGACATGTTTAGAGGTTTTTTCAACATTTTGGAAATCCTGGTGAAACTTTTGACATTCTCGCAAAGTTTTCCGAATCCCCCAAAAGATTTTGACACTTTCACGTCCAAACCTCTAAAACTCCGGTTGAGAATCCTAAAATCAATGTTGACATGTTTAGAGTTTTTTTCAACATTAAGGAAATCTCGGAGAAACTTTTGACATTCTCACAAAGTTTTCCAAATCCGTGGAAAGATTTTGACACTTTCACGTCCAAATCTCTAAAACTCCGGTGGAGAATCCTAAAATCAATGTTGACATGTTTAGAGTTTTTTTCAACATTTTGGAAATCCCGGTGAAACTTTTGACATTCACGGAAAGTTTTCCAAATCCCCGACAAGATTTTGACACTTTCACGTCCAAACCTTTAAAACTCCGGTGGAGAATCCTAAAATCAATGTTGACATGTTTCGAGGTTTTTTCAACATTTTGGAAATCCCGGTGAAACTTTTGACATTCTCGCAAAGTTTTCCAAATCCCCCAAAAGATTTTGACACTTTCACGTCCAAACCTCTAAAACAACAGTGGAGTATGCTAAAATCAATGTGACATGTTTAGACTTTTTTTCAACATTTTGGACATCCCGGTGAAACGTTTGACATTCTCGCAAAGTTTTCCGAATCCCCCAAAAGATTTTGACACTTTCACGTCCAAACGTCTAAAACTCTGGTTGAGAGTCACAAAATAAATATTGACATGTTTAGAGTTTTTTTCAACATTTTGTAAACCCCGGTGAAACTTTTGACATTCTCGCAGTTTTCCAAATCCCCGACAAGATTTTGAAACTTTCACGTCCAAATCTCTAAAACTCCGGTGGAGAATCACAAAGTCATTGTTGACATGTTTAGAGGTTTATTCAACATGTTGGAAATCCCGGTGAAACTTTTGACATTCTCGCAAAGTTTTCCGAATCCCCCAAAAGATTTTGACACTTTCACGTCCAAATCTCTAAAATTCCGGTGGAGAATCCTAAAATCAATGTTGACATGTTTAGAGATTTTTTCAACATTTTGTAAAACCCGGTGAAACTTTTGACAGTCTTGCAAAGTTTTCCAAATCCCTGACAAGATTTTGACACTTTCACGTCCAAATCTCTGAAACTCCGGTTGAGAGTCACAAAATAATTATTGACATGTTTAGAGTTTTTTTCAACATTTTGGACATCCCGGTGAAACGTTTGACATTCTCGCAAAGTTTTCCAAATCCCCGACAAGTTATTGACACTTTCACGTCCAAATCTCTAAAACTGCGGTGGAGAATCCTAAAATCAATGTTGACATGTTTAGAGTTTTTTTCAACATTTTGGAAATCCCGGTGAAACTTTTGACATTTTTCGCAAAGATTTCCAAATCCCCCAAAAGATTTTGACACTTTCACGTCCAAACCTTTAAAACTGCGGTGGAGAATCCTAAAATCAATGTTGACATGTTTCGAGGTTTTTTCAACATTTTGGAAATCCCGGTGAAACTTTTGACATTCTCGCAAAGTTTTCCGAATCCCCCAAAAGATTTTGACACTTTCACGTCCAAACCTCTAAAACTGCGGTGGAGAAACCTAAAATCAATGTTGACATGTTTAGAGTTTTTTTCAACATTAAGGAAATCTCGGAGAAACTTTTGACATTCTCACAAAGTTTTCCAAATCCGTGGAAAGATTTTGACACTTTCACGTCCAAATCTCTAAAACTCCGGTGGAGAATCCTAAAATCAATGTTGACATGTTTCGAGGTTTTTTCAACATTTTGGAAATCCCGGTGAAACTTTTGACATTCTCGCAAAGTTTTCCGAATCCCCCAAAAGATTTTGACACTTTCACGTCCAAATCTCTAAAACTCCGGTGGAGAATCCTAAAATCAATGTTGACATGTTTAGAGATTTTATCAACATTTTGTAAAACCCGGTGAAACTTTTGACATTCTCGCAAAGTTTTCCAAATCCCCGACAAGATTTTGACACTTTCACGTCCAAATCTCTAAAACTCCGGTAGAGAATCCTAAAATCAACGTTGACATGTTTCGAGGTTTTTTCAACATTTTGGAAATCCCGTTGAAACTTTTGACATTCTCGCAAAGTTTTCCAAATCCCCCAAAAGATTTTGACACTTTCACGTCCAAACCTCTAAAATTCCGGTGGAGAATCCTAAAATCAATGTTGACATGTTTAGACTTTTTTTCAACATTTTGGAAATCCCGGTGAAACTTTTGACATTCTCGCAAAGTTTTCCAAATCCGTGGAAAGATTTTGACACTTTCACGTCCAAATCTCTAAAACTCCGGTGGCGTATGCTAAAATCAATGTGACATGTTTAGAGGTTTTTTCAACATTTTGGAAATCCTGGTGAAACTTTTGACATTCTCGCAAAGTTTTCCGAATCCCCCAAAAGATTTTGACACTTTCACGTCCAAACCTCCAAAACTCCGGTTGAGAATCCTAAAATCAATGTTGACATGTTTAGAGTTTTTTTCAACATTAAGGAAATCTCGGAGAAACTTTTGACATTCTCACAAAGTTTTCCAAATCCGTGGAAAGATTTTGACACTTTCACGTCCAAATCTCTAAAACTCCGGTGGAGAATCCTAAAATCAATGTTGACATGTTTCGAGGTTTTTTCAACATTTTGGAAATCCCGGTGAAACTTTTGACATTCTCGCAAAGTTTTCCAAATCCCCCAAAAGATTTTGACACTTTCACGTCCAAACCTCTAAAACAACAGTGGAGTATGCTAAAATCAATGTGACATGTTTAGACTTTTTTTCAACATTTTGGACATCCCGGTGAAACGTTTGACATTCTCGCAAAGTTTTCCGAATCCCCCAAAAGATTTTGACACTTTCACGTCCAAACGTCTAAAACTCTGGTTGAGAGTCACAAAATAAATATTGACATGTTTAGAGTTTTTTTCAACATTTTGGACATCCCGGTGAAACTTTTGACATTCTCGCAAAGTTTTCCAAATCCCCGACAAGATATTGACACATTCACGTCCAAATCTCTAAAACTCCGGTAGAGAATCCTAAAATCAATGTTGACATGTTTCGAGGTTTTTTCAACATTTTGGAAATCCCGGTGAAACTTTTGACATTCTCGCAAAATTTTCCAAATCCCCCAAAAGATTTTGACACTTTCACGTCCAAACCTTTAAAACTCCGGTGGAGAATCCTAAAATCAATGTTGACATGTTTAGACTTTTTTTCAACATTTTGGAAATCCCGGTGAAACTTTTGACATTCTCGCAAAGTTTTCCAAATCCCCCAAACGATTTTGACACTTTCACGTCCAAATCTCTAAAACTCCGGTGGCGTATGCTAAAATCAATGTGACATGTTTAGACTTTTTTTCAACATTTTGGAAATCCTGGTGAAACTTTTGACATTCTCGCAAAGTTTTCCGAATCCCCCAAAAGATTTTGACACTTTCACGTCCAAACCTCCAAAACTCCGGTTGAGAATCCTAAAATCAATGTTGACATGTTTAGAGTTTTTTTCAACATTAAGGAAATCTCGGAGAAACTTTTGACATTCTCACAAAGTTTTCCAAATCCGTGGAAAGATTTTGACACTTTCACGTCCAAATCTCTAAAACTCCGGTGGAGAATCCTAAAATCAATGTTGACATGTTTCGAGGTTTTTTCAACATTTTGGAAATCCCGGTGAAACGTTTGACATTCTCGCAAAGTTTTCCAAATCCCCGACAAGTTATTGACACTTTCACGTCCAAACCTCTAAAACTGCGGTGGAGAATCCTAAAATCAATGTTGACATGTTTAGAGTTTTTTTCAACATTAAGGAAATCTCGGAGAAACTTTTGACATTCTCACAAAGTTTTCCAAATCCCCCAAAAGATTTTGACACTTTCACGTCCAAACCTCTAAAACTCCACTGGAGTATGCAAAAATCACTGTGACATGTTTAGACTTTTTTTCAACATTTTGGAAATCCCGGTGAAACTTTTGACATTCTCGCAAAGTTTTCCGAATCCCCCAAAAGATTTTGACACTTTCACGTCCAAATCTCTAAAACTCCGGTGGAGAATCCTAAAATCAATGTTGACATGTTTAGAGTTTTTTTCAACATTTTGGAAATCCCGTTGAAACTTTTGACATTCTCGCAAAGTTTTCCAAATCCCCGACAAGATTTTGACACTTTCACGTACAAACCTTTTAAACTGCGGTGGAGAATCCTAAAATCAATGTGACATGTTTAGACTTTTTTTCAACATTTTGGAAATCCCGGTGAAACTTTTGACATTCTCGCAAAGTTTTCCGAATCCCCCAAAAGATTTTGACACTTTCACGTCCAAACCTCTAAAACTCCGGTTGAGAATCCTAAAATCAATGTTGACATGTTTAGAGTTTTTTTCAACATTAAGGAAATCTCGGAGAAACTTTTGACATTCTCACAAAGTTTTCCAAATCCGTGGAAAGATTTTGACACTTTCACGTCCAAATCTCTGAAACTCTGGTTGAGAGTCACAAAATAATTATTGACATGTTTAGAGTTTTTTTAAACATTTTGGACATCCCGGTGAAACTTTTGACATTCTCGCAAAGTTTTCCAAATCCCCCAAAAGATTTTGAAACTTTCACGTCCAAATCTCTAAAACTGCGGTGGAGAATCCTAAAATCAATGTGTACATGTTTAGAGATTTTTTCAACATTTTGTAAATCCGGGTGAAACTTTTGACATTCTCGCAAAGTTTTCCAAATCCCCGACAAGATTTTGACACTTTCACGTCCAAATCTCTAAAACTCCGGTGGAGAATCCTAAAATCAATGTTGACATGTTTCGAGGTTTTTTCAACATTTTGGAAATCCCGGTGAAACTTTTGACATTCTCGCAAAGTTTTCCGAATCCCCCAACAGATTTTGACACTTTCACGTCCAAATCTCTAAAACTCTTGTTGAGAGTCACAAAATAAATATTGACATGTTTAGAGTTTTTTTCAACATTTTGTTAACCCCGGTGAAACTTTCCACATTCTCGCAGTTTTCCAAATCCCCGACAAGATTTTGAAACTTTCACGTCCAAATCTCTAAAACTCCGGTGGAGAATCCCAAAGTCTTTGTTGACATGTGTAGAGGTTTTTTCAACATTTTGGAAATCCCGGTGAAACTTTTGACATTCTCGCAAAGTTTTCCAAATCCCCTAAAAGATTTTGACACTTTCACGTCCAAATCTCTAAAACTCCGGTGGAGAATCCTAAAATCAATGTTGACATGTTTAGAGTTTTTTTCAACATTTTGAAATCCCGTTGAAACTTTTGACATTCTCGCAAAGTTTTCCAAATCCCCGACAAGATTTTGACACTTTCACGTCCAAATCTCTAAAACTCCGGTTGAGAATCCTAAAATCAATGTTGACATGTTTCGAGGTTTTTTCAACATTTTGGAAATCCCGGAGAAACTTTTGACATTCATGCAAAGTTTTCCAAATCCCCCAAAAGATTTTGACACTTTCATGTTCAAACCTCTAAAACTCCGGTTGAGAATCCTAAAATCAATGTTGACATGTTTAGAGTTTTTTTCAACATTTTGGAAATCCCGGTGAAACTTTTGACATTCTTGCAAAGTTTTCCAAATCCCCGGAAAGATTTTGACACTTTCACGTCCAAATCTCTGAAACTCTGGTAGAGAGTCACAAAATAATTATTGACATGTTTAGAGTTTTTTTCAACATTTTGGACATCGCGGTGAAACTTTTGACATTCTCGCAAAGTTTTCCAAATCCCCCAAAAGATTTTGACAGTTTCACGTCCAAACCTCTAAAACTCCGGTGGAGAATCCTAAAATCAATGATGACATGTTTCGAGTTTTTTTCAACATTTGGAAATTCCGTTGAAACTTTTGACATTCTCGCAAAGTTTTCCAAATCCCAGGAAAGATTTTGACACTTTCACGTCCAAACCTCTAAAACTCCGGTGGAGAATCGTAAAATCAATGTTGACATGTTTCGAGGTTTTTTCAACATTTTGGAAATCCCGGTGAAACCTTTGACATTCTCGCAAAGTTTTCCAAATCCCCCAAAAGATTTTGACACTTTCACGTACAAACCTTTAAAACTCCGGTGGAGAATCCTAAAATCAATGTTGACATGTTTCGAGGTTTTTTCAACATTTTGGAAATCCCGGTGAAACTTTTGACATTCTCGCCAAGTTTTCCAAATCCCCCAAAAGATTTTGACACTTTCACGTCCAAACCTCTAAAACTCTGGTTGAGAGTCACAAAATAAATATAGACATGTTTAGAGTTTTTTTCAACATTTTGTAAACCCCGGTGAAACTTTTGACATTCTCGCAGTTTTCCAAATCCCCGACAAGATTTTGACACTTTCACGTCCAAACCTCTAAAACTCCGGTTGAGAATCCTAAAATCAATGTTGACATGTTTAGAGTTTTTTTCAACATTAAGGAAATCTCGGAGAAACTTTTGACATTCTCACAAAGTTTTCCAAATCCGTGGAAAGATTTTGACACTTTCACGTCCAAATCTCTAAAACTCCGGTGGAGAATCCTAAAATCAATGTTGACATGTTTAGAGTTTTTTTCAACATTTTGGAAATCCCGGTGAAACTTTTGACATTCACGGAAAGTTTTCCAAATCCCCGACAAGATTTTGACACTTTCACGTCCAAACCTTTAAAACTCCGGTGGAGAATCCTAAAATCAATGTTGACATGTTTCGAGGTTTTTTCAACATTTTGGAAATCCCGGTGAAACTTTTGACATTCTCGCAAAGTTTTCCAAATCCCCCAAAAGATTTTGACACTTTCACGTCCAAACCTCTAAAACAACAGTGGAGTATGCTAAAATCAATGTGACATGTTTAGACTTTTTTTCAACATTTTGGACATCCCGGTGAAACGTTTGACATTCTCGCAAAGTTTTCCGAATCCCCCAAAAGATTTTGACACTTTCACGTCCAAACGTCTAAAACTCTGGTTGAGAGTCACAAAATAAATATTGACATGTTTAGAGTTTTTTTCAACATTTTGTAAACCCCGGTGAAACTTTTGACATTCTCGCAGTTTTCCAAATCCCCGACAAGATTTTGAAACTTTCACGTCCAAATCTCTAAAACTCCGGTGGAGAATCACAAAGTCATTGTTGACATGTTTAGAGGTTTATTCAACATGTTGGAAATCCCGGTGAAACTTTTGACATTCTCGCAAAGTTTTCCGAATCCCCCAAAAGATTTTGACACTTTCACGTCCAAATCTCTAAAATTCCGGTGGAGAATCCTAAAATCAATGTTGACATGTTTAGAGATTTTTTCAACATTTTGTAAAACCCGGTGAAACTTTTGACAGTCTTGCAAAGTTTTCCAAATCCCTGACAAGATTTTGACACTTTCACGTCCAAATCTCTGAAACTCCGGTTGAGAGTCACAAAATAATTATTGACATGTTTAGAGTTTTTTTCAACATTTTGGACATCCCGGTGAAACGTTTGACATTCTCGCAAAGTTTTCCAAATCCCCGACAAGTTATTGACACTTTCACGTCCAAATCTCTAAAACTGCGGTGGAGAATCCTAAAATCAATGTTGACATGTTTAGAGTTTTTTTCAACATTTTGGAAATCCCGGTGAAACTTTTGACATTTTTCGCAAAGATTTCCAAATCCCCCAAAAGATTTTGACACTTTCACGTCCAAACCTTTAAAACTGCGGTGGAGAATCCTAAAATCAATGTTGACATGTTTCGAGGTTTTTTCAACATTTTGGAAATCCCGGTGAAACTTTTGACATTCTCGCAAAGTTTTCCGAATCCCCCAAAAGATTTTGACACTTTCACGTCCAAACCTCTAAAACTGCGGTGGAGAAACCTAAAATCAATGTTGACATGTTTAGAGTTTTTTTCAACATTAAGGAAATCTCGGAGAAACTTTTGACATTCTCACAAAGTTTTCCAAATCCGTGGAAAGATTTTGACACTTTCACGTCCAAATCTCTAAAACTCCGGTGGAGAATCCTAAAATCAATGTTGACATGTTTCGAGGTTTTTTCAACATTTTGGAAATCCCGGTGAAACTTTTGACATTCTCGCAAAGTTTTCCGAATCCCCCAAAAGATTTTGACACTTTCACGTCCAAATCTCTAAAACTCCGGTGGAGAATCCTAAAATCAATGTTGACATGTTTAGAGATTTTATCAACATTTTGTAAAACCCGGTGAAACTTTTGACATTCTCGCAAAGTTTTCCAAATCCCCGACAAGATTTTGACACTTTCACGTCCAAATCTCTAAAACTCCGGTAGAGAATCCTAAAATCAACGTTGACATGTTTCGAGGTTTTTTCAACATTTTGGAAATCCCGTTGAAACTTTTGACATTCTCGCAAAGTTTTCCAAATCCCCCAAAAGATTTTGACACTTTCACGTCCAAACCTCTAAAATTCCGGTGGAGAATCCTAAAATCAATGTTGACATGTTTAGACTTTTTTTCAACATTTTGGAAATCCCGGTGAAACTTTTGACATTCTCGCAAAGTTTTCCAAATCCGTGGAAAGATTTTGACACTTTCACGTCCAAATCTCTAAAACTCCGGTGGCGTATGCTAAAATCAATGTGACATGTTTAGAGGTTTTTTCAACATTTTGGAAATCCTGGTGAAACTTTTGACATTCTCGCAAAGTTTTCCGAATCCCCCAAAAGATTTTGACACTTTCACGTCCAAACCTCCAAAACTCCGGTTGAGAATCCTAAAATCAATGTTGACATGTTTAGAGTTTTTTTCAACATTAAGGAAATCTCGGAGAAACTTTTGACATTCTCACAAAGTTTTCCAAATCCGTGGAAAGATTTTGACACTTTCACGTCCAAATCTCTAAAACTCCGGTGGAGAATCCTAAAATCAATGTTGACATGTTTCGAGGTTTTTTCAACATTTTGGAAATCCCGGTGAAACTTTTGACATTCTCGCAAAGTTTTCCAAATCCCCCAAAAGATTTTGACACTTTCACGTCCAAACCTCTAAAACAACAGTGGAGTATGCTAAAATCAATGTGACATGTTTAGACTTTTTTTCAACATTTTGGACATCCCGGTGAAACGTTTGACATTCTCGCAAAGTTTTCCGAATCCCCCAAAAGATTTTGACACTTTCACGTCCAAACGTCTAAAACTCTGGTTGAGAGTCACAAAATAAATATTGACATGTTTAGAGTTTTTTTCAACATTTTGGACATCCCGGTGAAACTTTTGACATTCTCGCAAAGTTTTCCAAATCCCCGACAAGATATTGACACATTCACGTCCAAATCTCTAAAACTCCGGTAGAGAATCCTAAAATCAATGTTGACATGTTTCGAGGTTTTTTCAACATTTTGGAAATCCCGGTGAAACTTTTGACATTCTCGCAAAATTTTCCAAATCCCCCAAAAGATTTTGACACTTTCACGTCCAAACCTTTAAAACTCCGGTGGAGAATCCTAAAATCAATGTTGACATGTTTAGACTTTTTTTCAACATTTTGGAAATCCCGGTGAAACTTTTGACATTCTCGCAAAGTTTTCCAAATCCCCCAAACGATTTTGACACTTTCACGTCCAAATCTCTAAAACTCCGGTGGCGTATGCTAAAATCAATGTGACATGTTTAGACTTTTTTTCAACATTTTGGAAATCCTGGTGAAACTTTTGACATTCTCGCAAAGTTTTCCGAATCCCCCAAAAGATTTTGACACTTTCACGTCCAAACCTCCAAAACTCCGGTTGAGAATCCTAAAATCAATGTTGACATGTTTAGAGTTTTTTTCAACATTAAGGAAATCTCGGAGAAACTTTTGACATTCTCACAAAGTTTTCCAAATCCGTGGAAAGATTTTGACACTTTCACGTCCAAATCTCTAAAACTCCGGTGGAGAATCCTAAAATCAATGTTGACATGTTTCGAGGTTTTTTCAACATTTTGGAAATCCCGGTGAAACGTTTGACATTCTCGCAAAGTTTTCCAAATCCCCGACAAGTTATTGACACTTTCACGTCCAAACCTCTAAAACTGCGGTGGAGAATCCTAAAATCAATGTTGACATGTTTAGAGTTTTTTTCAACATTAAGGAAATCTCGGAGAAACTTTTGACATTCTCACAAAGTTTTCCAAATCCCCCAAAAGATTTTGACACTTTCACGTCCAAACCTCTAAAACTCCACTGGAGTATGCAAAAATCACTGTGACATGTTTAGACTTTTTTTCAACATTTTGGAAATCCCGGTGAAACTTTTGACATTCTCGCAAAGTTTTCCGAATCCCCCAAAAGATTTTGACACTTTCACGTCCAAATCTCTAAAACTCCGGTGGAGAATCCTAAAATCAATGTTGACATGTTTAGAGTTTTTTTCAACATTTTGGAAATCCCGTTGAAACTTTTGACATTCTCGCAAAGTTTTCCAAATCCCCGACAAGATTTTGACACTTTCACGTACAAACCTTTTAAACTGCGGTGGAGAATCCTAAAATCAATGTGACATGTTTAGACTTTTTTTCAACATTTTGGAAATCCCGGTGAAACTTTTGACATTCTCGCAAAGTTTTCCGAATCCCCCAAAAGATTTTGACACTTTCACGTCCAAACCTCTAAAACTCCGGTTGAGAATCCTAAAATCAATGTTGACATGTTTAGAGTTTTTTTCAACATTAAGGAAATCTCGGAGAAACTTTTGACATTCTCACAAAGTTTTCCAAATCCGTGGAAAGATTTTGACACTTTCACGTCCAAATCTCTGAAACTCTGGTTGAGAGTCACAAAATAATTATTGACATGTTTAGAGTTTTTTTCAACATTTTGGACATCCCGGTGAAACTTTTGACATTCTCGCAAAGTTTTCCAAATCCCCCAAAAGATTTTGAAACTTTCACGTCCAAATCTCTAAAACTGCGGTGGAGAATCCTAAAATCAATGTGTACATGTTTAGAGATTTTTTCAACATTTTGTAAATCCGGGTGAAACTTTTGACATTCTCGCAAAGTTTTCCAAATCCCCGACAAGATTTTGACACTTTCACGTCCAAATCTCTAAAACTCCGGTGGAGAATCCTAAAATCAATGTTGACATGTTTCGAGGTTTTTTCAACATTTTGGAAATCCCGGTGAAACTTTTGACATTCTCGCAAAGTTTTCCGAATCCCCCAACAGATTTTGACACTTTCACGTCCAAATCTCTAAAACTCTTGTTGAGAGTCACAAAATAAATATTGACATGTTTAGAGTTTTTTTCAACATTTTGTTAACCCCGGTGAAACTTTCCACATTCTCGCAGTTTTCCAAATCCCCGACAAGATTTTGAAACTTTCACGTCCAAATCTCTAAAACTCCGGTGGAGAATCCCAAAGTCTTTGTTGACATGTGTAGAGGTTTTTTCAACATTTTGGAAATCCCGGTGAAACTTTTGACATTCTCGCAAAGTTTTCCAAATCCCCTAAAAGATTTTGACACTTTCACGTCCAAATCTCTAAAACTCCGGTGGAGAATCCTAAAATCAATGTTGACATGTTTAGAGTTTTTTTCAACATTTTGAAATCCCGTTGAAACTTTTGACATTCTCGCAAAGTTTTCCAAATCCCCGACAAGATTTTGACACTTTCACGTCCAAATCTCTAAAACTCCGGTTGAGAATCCTAAAATCAATGTTGACATGTTTCGAGGTTTTTTCAACATTTTGGAAATCCCGGAGAAACTTTTGACATTCATGCAAAGTTTTCCAAATCCCCCAAAAGATTTTGACACTTTCATGTTCAAACCTCTAAAACTCCGGTTGAGAATCCTAAAATCAATGTTGACATGTTTAGAGTTTTTTTCAACATTTTGGAAATCCCGGTGAAACTTTTGACATTCTTGCAAAGTTTTCCAAATCCCCGGAAAGATTTTGACACTTTCACGTCCAAATCTCTGAAACTCTGGTAGAGAGTCACAAAATAATTATTGACATGTTTAGAGTTTTTTTCAACATTTTGGACATCGCGGTGAAACTTTTGACATTCTCGCAAAGTTTTCCAAATCCCCCAAAAGATTTTGACAGTTTCACGTCCAAACCTCTAAAACTCCGGTGGAGAATCCTAAAATCAATGATGACATGTTTCGACTTTTTTTCAACATTTGGAAATTCCGTTGAAACTTTTGACATTCTCGCAAAGTTTTCCAAATCCCAGGAAAGATTTTGACACTTTCACGTCCAAACCTCTAAAACTCCGGTGGAGAATCGTAAAATCAATGTTGACATGTTTCGAGGTTTTTTCAACATTTTGGAAATCCCGGTGAAACCTTTGACATTCTCGCAAAGTTTTCCAAATCCCCCAAAAGATTTTGACACTTTCACGTACAAACCTTTAAAACTCCGGTGGAGAATCGTAAAATCAATGTTGACATGTTTCGAGGTTTTTTCAACATTTTGGAAATCCCGGTGAAACTTTTGACATTCTCGCCAAGTTTTCCAAATCCCCCAAAAGATTTTGACACTTTCACGTCCAAACCTCTAAAACTCTGGTTGAGAGTCACAAAATAAATATAGACATGTTTAGAGTTTTTTTCAACATTTTGTAAACCCCGGTGAAACTTTTGACATTCTCGCAGTTTTCCAAATCCCCGACAAGATTTTGACACTTTCACGTCCAAATCTCTAAAACTCCGGTGGAGAATCCCAAAGTCATTGTTGACATGTTTCGAGGTTTATTCAACATTTTGGAAATCCCGGTGACACTTTTGACATTCTCGCAAAGTTTTCCGAATCCCCCAACAGATTTTGACACTTTCACGTCCAAATCTCTAAAATTCCGGTGGAGAATCCTAAAATCAATGTTGACATGTTTAGAGATTTTTTACACATTTTGTAAATCCGGGTGAAACTTTTGACATTCTCGCAAAGTTTTCCAAATCCCCGACAAGATTTTGACACTTTCACGTCCAAATCTCTAAAATTCCGGTGGAGAATCCTAAAATCAATGTTGACATGTTTAGAGATTTTTTCAACATTTTGTAAATCCCGGTGAAACTTTTGACATTCTCGCAAAGTTTTCCGAATCCCCCAAAAGATTTTGACACTTTCACGTCCAAATCTCTAAAACTCTGGTTGAGAGTCACAAAATAAATATTGACATGTTTAGAGTTTTTTTCAACATTTTGAAATCCCGTTGAAACTTTTGACATTCTCGCAAAGTTTTCCAACTCCCCGACAAGATTTTGACACTTTCACGTCCAAATCTCTAAAACTCCGGTGGAGAATCCCAAAGTCATTGTTGACATGTTTAGAGGTTTATTCAACATTTTGGAAATCCCGGTGACACTTTTGACATTCTCGCAAAGTTTTCCGAATCCCCCAACAGATTTTGACACTTTCACGTCCAAATCTCTAAAATTCCGGTGGAGAATCCTAAAATCAATGTTGACATGTTTAGAGATTTTTTCAACATTTTGTAAATCCGGGTGAAACTTTTGACATTCTCGCAAAGTTTTCCAAATCCCCGACAAGATTTTGACACTTTCACGTCCAAATCTCTAAAATTCCGGTGGAGAATCCTAAAATCAATGTTGACATGTTTCGAGGTTTTTTCAACATTTTGTAAATCCCGGTGAAACTTTTGACATTCTCGCAAAGTTTTCCGAATCCCCCAAAAGATTTTGACACTTTCACGTCCAAATCTCTAAAACTCTGGTTGAGAGTCACAAAATAAATATTGACATGTTTAGAGTTTTTTTCAACATTTTGAAATCCCGTTGAAACTTTTGACATTCTCGCAAAGTTTTCCAACTCCCCGACAAGATTTTGACACTTTCACGTCCAAATCTCTAAAACTCCGGTGGAGAATCCTAAAATCAATGTTGACATGTTTCGAGGTTTTTTCAACATTTTGGAAATCCCGTTGAAACTTTTGACATTCTCGCAAAGTTTTCCAAATCCGTGGAAAGATTTTGACACTTTCACGTCCAAATCTCTGAAACTCTGGTTGAGAGTCACAAAATAATTATTGACATGTTTAGAGTTTTTTTCAACATTTTGGACATCCCGGTGAAACTTTTGACATTCTCGCAAAGTTTTCCAAATCCCCCAAAAGATTTTGAAACTTTCACGTCCAAATCTCTAAAACTGCGGTGGAGAATCCTAAAATCAATGTGTACATGTTTAGAGATTTTTTCAACATTTTGTAAATCCGGGTGAAACTTTTGACATTCTCGCAAAGTTTTCCAAATCCCCGACAAGATTTTGACACTTTCACGTCCAAATCTCTAAAACTCCGGTGGAGAATCCTAAAATCAATGTTGACATGTTTCGAGGTTTTTTCAACATTTTGGAAATCCCGGTGAAACTTTTGACATTCTCGCAAAGTTTTCCGAATCCCCCAACAGATTTTGACACTTTCACGTCCAAATCTCTAAAACTCTTGTTGAGAGTCACAAAATAAATATTGACATGTTTAGAGTTTTTTTCAACATTTTGTTAACCCCGGTGAAACTTTTCACATTCTCGCAGTTTTCCAAATCCCCGACAAGATTTTGAAACTTTCACGTCTAAATCTCTAAAACTCCGGTGGAGAATCCCAAAGACTTTGTTGACATGTGTAGAGGTTTTTTCAACATTTTGGAAATCCCGGTGAAACTTTTGACATTCATGCAAAGTTTTCCAAATCCCCGAAAAGATTTTGACACTTTCACGTCCAAACCTCTAAAACTCCGGTTGAGAATCCTAAAATCAATGTTGACATGTTTAGAGTTTTTTTCAACATTTTGAAATCCCGTTGAAACTTTTGACATTCTCGCAAAGTTTTCCAAATCCCCGACAAGATTTTGACACTTTCACGTCCAAATCTCTGAAACTCTGGTAGAGAGTCACAAAATAATTATTGACATGTTTAGAGTTTTTTTCAACATTTTGGACATCGCGGTGAAACTTTTGACATTCTCTCAAAGTTTTCCAAATCCCCCAAAAGATTTTGACAGTTTCACGTCCAAACCTCTAAAACTCCGGTGGAGAATCGTAAAATCAATGTTGACATGTTTCGAGGTTTTTTCAACATTTTGGAAATCCCGGTGAAACCTTTGACATTCTCGCAAAGTTTTCCAAATCCCCCAAAAGATTTTGACACTTTCACGTACAAACCTTTAAAACTCCGGTGGAGAATCCTAAAATCAATGTTGACATGTTTCGAGGTTTTTTCAACATTTTGGAAATCCCGGTGAAACTTTTGACATTCTCGCCAAGTTTTCCAAATCCCCCAAAAGATTTTGACACTTTCACGTCCAAACCTCTAAAACTCTGGTTGAGAGTCACAAAATAAATATAGACATGTTTAGAGTTTTTTTCAACATTTTGTAAACCCCGGTGAAACTTTTGACATTCTCGCAGTTTTCCAAATCCCCGACAAGATTTTGAAACTTTCACGTCCAAATCTCTAAAACTCCGGTGGAGAATCCCAAAGTCATTGTTGACATGTTTCGAGGTTTATTCAACATTTTGGAAATCCCGTTGAAACTTTTGACATTCTCGCAAAGTTTTCCAAATCCCCCAAAAGATTTTGACACTTTCACGTCCAAACCTCTAAAACTCCGGTGGAGAATCCTAAAATCAATGTTGACATGTTTAGAGTTTTTTTCAACATTTTGGAAATCCCGGTGAAACTTTTGACATTCTCGCAAAGTTTTCCGAATCCCCCAAAAGATTTTGACACTTTCACGTCCAAATCTCTAAAATTCCGGTGGAGAATCCTAAAATCAATGTTGACATGTTTAGAGATTTTTTCAACATTTTGTAAATCCCGGTGAAACTTTTGACATTCTCGCAAAGTTTTCCGAATCCCCCAAAAGATTTTGACACTTTCACGTCCAAATCTCTAAAACTCTGGTTGAGAGTCACAAAATAAATATTGACATGTTTAGAGTTTTTTTCAACATTTTGAAATCCCGTTGAAACTTTTGACATTCTCGCAAAGTTTTCCAACTCCCCGACAAGATTTTGACACTTTCACGTCCAAATCTCTAAAACTCCGGTGGAGAATCCCAAAGTCATTGTTGACATGTTTAGAGGTTTATTCAACATTTTGGAAATCCCGGTGACACTTTTGACATTCTCGCAAAGTTTTCCGAATCCCCCAACAGATTTTGACACTTTCACGTCCAAATCTCTAAAATTCCGGTGGAGAATCCTAAAATCAATGTTGACATGTTTAGAGATTTTTTCAACATTTTGTAAATCCGGGTGAAACTTTTGACATTCTCGCAAAGTTTTCCAAATCCCCGACAAGATTTTGACACTTTCACGTCCAAATCTCTAAAATTCCGGTGGAGAATCCTAAAATCAATGTTGACATGTTTAGAGATTTTTTCAACATTTTGTAAATCCCGGTGAAACTTTTGACATTCTCGCAAAGTTTTCCGAATCCCCCAAAAGATTTTGACACTTTCACGTCCAAATCTCTAAAACTCTGGTTGAGAGTCACAAAATAAATATTGACATGTTTAGAGTTTTTTTCAACATTTTGAAATCCCGTTGAAACTTTTGACATTCTCGCAAAGTTTTCCAACTCCCCGACAAGATTTTGACACTTTCACGTCCAAATCTCTAAAACTCCGGTGGAGAATCCTAAAATCAATGTTGACATGTTTCGAGGTTTTTTCAACATTTTGGAAATCCCGTTGAAACTTTTGACATTCTCGCAAAGTTTTCCAAATCCGTGGAAAGATTTTGACACTTTCACGTCCAAATCTCTGAAACTCTGGTTGAGAGTCACAAAATAATTATTGACATGTTTAGAGTTTTTTTCAACATTTTGGACATCCCGGTGAAACTTTTGACATTCTCGCAAAGTTTTCCAAATCCCCCAAAAGATTTTGAAACTTTCACGTCCAAATCTCTAAAACTGCGGTGGAGAATCCTAAAATCAATGTGTACATGTTTAGAGATTTTTTCAACATTTTGTAAATCCGGGTGAAACTTTTGACATTCTCGCAAAGTTTTCCAAATCCCCGACAAGATTTTGACACTTTCACGTCCAAATCTCTAAAACTCCGGTGGAGAATCCTAAAATCAATGTTGACATGTTTCGAGGTTTTTTCAACATTTTGGAAATCCCGGTGAAACTTTTGACATTCTCGCAAAGTTTTCCGAATCCCCCAACAGATTTTGACACTTTCACGTCCAAATCTCTAAAACTCTTGTTGAGAGTCACAAAATAAATATTGACATGTTTAGAGTTTTTTTCAACATTTTGTTAACCCCGGTGAAACTTTTCACATTCTCGCAGTTTTCCAAATCCCCGACAAGATTTTGAAACTTTCACGTCTAAATCTCTAAAACTCCGGTGGAGAATCCCAAAGACTTTGTTGACATGTGTAGAGGTTTTTTCAACATTTTGGAAATCCCGGTGAAACTTTTGACATTCATGCAAAGTTTTCCAAATCCCCGAAAAGATTTTGACACTTTCACGTCCAAACCTCTAAAACTCCGGTTGAGAATCCTAAAATCAATGTTGACATGTTTAGAGTTTTTTTCAACATTTTGAAATCCCGTTGAAACTTTTGACATTCTCGCAAAGTTTTCCAAATCCCCGACAAGATTTTGACACTTTCACGTCCAAATCTCTGAAACTCTGGTAGAGAGTCACAAAATAATTATTGACATGTTTAGAGTTTTTTTCAACATTTTGGACATCGCGGTGAAACTTTTGACATTCTCTCAAAGTTTTCCAAATCCCCCAAAAGATTTTGACAGTTTCACGTCCAAACCTCTAAAACTCCGGTGGAGAATCGTAAAATCAATGTTGACATGTTTCGAGGTTTTTTCAACATTTTGGAAATCCCGGTGAAACCTTTGACATTCTCGCAAAGTTTTCCAAATCCCCCAAAAGATTTTGACACTTTCACGTACAAACCTTTAAAACTCCGGTGGAGAATCCTAAAATCAATGTTGACATGTTTCGAGGTTTTTTCAACATTTTGGAAATCCCGGTGAAACTTTTGACATTCTCGCCAAGTTTTCCAAATCCCCCAAAAGATTTTGACACTTTCACGTCCAAACCTCTAAAACTCTGGTTGAGAGTCACAAAATAAATATAGACATGTTTAGAGTTTTTTTCAACATTTTGTAAACCCCGGTGAAACTTTTGACATTCTCGCAGTTTTCCAAATCCCCGACAAGATTTTGAAACTTTCACGTCCAAATCTCTAAAACTCCGGTGGAGAATCCCAAAGTCATTGTTGACATGTTTCGAGGTTTATTCAACATTTTGGAAATCCCGTTGAAACTTTTGACATTCTCGCAAAGTTTTCCAAATCCCCCAAAAGATTTTGACACTTTCACGTCCAAACCTCTAAAACTCCGGTGGAGAATCCTAAAATCAATGTTGACATGTTTAGAGTTTTTTTCAACATTTTGGAAATCCCGGTGAAACTTTTGACATTCTCGCAAAGTTTTCCGAATCCCCCAAAAGATTTTGACACTTTCACGTCCAAACCTCTAAAACTCCGGTTGAGAATCCTAAAATCAATGTTGACATGTTTAGAGTTTTTTTCAACATTAAGGAAATCTCGGAGAAACTTTTGACATTCTCACAAAGTTTTCCAAATCCGTGGAAAGATTTTGACACTTTCACGTCCAAATCTCTGAAACTCTGGTTGAGAGTCACAAAATAATTATTGACATGTTTAGAGTTTTTTTCAACATTTTGGACATCCCGGTGAAACATTTGACATTCTCGCAAAGTTTTCCAAATCCCCCAAAAGATTTTGAAACTTTCACGTCCAAATCTCTAAAACTGCGGTGGAGAATCCTAAAATCAATGTGTACATGTTTAGAGATTTTTTCAACATTTTGTAAATCCGGGTGAAACTTTTGACATTCTCGCAAAGTTTTCCAAATCCCCGACAAGATTTTGACACTTTCACGTCCAAATCTCTAAAACTCCGGTGGAGAATCCTAAAATCAATGTTGACAAGTTTCGAGGTTTTTTCAACATTTTGGAAATCCCGGTGAAACTTTTGACATTCTCGCAAAGTTTTCCGAATCCCCCAACAGATTTTGACACTTTCACGTCCAAATCTCTAAAACTCTTGTTGAGAGTCACAAAATAAATATTGACATGTTTAGAGTTTTTTTCAACATTTTGTTAACCCCGGTGAAACTTTTCACATTCTCGCAGTTTTCCAAATCCCCGACAAGATTTTGAAACTTTCACGTCCAAATCTCTAAAACTCCGGTGGAGAATCCCAAAGACTTTGTTGACATGTGTAGAGGTTTTTTCAACATTTTGGAAATCCCGGTGAAACTTTTGACATTCATGCAAAGTTTTCCAAATCCCCCAAAAGATTTTGACACTTTCACGTCCAAACCTCTAAAACTCCGGTTGAGAATCCTAAAATCAATGTTGACATGTTTAGAGTTTTTTTCAACATTTTGAAATCCCGTTGAAACTTTTGACATTCTCGCAAAGTTTTCCAAATCCCCGACAAGATTTTGACACTTTCACGTCCAAATCTCTGAAACTCTGGTAGAGAGTCACAAAATAATTATTGACATGTTTAGAGTTTTTTTCAACATTTTGGACATCGCGGTGAAACTTTTGACATTCTCTCAAAGTTTTCCAAATCCCCCAAAAGATTTTGACAGTTTCACGTCCAAACCTCTAAAACTCCGGTGGAGAATCGTAAAATCAATGTTGACATGTTTCGAGGTTTTTTCAACATTTTGGAAATCCCGGTGAAACTTTTGACATTCTCGCCAAGTTTTCCAAATCCCCCAAAAGATTTTGACACTTTCACGTCCAAACCTCTAAAACTCTGGTTGAGAGTCACAAAATAAATATAGACATGTTTAGAGTTTTTTTCAACATTTTGTAAACCCCGGTGAAACTTTTGACATTCTCGCATTTTTCCAAATCCCCGACAAGATTTTGAAACTTTCACGTCCAAATCTCTAAAACTCCGGTGGAGAATCCCAAAGTCATTGTTGACATGTTTCGAGGTTTATTCAACATTTTGGAAATCCCGGTGACACTTTTGACATTCTCGCAAAGTTTTCCGAATCCCCCAAAAGATTTTGACACTTTCACGTCCAAATCTCTAAAATTCCGGTGGAGAATCCTAAAATCAATGTTGACATGTTTAGAGTTTTTTTCAACATTTTGGAAATCCCGGTGAAACTTTTGACATTCTCGCAAAGTTTTCCAAATCCCCCAAAAGATTTTGACACTTTCACGTCCAAACCTCTAAAACTCCGGTTGAGAATCCTAAAATCAATGTTGACATGTTTAGAGTTTTTTTCAACATTAAGGAAATCTCGGAGAAACTTTTGACATTCTCACAAAGTTTTCCAAATCCGTGGAAAGATTTTGACACTTTCACGTCCAAATCTCTGAAACTCTGGTTGAGAGTCACAAAATAATTATTGACATGTTTAGAGTTTTTTTCAACATTTTGTACATCCCGGTGAAACTTTTGACATTCTCGCAACGTTTTCCAAATCCCCCAAAAGATTTTGACACTTTCACCTCCAAATCTCTGAAACTCTGGTAGAGAGTCACAAAATAATTATTGACATGTTTAGAGGTTTTTTTCAACATTTTGGACATCCCGGTGAAACTTTTGACATTCTCGCAAAGTTTTCCAAATCCCCCAAAAGATTTTGACACTTTCACGTCCAAATCTCTAAAACTCCGGTGGAGAATCCCAAAGTCTTTGTTGACATGTGTAGAAGTTTTTTCAACATTTTGGAAATCCCGGTGAAACTTTTGACGTTCTCGCCAAGTTTTCCAAATCCCCCAAAAGATATTGACACTTTCACGTCCAAACCTCTAAAACTCCGGTGGAGAATCCTAAAATCAATGTTGACATGTTTCGAGGTTTTTTCAACATTTTGAAATCCCGTTGAAACTTTTGACATTCTCGCAAAGTTTTCCAAATACCGGCAAGCTTTTGACACTTTCACGTCCAAATCTCTAAAACTCCGGTGGAGAATCCTAAAATCAATGCTGACATGTTTCGGGGTTTTTTCAACATATTGGAAATCCCGGTGAAACTTTTGACATTCTCGCAAAGTTTTCCAAATCCCCCAAAAGATTTTAACACATTCACGTCCCAATCTCTAAAACTCCGGTAGAGAATCCTAAAATCAATGTTGACATGTTTCGAGGTTTTTTCAACATTTTGGAAATCCCGTTGAAACTTTTGACATTCTCGCAAAGTTTTCCAAATCCCCGACAAGATTTTGACACTTTCACGTCCAAACCTTTAAAACTCCGGTGGAGAATCCTAAAATCAATGTTGACATGTTTCGAGGTTTTTTCAACATTTTGGAAATCCCGGTGAAACATTTGACATTCTCGCAAAGTTTTCCAAATCACCCAAAAGATTTTGACACTTTCACGTCCAAACCTTTAAAACTCCGGTGGAGAATCCTAAAATCAATGTTGACATGTTTCGAGGTTTTTTCAACATTTTGGACATCCCGGTGAAACTTTTGACATTCTCGCAAAGTTTTCCAAATCCCCCAAAAGATTTTGACACTTTTACGTCCAAACCTCTAAAACTCCGGTGGAGAATCCTAAAATCAATGTTGACATGCTTCGAGTTTTTTTCAACATTTGAAAATCTCGTTGAAACTTTTGACATTCTCGCAAAGATTTCCAAATCCCTGACAAGATTTTGACACTTTCACGTCCAAACCTCTAAAACTCCGGTGGAGAATTGTAAAATCAATGTTGACATGTTTCGAGGTTTTTTTAACATTTTGGAAATCCCGGTGAAACCTTTGACATTCTCGCAAAGTTTTCCAAATCCCCCAAAAGATTTTGACACTTTCACGTCCAAATCTCTAAAACTCCAGTGGAGTATGCTAAAATCAATGTGACATGTTTAGACTTTTTTTCAACATTTTGGAAATCCCGGTGAAACTTTTGACATTCTCGCAAATTTTTCCGAATCCCCCAAAAGATTTTGACACTTTCACGTCCAAACCTCTAAAACTCTGGTTGAGAGTCACAAAATAAATATTGACATGTTTAGAGTTTTTTTCAACATTTTGTAAACCCCGGTGAAACTTTTGACATTCTCGCAGTTTTCCAAATCCCCGACAAGATTTTGACACTTTCACGTCCAAATCTCTAAAACTCCGGTGGAGAATCCCAAAGTCATTGTTGACATGTTTAGAGGTTTATTCAACATTTTGGAAATCCCAGTGAAACTTTTGACATTCTCGCAAAGTTTTCCGAATCCCCCAAAAGATTTTGACACTTTCACGTCCAAGTCTCTAAAATTCCGGTGGAGAATCCTAAAATCAATGTTGACATGTTTAGAGATTTTTTCAACATTTTGTAAATCCCGGTAAACTTTTGACATTCTCGCAAAGTTTTCCAAATCCCTGACAAGATTTTGACACTTTCAAGTCCAAATCTCTGAAACTCTCGTAGAGAGTCACAAAATAATTATTGACATGTTTAGAGTTTTTTTCAACATTTTGGACATCCCAGTGAAACTTTTGACATTCTCGCAAAGTTTTCCAAATCCCCGACAAGATTTTGAAACTTTCACGTCCAAATCTCTAAAACTCTGGTTGAGAGTCACAAAATAAATATTGACATGTTTAGAGTTTTTTTCAACATTTTGTAAACCCCGGTGAAACTTTTGACATTCTCGCAGTTTTCCATATCCCCGACAAGATTTTGAAACTTTCACGTCCAAATCTCTAAAACTCCGGTGGAGAATCCCAAAGTCTTTGTTGACATGTGTAGAAGTTTTTTCAACATTTTGGAAATCCCGGTGAAACTTTTGACATTCTCGCCAAGTTTTCCAAATCCCCCAAAAGATATTGACACTTTCACGTCCAAACCTCTAAAACTCCGGTGGAGAATCCTAAAATCAATGTTGACATGTTTCGAGGTTTTTTCAACATTTTGAAATCCCGTTGAAACTTTTGACATTCTCGCAAAGTTTTCCAAATCCCGGCAAGATTTTGACACTTTCACGTCCAAATCTCTAAAACTCCAGTTGAGAATCCTAAAATCAATGCTGACATGTTTCGGGGTTTTTTCAACATATTGGAAATCCCGGTGAAACTTTTGACATTCTCGCAAAGTTTTCCAAATCCCCCAAAAGATTTTAACACATTCACGTCCCAATCTCTAAAACTCCGGTAGAGAATCCTAAAATCAATGTTGACATGTTTCGAGGTTTTTTCAACATTTTGGAAATCCCGTTGAAACTTTTGACATTCTCGCAAAGTTTTCCAAATCCCCGACAAGATTTTGACACTTTCACGTCCAAACCTTTAAAACTCCGGTGGAGAATCCTAAAATCAATGTTGACATGTTTCGAGGTTTTTTCAAAATTTTGGAAATCCCGGTGAAACTTTTGACATTCTCGCAAAGTTTTCCAAATCCCCCAAAAGATTTTGACACTTTCACGTCCAAACCATTAAAACTCCGGTGGAGAATCCTAAAATCAATGTTGACATGTTTAGAGTTTTTTTCAACATTTTGGAAATCCCGGTGAAACTTTTGACATTCTCGCAAAGTTTTCCAAATCCCCCAAACGATTTTGACACTTTCACGTCCAAATCTCTAAAACTCCGGTGGGGTATGCTAAAATCAATGTGACATGTTTAGAGGTTTTTTCAACATTTTGGAAATCCTGGTGAAACTTTTGACATTCTCGCAAAGTTTTCCGAATCCCCAAAAAGATTTTGACACTTTCACGTCCAAACCTCTAAAACTCCGGTTGAGAATCCTAAAATCAATGTTGACATGTTTAGAGTGTTTTTCAACATTAAGGAGATCTCGGAGAAACTTTTGACATTCTCACAAAGTTTTCCAAATCCGTGGAAAGATTTTGACACTTTCACGTCCAAATCTCTAAAACTCCGGTGGAGAATCCTAAAATCAATGTTGACATGTTTCGAGGTTTTGTCAACATTTTGGAAATCCCGGTGAAACTTTTGACATTCTCGCAAAGTTTTCCAAATCCCCCAAAAGATTTTGACACTTTCACGTCCAAACCTCTAAAACTGCGGTGGAGAATCCTAAAATCAATGTTGACATGTTTAGAGTTTTTTTCAACATTTTGGAAATCCCGGTGAAACCTTTGACATTCTCGCAAAGTTTTCCAAATCCCCCAAAAGATTTTGACACTTTCACGTCCAAACCTCTAAAACTGCGGTGGAGAATCCTAAAATCAATGTTGACATGTTTAGAGTTTTTTTCAACATTTTGGAAATCCCGGTGAAACCTTTGACATTCTCGCAAAGTTTTCCAAATCCCCCAAAAGATTTTGACACTTTCACGTCCAAATCTCTAAAACTCTGGTTGAGAGTCACAAAATAAATATTGACATGTTTAGAGTTTTTTTCAACATTTTGTAAACCCCGGTGAAACTTTTGACATTCTCGCAGTTTTCCAAATCCCCGACAAGATTTTGAAACTTTCACGTCCAAATCTCTAAAACTCCGGTGGAGAATCCCAAAGTCATTGTTGACATGTTTAGAGGTTTATTCAACATTTTGGAAATCCCAGTGAAACTTTTGACATTCTCGCAAAGTTTTCTGAATCCCCCAAAAGATTTTGACACTTTCACGTCCAAATCTCTAAAATTCCGGTGGAGAATCCTAAAATCAATGTTGACATGTTTAGAGATTTTTTCAACATTTTGGACATCCCGGTAAAACTTTTGACATTCTCGCAAAGTTTTCCAAATCCCTGACAAGATTTTGACACTTTCAAGTCCAAATCTCTGAAACTCTCGTAGAGAGTCACAAAATAATTATTGACATGTTTAGAGTTTTTTTCAACATTTTGGACATCCCAGTGAAACTTTTGACATTCTCGCAAAGTTTTCCAAATCCCCGACAAGATTTTGAAACTTTCACGTCCAAACCTCTAAAACTCCGGTTGAGAATCCTAAAATCAATGTTGACATGTTTAGAGTGTTTTTCAACATTAAGGAGATCTCGGAGAAACTTTTGACATTCTCACAAAGTTTTCCAAATCCGTGGAAAGATTTTGACACTTTCACGTCCAAATCTCTAAAACTCCGGTGGAGAATCCTAAAATCAATGTTGACATGTTTCGAGGTTTTGTCAACATTTTGGAAATCCCGGTGAAACTTTTGACATTCTCGCAAAGTTTTCCAAATCCCCCAAAAGATTTTGACACTTTCACGTCCAAACCTCTAAAACTGCGGTGGAGAATCCTAAAATCAATGTTGACATGTTTAGAGTTTTTTTCAACATTTTGGAAATCCCGGTGAAACCTTTGACATTCTCGCAAAGTTTTCCAAATCCCCCAAAAGATTTTGACACTTTCACGTCCAAACCTCTAAAACTGCGGTGGAGAATCCTAAAATCAATGTTGACATGTTTAGAGTTTTTTTCAACATTTTGGAAATCCCGGTGAAACCTTTGACATTCTCGCAAAGTTTTCCAAATCCCCCAAAAGATTTTGACACTTTCACGTCCAAATCTCTAAAACTCTGGTTGAGAGTCACAAAATAAATATTGACATGTTTAGAGTTTTTTTCAACATTTTGTAAACCCCGGTGAAACTTTTGACATTCTCGCAGTTTTCCAAATCCCCGACAAGATTTTGAAACTTTCACGTCCAAATCTCTAAAACTCCGGTGGAGAATCCCAAAGTCATTGTTGACATGTTTAGAGGTTTATTCAACATTTTGGAAATCCCAGTGAAACTTTTGACATTCTCGCAAAGTTTTCTGAATCCCCCAAAAGATTTTGACACTTTCACGTCCAAATCTCTAAAATTCCGGTGGAGAATCCTAAAATCAATGTTGACATGTTTAGAGATTTTTTCAACATTTTGGACATCCCGGTAAAACTTTTGACATTCTCGCAAAGTTTTCCAAATCCCTGACAAGATTTTGACACTTTCAAGTCCAAATCTCTGAAACTCTCGTAGAGAGTCACAAAATAATTATTGACATGTTTAGAGTTTTTTTCAACATTTTGGACATCCCAGTGAAACTTTTGACATTCTCGCAAAGTTTTCCAAATCCCCGACAAGATTTTGAAACTTTCACGTCCAAATCTCTAAAACTCCGGTTGAGAATCCTAAAATCAATGCTGACATGTTTCGGGGTTTTTTCAACATATTGGAAATCCCGGTGAAACTTTTGACATTCTCGCAAAGTTTTCCAAATCCCCCAAAAGATTTTAACACATTCACGTCCCAATCTCTAAAACTCCGGTAGAGAATCCTAAAATCAATGTTGACATGTTTCGAGGTTTTCTCAACATTTTGGAAATCCCGGTGAAACTTTTGACATTCTCGCAAAGTTTTCCAAATCCCCGACAAGATTTTGACACTTTCACGTCCAAACCTTTAAAACTCCGGTGGAGAATCCTAAAATCAATGTTGACATGTTTCGAGGTTTTTTCAACATTTTGGAAATCCCGGTGAAACTTTTGACATTCTCGCAAAGTTTTCCAAATCCGTGGAAAGATTTTGACACTTTCACGTCCAAACCTTTAAAACTCCGGTGGAGAATCCTAAAATCAATGTTGACATGTTTAGAGTTTTTTTCAACATTTTGGACATCCCGGTGAAACTTTTGACATTCTCGCAAAGTTTTCCAAATCCCCCAAAAGATTTTGACACTTTCACGTCCAAGCCTTTAAAACTCCGGTGGAGAATCCTAAAATCAATGATGACATGTTTAGAGTTTTTTTCAACATTTCGGACATCCCGGTGAAACGTTTGACATTCTCGCAAAGTTTTCCGAATCCCCCAAAAGATTTTGACACTTTCACGTCCAAACCTCTAAAACTCCGGTGGAGAATCCTAAAATCAATGCTGACATGTTTCGGGGTTTTTTCAACATATTGGAAATCCCGGTGAAACTTTTGACATTCTCGCAAAGTTTTCCAAATCCCCCAAAAGATTTTAACACATTCACGTCCCAATCTCTAAAACTCCGGTAGAGAATCCTAAAATCAATGTTGACATGTTTCGAGGTTTTTTCAACATTTTGGAAATCCCGGTGAAACTTTTGACATTCTCGCAAAATTTTCCAAATCCGTGGAAAGATTTTGACACTTTCACGTCCAAATCTCTAAAACTCCGGTGGAGAATCCTAAAATCAATGTTGACATGTTTCGAGGTTTTCTCAACATTTTGGAAATCCCGGTGAAACTTTTGACATTCTCGCAAAGTTTTCCAAATCCCCGACAAGTTATTGACACTTTCACGTCCAAACCTCTAAAACTGCGGTGGAGAATCCTAAAATCAATGTTGACATGTTTAGAGTTTTTTTCAACATTTTGGAAATCCAGGTGAAACCTTTGACATTCTCGCAAAGTTTTCCAAATCCCCCAAAAGATTTTGACACTTTCACGTCCAAACCTTTAAAACTCCGGTGGAGAATCCTAAAATCAATGTTGACATGTTTCGAGGTTTTTTCAACATTTTGGAAATCCCGGTGAAACTTTTGACATTCTCGCAAAGTTTTCCAAATCCCCCAAACGATTTTGACACTTTCACGTCCAAATCTCTAAAACTCCGGTGGCGTATGCTAAAATCAATGTGACATGTTTGGACTTTTTCTCAACATTTTGGAAATCCCGGTGAAACTTTTGACATTCTCGCAAAGTTTTCCGAATCCCCCAAAAGATTTTGACACTTTCACGTCCAAACCTCTAAAACTCCGGTTGAGAATCCTAAAATCAATGTTGACATGTTTAGATTTTTTTTCAACATTAAGGAAATCTCGGAGAAACTTTTGACATTCACACAAAGTTTTCCAAATCCGTGGAAAGATTTTGACACTTTCACGTCCAAATCTCTAAAACTCCGGTGGCGTATGCTAAAATCAATGTGACATGTTTAGAGATTTTTTTAACATTTTGTAAATCCAGGTGAAACTTTTGACATTCTCGCAAAGTTTTCCAAATCCCCGACAAGATATTGACACTTTCACGTCCAAATCTCTAAAACTCCGGTAGAGAATCCTAAAATCAATGTTGACATGTTTCGAGGTTTTTTTAACATTTTGGAAATCCCGTTGAAACTTTTGACATTCTCGCAAAGTTTTCCAAATCCCCCAAAAGATTTTGACACTTTCACGTACAAACCTCTAAAACTCCGGTGGAGAATCCTAAAATCAATGTTGACATGTTTCGAGGTTTTTTCAACATTTTGGAAATCCCGGTGAAACTTTTGACATTCTCGCAAAGTTTTCCGAATCCCCCAAAAGATTTTGACACTTTCACGTCCAAACCTCTAAAACTCCGGTTGAGAATCCTAAAATCAATGTTGACATGTTTAGAGTTTTTTTCAACATTAAGGAAATCTCGGAGAAACTTTTGACATTCTCACAAAGTTTTCCAAATCCTTGGAAAGATTTTGACACTTTCACGTCCAAATCTCCGAAAATCTGGTTGAGAGTCACAAAATAATTATTGACATGTTTAGAGTTTTTTTCAACATTTTGGACATCCCGGTGAAACTTTTGACATTCTCGCAAAGTTTTCCGAATCCCCCAAAAGATTTTGACACTTTCACGTCCAAATCTCTAAAACTGCGGTGGAGAATCCTAAAATCAATGTGTACATGTTTAGAGATTTTTTCAACATTTTGTAAATCCGGGTGAAACTTTTGACATTCTCGCAAAGTTTTCCAAATCCCCGACAAGATTTTGACACTTTCACGTCCAAATCTCTAAAACTCCGGTGGAGAATCCTAAAATCAATGTTGACATGTTTCGAGGTTTTTTCAACATTTTGGAAATCCCGGTGAAACCTTTGACATTCTCGCAAAGTTTTCCAAATCCCCCAAAAGATTTTGACACTTTCATGTCCAAATCTCTAAAACTCCAGTGGAGTATGCTAAAATCAATGTGACATGTTTAGACTTTTTTTCAACATTTCGGACATCCCGGTGAAACGTTTGACATTCTCGCAAAGTTTTCCGAATCCCCCAAAAGATTTTGACACTTTCACGTCCAAACCTCTAAAACTCCGGTGGAGAATCCTAAAATCAATGCTGACATGTTTCGGGGTTTTTTCAACATGTTGGAAATCCCGGTGAAACTTTTGACATTCTCGCAAAGTTTTCCAAATCCCCCAAAAGATTTTAACACATTCACGTCCCAATCTCTAAAACTCCGGTAGAGAATCCTAAAATCAATGTTGACATGTTTCGAGGTTTTTTCAACATTTTGGAAATCCCGGTGAAACTTTTGACATTCTCGCAAAATTTTCCAAATCCGTGGAAAGATTTTGACACTTTCACGTCCAAATCTCTAAAACTCCGGTGGAGAATCCTAAAATCAATGTTGACATGTTTCGAGGTTTTCTCAACATTTTGGAAATCCCGGTGAAACTTTTGACATTCTCGCAAAGTTTTCCAAATCCCCGACAAGTTATTGACACTTTCACGTCCAAACCTCTAAAACTGCGGTGGAGAATCCTAAAATCAATGTTGACATGTTTAGAGTTTTTTTCAACATTTTGGAAATCCAGGTGAAACCTTTGACATTCTCGCAAAGTTTTCCAAATCCCCCAAAAGATTTTGACACTTTCACGTCCAAACCTTTAAAACTCCGGTGGAGAATCCTAAAATCAATGTTGACATGTTTCGAGGTTTTTTCAACATTTTGGAAATCCCGGTGAAACTTTTGACATTCTCGCAAAGTTTTCCAAATCCCCCAAACGATTTTGACACTTTCACGTCCAAATCTCTAAAACTCCGGTGGCGTATGCTAAAATCAATGTGACATGTTTGGACTTTTTCTCAACATTTTGGAAATCCCGGTGAAACTTTTGACATTCTCGCAAAGTTTTCCGAATCCCCCAAAAGATTTTGACACTTTCACGTCCAAACCTCTAAAACTCCGGTTGAGAATCCTAAAATCAATGTTGACATGTTTAGATTTTTTTTCAACATTAAGGAAATCTCGGAGAAACTTTTGACATTCACACAAAGTTTTCCAAATCAGTGGAAAGATTTTGACACTTTCACGTCCAAATCTCTAAAACTCCGGTGGCGTATGCTAAAATCAATGTGACATGTTTAGAGATTTTTTTAACATTTTGTAAATCCAGGTGAAACTTTTGACATTCTCGCAAAGTTTTCCAAATCCCCGACAAGATATTGACACTTTCACGTCCAAATCTCTAAAACTCCGGTAGAGAATCCTAAAATCAATGTTGACATGTTTCGAGGTTTTTTTAACATTTTGGAAATCCCGTTGAAACTTTTGACATTCTCGCAAAGTTTTCCAAATCCCCCAAAAGATTTTGACACTTTCACGTACAAACCTCTAAAACTCCGGTGGAGAATCCTAAAATCAATGTTGACATGTTTCGAGGTTTTTTCAACATTTTGGAAATCCCGGTGAAACTTTTGACATTCTCGCAAAGTTTTCCGAATCCCCCAAAAGATTTTGACACTTTCACGTCCAAACCTCTAAAACTCCGGTTGAGAATCCTAAAATCAATGTTGACATGTTTAGAGTTTTTTTCAACATTAAGGAAATCTCGGAGAAACTTTTGACATTCTCACAAAGTTTTCCAAATCCTTGGAAAGATTTTGACACTTTCACGTCCAAATCTCCGAAAATCTGGTTGAGAGTCACAAAATAATTATTGACATGTTTAGAGTTTTTTTCAACATTTTGGACATCCCGGTGAAACTTTTGACATTCTCGCAAAGTTTTCCGAATCCCCCAAAAGATTTTGACACTTTCACGTCCAAATCTCTAAAACTGCGGTGGAGAATCCTAAAATCAATGTGTACATGTTTAGAGATTTTTTCAACATTTTGTAAATCCGGGTGAAACTTTTGACATTCTCGCAAAGTTTTCCAAATCCCCGACAAGATTTTGACACTTTCACGTCCAAATCTCTAAAACTCCGGTGGAGAATCCTAAAATCAATGTTGACATGTTTCGAGGTTTTTTCAACATTTTGGAAATCCCGGTGAAACCTTTGACATTCTCGCAAAGTTTTCCAAATCCCCCAAAAGATTTTGACACTTTCACGTCCAAATCTCTAAAACTCCAGTGGAGTATGCTAAAATCAATGTGACATGTTTAGACTTTTTTTCAACATTTTGGAAATCCCGGTGAAACTTTTGACATTCTCGCAAAGTTTTCCGAATCCCCAAAAAGATTTTGACACTTTCACGTCCAAACCTTTAAAACTCCGGTGGAGAATCCTAAAATCAATGTTGACATGTTTCGAGGTTTTTTCAACATTTTGGAAATCCCGGTGAAACTTTTGACATTCTCGCAAAATTTTCCAAATCCGTGGAAAGATTTTGACACTTTCACGTCCAAATCTCTAAAACTCCGGTGGAGAATCCTAAAATCAATGTTGACATGTTTCGAGGTTTTGTCAACATTTTGGATAACCCGGTGAAACTTTTGACATTCTCGCAAAGTTTTCCAAATCCCCGACAAGTTATTGACACTTTCACGTCCAAACCTCTAAAACTGCGGTGGAGAATCCTAAAATCAATGTTGACATGTTTAGAGTTTTTTTCAACATTTTGGAAATCCTGGTGAAACCTTTGACATTCTCGCAAAGTTTTCCAAATCCCCCAAAAGATTTTGACACTTTCACGTCCAAACCTTTAAAACTACGGTGGAGAATCCTAAAATCAATGTTGACATGTTTCGAGGTTTTTTCAACATTTTGGAAATCCCGGTGAAACTTTTGACATTCTCGCAAAATTTTCCAAATCCCCCAAAAGATTTTGACACTTTCACGTCCAAACCTTTAAAACTCCGGTGGAGAATCCTAAAATCAATGTTGAATGTTTAGACTTTTTTTCAACATTTTGGAAATCCCGGTGAAACTTTTGACATTCTCGCAAAGTTTTCCAAATCCCCCAAACGATTTTGACACTTTCACGTCCAAATCTCTAAAACTCCGGTGGCGTATGCTAAAATCAATGTGACATGTTTAGACTTTTTTTCAACATTTTGGAAATCCTCGTGAAACTTTTGACATTCTCGCAAAGTTTTCCGAATCCCCCAAAAGATTTTGACACTTTCACGTCCAAACCTCTAAAACTCCGGTTGAGAATCCTAAAATCAATGTTGACATGTTTAGAGTTTTTTTCAACATTAAGGAAATCTCGGAGAAACTTTTGACATTCTCACAAAGTTTTCCAAATCCCCCAAAAGATTTTGACACTTTCACGTACAAACCTCTAAAACTCCGGTGGAGAATCCTAAAATCAATGTTGACATGTTTAGAGTTTTTTTCAACATTAAGGAAATCTCGGAGAAACTTTTGACATTCTCACAAAGTTTTCCAAATCCTTGGAAAGATTTTGACACTTTCACGTCCAAATCTCCGAAAATCTGGTTGAGAGTCACAAAATAATTATTGACATGTTTAGAGTTTTTTTCAACATTTTGGACATCCCGGTGAAACTTTTGACATTCTCGCAAAGTTTTCCGAATCCCCCAAAAGATTTTGACACATTCACGTCCAAATCTCTAAAACTGCGGTGGAGAATCCTAAAATCAATGTGTACATGTTTAGAGATTTTTTCAACATTTTGTAAATCCGGGTGAAACTTTTGACATTCTCGCAAAGTTTTCCAAATCCCCCAACAGATTTTGACACTTTCACGTCCAAATCTCTAAAACTCTTGTTGAGAGTCACAAAATAAATATTGACATGTTCAGAGGTTTTTTCAACATTTTGTTAACGCCGGTGAAACTTTTCACATTCTCGCAGTTTTCCAAATCCCCGACAAGATTTTGAAACTTTCACGTCCAAATCTCTAAAACTCCGGTGGAGAATCCCAAAGTCTTTGTTGACATGTGTAGAGGTTTTTTCAACATTTTGGAAATCCCGGTGAAACTTTTGACATTCTCGCAAAGTTTTCCAAATCCCCTAAAAGATTTAACACTTTCACGTCCAAACCTCTAAAACTCCGGTGGAGAATCCTAAAATCAATGTTGACATGTTTAGAGTTTTTTTTCAACATTTTGAAATCCCGTTGAAACTTTTGACATTCTCGCAAAGTTTTCCAAATCCCCGACAAGATTTTGACACTTTCACGTCCAAATCTCTAAAACTCCGGTTGAGAATCCTAAAATCAATGTTGAACATGTTTCGAGGTTTTTTCAACATTTTGGAAATCCCGGTGAAACTTTTGACATTCTCGCAAAGTTTTCCAAATCCCCCAAAAGATTTTGACACTTTCACGTCCAAACCTCTAAAACTCCGGTTGAGAATCCTAAAATCAATGTTGACATTTTTAGAGTTTTTTTCAACATTTTGGAAATCCCGGTGAAACTTTTGACATTCTTGCAAAGTTTTCCAAATCCCCAGAAAGATTTTGACACTTTCACGTCCAAATCTCTGAAACTCTGGTAGAGAGTCACAAAATAATTATTGACATGTTTAGAGTTTTTTTCAACATTTTGGACATCGCGGTGAAACTTTTGACATTCTCTCAAAGTTTTCCAAATCCCCCAAAAGATTTTGACAGTTTCACGTCCAAACCTCTAAAACTCCGGTGGAGAATCCTAAAATCAATGATGACATGTTTCGAGTTTATTTCAACATTTGGAAATTCCGTAGAAACTTTTGACATTCTCGCAAAGTTTTCCGAATCCCCCAAAAGATTTTGACACTTTCACGTCCAAATCTCTAAAATTCCGGTGGAGAATCCTAAAATCAATGTTGACATGTTTAGAGATTTTTTCAACATTTTGTAAATCCCGGTGAAACTTTTGACATTCTCGCAAAGTTTTCCAAATCCCCCAAAAGATTTTGACACTTTCACGTCCAAACCTTTAAAACTCCGGTGGAGAATCCTAAAATCAATGTTGACATTTTTAGAGTTTTTTTCAACATTTTGGAAATCCCGGTGAAACTTTTGACATTCTCGCCAAGTTTTCCAAATCCCCCAAAAGATATTGACACTTTCACGTCCAAACCTCTAAAACTCCGGTTGAGAATCCTAAAATCAATGTTGACATGTTTAGAGTTTTTTTCAACATTAAGGAAATCTCGGAGAAACTTTTGACATTCTCACAAAGTTTTCCAAATCCGTGGAAAGATTTTGACACTTTCACGTCCAAATCTCTGAAACTCTGGTTGAGAGTCACAAAATAATTATTGACATGTTTAGAGTTTTTTTCAACATTTTGGACATCCCGGTGAAACTTTTGACATTCTCGCAACGTTTTCCAAATCCCCCAAAAGATTTTGACACTTTCACCTCCAAATCTCTGAAACTCTGGTAGAGAGTCACAAAATAATTATTGACATGTTTAGAGGTTTTTTCAACATTTTGGAAATCCCGGTGAAACTTTTGACATTCTCGCAAAGTTTTCCGAATCCCCCAAAAGATTTTGACACATTCACGTCCAAATCTCTAAAACTCCGGTGGAGTAAGCTAAAATCAATGTGACATGTTTAGACTTTTTTTCAACATTTCGGACATCCCGGTGAAACGTTTGACATTCTCGCAAAGTTTTCCGAATCCCCCAAAAGATTTTGACACTTTCACGTCCAAACCTCTAAAACTCCGGTGGAGAATCCTAAAATCAATGTTGACATGCTTCGAGTTTTTTTCAACATTTGGAAATCTCGTTGAAGCTTTTGACATTCTCGCAAAGATTTCCAAATCCCTGGAAAGATTTTGACACTTTCACGTCCAAACCTCTAAAACTCCGGTGGAGAATCGTAAAATCAATGTTGACATGTTTCGAGGTTTTTTCAACATTTTGGAAATCCCGGTGAAACCTTTGACATTCTCGCAAAGTTTTCCAAATCCCCCAAAAGATTTTGACACTTTCACGTCCAAATCTCTAAAACTCCAGTGGAGTATGCTAAAATCAATGTGACATGTTTAGACTTTTTTCAACATTTTAGAAATCCCGGTGAAACTTTTGACATCCTCGCAAAGTTTTCCGAATCCCCCAAAAGATTTTGACACTTTCACGTCCAAACCTCTAAAACTCTGGTTGAGAGTCACAAAATAGATATTGACATGTTTAGAGTTTTTTTCAACATTTTGTAAACCCCGGTGAAACTTTTGACATTCTCGCAGTTTTCCAAATCCCCGACAAGATTTTGAAACTTTCACGTCCAAATCTCTAAAACTCCGGTGGAGAATCCCAAAGTCATTGTTGACATGTTTAGAGGTTTATTCAACATTTTGGAAATCCCAGTGAAACTTTTGACATTCTCGCAAAGTTTTGCGAATCCCCCAAAAGATTTTGACACTTTCACGTCCAAATCTCTAAAATTCCGGTGGAGAATCCTAAAATCAATGTTGACATGTTTAGAGATTTTTTCAACATTTTCTAAATCCCGGTGAAACTTTTGACATTCTCGCAAAGTTTTCCAAATCCCTGACAAGATTTTGACACTTTCACGTCCAAATCTCTGAAACTCTCGTAGAGAGTCACAAAATAATTATTGACATGTTTAGAGTTTTTTTCAACATTTTGGACATCCCAGTGAAACTTTTGACATTCTCGCAAAGTTTTCCAAATCCCCGACAAGATTTTGAAACTTTCACGTCCAAATCTCTAAAACTCTGGTTGAGAGTCACAAAATAAATATTGACATGTTTAGAGTTTTTTTCAACATTTTGTAAACCCCGGTGAAACTTTTGACATTCTCGCAGTTTTCCATATCCCCGACAAGATTTTGAAACTTTCACGTCCAAATCTCTAAAACTCCGGTGGAGAATCCCAAAGTCATTGTTGACATGTTTAGAGGTTTATTCAACATTTTGGAAATCCCAGTGAAACTTTTGACATTCTCGCAAAGTTTTGCGAATCCCCCAAAAGATTTTGACACTTTCACGTCCAAATCTCTAAAATTCCGGTGGAGAATCCTAAAATCAATGTTGACATGTTTAGAGATTTTTTCAACATTTTGTAAATCCCGGTGAAACTTTTGACATTCTCGCAAAGTTTTCCAAATCCCTGACAAGATTTTGACACTTTCACGTCCAAATCTCTGAAACTCTCGTAGAGAGTCACAAAATAATTATTGACATGTTTAGAGTTTTTTTCAACATTTTGGACATCCCAGTGAAACTTTTGACATTCTCGCAAAGTTTTCCAAATCCCCGACAAGATTTTGAAACTTTCACGTCCAAATCTCTAAAACTCTGGTTGAGAGTCACAAAATAAATATTGACATGTTTAGAGTTTTTTTCAACATTTTGTAAACCCCGGTGAAACTTTTGACATTCTCGCCAAGTTTTCCAAATCCCCCAAAAGATTTTGACACTTTCACGTCCAAACATCTAAAACTCCGGTGGAGAATCCTAAAATCAATGCTGACATGTTTCGACGTTTTTTCAACATTTTGAAATCCCGTTGAAACTTTTGACATTCTCGCAAAGTTTTCCAAATCCCGGCAAGATTTTGACACTTTCACGTCCAAATCTCTAAAACTCCAGTTGAGAATCCTAAAATCAATGCTGACATGTTTCGGGGTTTTTTCAACATATTGGAAATCCCGGTGAAACTTTTGACATTCTCGCAAAGTTTTCCGAATCCCCCAAAAGATTTTGACACTTTCACGTCCAAATCTCTAAAACTCCGGTAGAGAATCCTAAAATCAATGTTGACATGTTTCGGGGTTTTTTCAACATATTGGAAATCCCGGTGAAACTTTTGACATTCTCGCAAAGTTTTCCGAATCCCCCAAAAGATTTTGACACTTTCACGTCCAAATCTCTAAAACTCCGGTAGAGAATCCTAAAATCAATGCTGACATGTTTCGGGGTTTTTTCAACATATTGGAAATCCCGGTGAAACTTTTGACATTCTCACAAAGTTTTCCAAATCCGTGGAAAGATTTTGACACTTTCACGTCCAAATCTCTAAAACTCCGGTGGAGAATCCTAAAATCAATGTTGACATCTTTCGAGGTTTTGTCAACATTTTGGAAATCCCGGTGAAACTTTTGACATTCTCGCAAAGTTTTCCAAATCCCCGACAAGTTATTGACACTTTCACGTCCAAACCTCTAAAACTGCGGTGGAGAATCCTAAAATCAATGTTGACATGTTTCGAGGTTTTTTCAACATTTTGGAAATCCCGGTGAAACTTTTGACATTCTCGCAATGTTTTCCAAATCCCCCAAAAGATTTTGACACTTTCACGTCCAAACCTTTAAAACTCCGGTGGAGAATCCAAAAATCAATGTTGACATGTTTAGAGTTTTTTTCAACATTTTGGAAATCCCGGTGAAACTTTTGACATTCTCGCAAAGTTTTCCAAATCCCCCAAACGATTTTGACACTTTCACGTCCAAATCTCTAAAACTCCGGTGGCGTATGCTAAAATCAATGTGACATGTTTAGAGGTTTTTTCAACATTTTGGAAATCCTGGTGAAACTTTTGACATTCTCGCAAAGTTTTCCGAATCCCCCAAAAGATTTTGACACTTTCACGTCCAAACCTCTAAAACTCCGGTTGAGAATCCTAAAATCAATGTTGACATGTTTAGAGTTTTTTTCAACATTAAGGAAATCTCGGAGAAACTTTTGACATTCTCACAAAGTTTTCCAAATCCGTGGAAAGATTTTGACACTTTCACGTCCAAATCTCTGAAACTCTGGTTGAGAGTCACAAAATAATTATTGACATGTTTAGAGTTTTTTTCAACATTTTGGACATCCCGGTGAAACTTTTGACATTCTCGCAACGTTTTCCAATTCCCCCAAAAGATTTTGACACTTTCACCTCCAAATCTCTGAAACTCTGGTAGAGAGTCACAAAATAATTATTGACATGTTTAGAGTTTTTTCCAACATTTTGGACATCCCGGTGAAACTTTTGACATTCTCGCAAAGTTTTCCAAATCCCCCAAAAGATTTTGACACTTTTACGTCCAAACCTCTAAAACTCCGGTGGAGAATCCTAAAATCAATGATGACATGTTTAGAGGTTTTTTCAACATTTTGGAAATCCCGGTGAAACTTTTGACATTCTCGCAAAGTTTTCCGAATCCCCCAAAAGATTTTGACACTTTCACGTCCAAATCTCTAAAACTCCGGTGGAGTAAGCTAAAATCAATGTGACATGTTTAGACTTTTTTTCAACATTTCGGACATCCCGGTGAAACGTTTGACATTCTCGCAAAGTTTTCCGAATCCCCCAAAAGATTTTGACACTTTCACGTCCAAACCTCTAAAACTCCGGTGGAGAATCCTAAAATCAATGTTGACATGTTTCGAGGTTTTTTCATCATTTTGGAAATCCCGGTGAAACCTTTGACATTCTCGCAAAGTTTTCCAAATCCCCCAAAAGATTTTGACACTTTCACGTCCAAATCTCTAAAACTCCAGTAGAGTATGCTAAAATCAATGTGACATGTTTAGACTTTTTTTCAACATTTTGGAAATCCCGGTGAAACTTTTGACATTCTCGTAAAGTTTTCCGAATCCCCCAAAAGATTTTGACACTTTCACGTCCAAACCTCTAAAACTCTGGTTGAGAGTCACAAAATAAATATTGACATGTTTAGAGTTTTTTTCAACATTTTGTAAACCCCGTTGAAACTTTTGACATTCTCGCAGTTTTCCAAATCCCCGACAAGATTTTGAAACTTTCACGTCCAAATCTCTAAAATTCCGGTGGAGAATCCCAAAGTCATTGTTGACATGTTTAGAGGTTTATTCAACATTTTGGAAATCCCAGTGAAACTTTTGACATTCTCGCAAAGTTTTCCGAATCCCCCAAAACATTTTGACACTTTCACGTCCAAATCTCTAAAATTCCGGTGGAGAATCCTAAAATCAATGTTGACATGTTTAGAGATTTTATCAACATTTTGGAAATCCCGGTGAAACTTTTGACATTCTCGCAAAGTTTTCCAAATCCCTGACAAGATTTTGACACTTTCACGTCCAAATCTCTGAAACTCTCGTAGAGAGTCACAAAATAATTATTGACATGTTTAGAGTTTTTTTCAACATTTTGGACATCCCAGTGAAACTTTTGACATTCTCGCAAAGTTTTCCAAATCCCCGACAAGATTTTGAAACTTTCACGTCCAAATCTCTAAAACTCTGGTTGAGAGTCACAAAATAAATATTGACATGTTTAGAGTTTTTTTCAACATTTTGTAAACCCCGGTGAAACTTTTGACATTCTCGCAATTTTCCATATCCCCGACAAGATTTTGAAACTTTCACGTCCAAATCTCTAAAACTCCGGTGGAGAATCCCAAAGTCTTTGTTGACATGTGTAGAAGTTTTTTCAACATGTTGGAAATCCCGGTGAAACTTTTGACATTAACGCCAAGTTTTCCAAATCCCCCAAAAGATATTGACACTTTCACGTCCACACCTCTAAAACTCCGGTGGAGAATCCTAAAATCAATGTTGACATGTTTCGAGGTTTTTTCAACATTTTGAAATCCCGTTGAAACTTTTGACATTCTCGCAAAGTTTTCCAAATCCCCCAAAAGATTTTGACACTTTCACGTCCAAATCTCTAAAACTCCGGTGGAGAATCCTAAAATCAATGTTGACATCTTTCGAGGTTTTGTCAACATTTTGGAAATCCCGGTGAAACTTTTGACATTCTCGCAAAGTTTACCAAATCCCCCAAAAGATTTTGACACTTTCACGTCCAAATCTCTAAAACTCCGGTGGAGTATGCTAAAATCAATGTGACATGTTTAGACTTTTTCTCAACATTTTGGAAATCCCGGTGAAACTTTTGACATTGTCGCAAAGTTTTCCGAATCCCCCAAAAGATTTTGACACTTTCACGTCCCAATCTCTAAAACTCCGGTTGAGAATCCTAAAATCAATGTTGACATTTTTAGAGTTTTTTTCAACATTTTGGAAATCCCGGTGAAACTTTTGACAGTCTTGCAAAGTTTTCCAAATCCCTGACAAGATTTTGACACTTTCACGTCCAAATCTCTGAAACTCCGGTTGAGAGTCACAAAATAATTATTGACATGTTTAGAGTTTTTTTCAACATTTTGGACATCCCGGTGAAACTTTTGACATTCTCGCAAAGTTTTCCAAATCCCCGACAAGATTTTGACACTTTCACGTCCAAACCTTTAAAACTCCGGTGGAGAATCCTAAAATCAATGTTGACATGTTTCGAGGTTTTTTCAACATTTTGGAAATCCCGGTGAAACTTTTGACATTCTCGCAAAATTTTCCATATCCCCCAAAAGATTTTGACACTTTCACGTCCAAACCTTTAAAACTCCGGTGGAGAATCCTAAAATCAATGTTGACATGTTTAGACTTTTTTTCAACATTTTGGAAATCCCGGTGAAACTTTTGACATTCTCGCAAAGTTTTCCAAATCCCCCAAACGATTTTGACACTTTCACGTCCAAATCTCTAAAACTCCGGTGGCGTATGCTAAAATGAAAGTGACATGTTTAGACTTTTTTTCAACATTTTGGAAATCCTGGTGAAACTTTTGACATTCTCGCAAAGTTTTCCGAATCCCCCAAAAGATTTTGACTCTTTCACGTCCAAACCTCTAAAACTCCGGTTGAGAATCCTAAAATCAATGTTGACATGTTTAGAGTTTTTTTCAACATTAAGGAAATCTCGGAGAAACTTTTGACATTCTCACAAAGTTTTCCAAATCCGTGGAAAGATTTTCACACTTTTACGTCCAAACCTCTAAAACTCCGGTAGAGAATCCTAAAATCAATGATGACATGTTTAGAGGTTTTTTCAACATTTTGGAAATCCCGGTGAAATTTTTGACATTCTCGCAAAGTTTTCCGAATCCCCCAAAAGATTTTGACACTTTCACGTCCAAATCTCTAAAACTCCGGTGGAGTAAGCTAAAATCAATGTGACATGTTTAGACTTTTTTTCAACATTTCGGACATCCCGGTGAAACGTTTGACATTCTCGCCATGTTTTCCAAATCCCCGACAAGATTTTGAAACTTTCACGTCCAAATCTCTAAAACTCCGGTGGAGAATCCCAAAGTCATTGTTGACATGTTTAGAGGTTTATTCAACATTTTGGAAATCCCGGTGAAACTTTTGACATTCTCGCAAAGTTTTCCGAATCCCCCAAAAGATTTTGACACTTTCACGTCCAAATCTCTAAAATTTCGGTGGAGAATCCTAAAATCAATGTTGACATGTTTAGAGATTTTTTCAACATTTTGTAAAACCCGGTGAAACTTTTGACAGTCTTGCAAAGTTTTCCAAATCCCTGACAAGATTTTGACACTTTCACGTCCAAATCTCTGAAACTCCGGTTGAGAGTCACAAAATAATTATTGACATGTTTAGAGATTTTTCAACATTTTGGACATCCCGGTGAAACTTTTGACATTCTCGCAAAGTTTTCCAAATCCCCCAAAAGATTTTGACACTTTCACGTCCAAATCTCTAAAACTCCGGTAGAGAATCCTAAAATCAATGTTGACATGTTTCGAGGTGTTTTCAACATTTTGGAAATCCCGGTGAAACTTTTGACATTCTCGCAAAGTTTTCCAAATCCCCCAAAAGATTTTGACACTTTCACGTCCAAATCTCTAAAACTCCGGTGGAGTATGCTAAAATCAATGTGACATGTTTAGACTTTTTCTCAACATTTTGGAAATCCCGGTGAAACTTTTGACATTGTCGCAAAGTTTTCCGAATCCCCCAAAAGATTTTGACACTTTCACGTCCCAATCTCTAAAACTCCGGTTGAGAATCCTAAAATCAATGTTGACATTTTTAGAGTTTTTTTCAACATTTTGGAAATCCCGGTGAAACTTTTGACAGTCTTGCAAAGTTTTCCAAATCCCTGACAAGATTTTGACACTTTCACGTCCAAATCTCTGAAACTCCGGTTGAGAGTCACAAAATAATTATTGACATGTTTAGAGTTTTTTTCAACATTTTGTAAACCCCGGTGAAACTTTTGACATTCTCGCAAAGTTTTCCAAATCCCCGACAAGATTTTGACACTTTCCCGTCCAAACCTTTAAAACTCCGGTGGAGAATCCTAAAATCAATGTTGACATGTTTCGAGGTTTTTTCAACATTTTGGAAATCCCGGTGAAACTTTTGACATTCTCGCAAAATTTTCCATATCCCCCAAAAGATTTTGACACTTTCACGTCCAAACCTTTAAAACTCCGGTGGAGAATCCTAAAATCAATGTTGACATGTTTAGACTTTTTATCAACATTTTGGAAATCCCGGTGAAACTTTTGACATTCTCGCAAAGTTTTCCAAATCCCCGACAAGTTATTGACACTTTCACGTCCAAATCTCTGAAACTCCGGTAGAGAATCCTAAAATCAATGTTGACATGTTTCGAGGTTTTTTCAACATTTTGGAAATCCCGTTGAAACTTTTGACATTCTCGCAAAGTTTTCCAAATCCCCCAAAAGATTTTGACACTTTCACGTCCAAACCTCTAAAACTCCGGTGGAGAATCCTAATATCAATGATGACATGTTTCGAGTTTTTTTCAACATTTGGAAATTCCGTTGAAACTTTTGACATTCTCGCAAAGTTTTCCAAATCCCTGGAAAGATTTTGACACTTTCACGTCCAAACCTCTAAAACTCCGGTGGAGAATCGTAAAATCAATGTTGACATGTTTCGAGGTTTTTTCAACATTTTGGAAATCCCGGTGAAACCTTTGACATTCTCGCAAAGTTTTCCAAATCCCCCAAAAGATTTTGACACTTTCACGTACAAACCTTTAAAACTCCGGTGGAGAATCGTAAAATCAATGTTGACATGTTTCGAGGTTTTTTCAACATTTTGGAAATCCCGGTGAAACTTTTGACATTCTCGCCAAGTTTTCCAAATCCCCCAAAAGATTTTGACACTTTCACGTCCAAACCTCTAAAACTCTGGTTGAGAGTCACAAAATAAATATAGACATGTTTAGAGTTTTTTTCAACATTTTGTAAACCCCGGTGAAACTTTTGACATTCTTGCAGTTTTCCAAATCCCCGACAAGATTTTGACACTTTCACGTCCAAATTTCTAAAACTCCGGTGGAGAATCCCAAAGTCATTGTTGACATGTTTAGAGGTATATTCAACATTTTGGAAATCCCGGTGACACTTTTGACATTCTCGCAAAGATTTCCGAATCCCCCAAAAGATTTTGACACTTTCACGTCCAAATCTCTAAAATTCCGGTGGAGAATCCCAAAGTCATTGTTGACATGTTTAGAGATTTTTTCAACATTTTGTAAATCCCGGTGAAACTTTTGACATTCTCGCAAAGTTTTCCAAATCCCCCAAAAGATTTTGACACTTTCACGTCCAAACCTTTAAAACTCCGGTGGAGAATCCTAAAATCAATGTTGACATTTTTAGAGTTTTTTTCAACATTTTGGAAATCCCGGTGAAACTTTTGACATTCTCGCAAAGTTTTCCAAATCCCCCAAAAGATTTTGACACTTTCACGTCCAAACCTCTAAAACTCCGGTTGAGAATCCTAAAATCAATGTTGACATGTTTAGAGTTTTTTTCAACATTAAGGAAATCTCGGAGAAACTTTTGATATTCTCACAAAGTTTTCCAAATCCGTGGAAAGATTTTGACACTTTCACGTCCAAATCTCTAAAACTCCAGTGGAGTATGCTAAAATCAATGTGACATGTTTAGAGTTTTTTTCAACATTTTGGAAATCCCGGTGAAACTTTTGACATTCTCGCAAAGTTTTCCGAATCCCCCAAAAGATTTTGACACTTTCACGTCCAAACCTCTAAAACTCTGGTTGAGAGTCACAAAATAAATATTGACATGTTTAGAGTTTTTTTCAACATTTTGTAAACCCCGGTGAAACTTTTGACATTCTCGCAGTTTTCCAAATCCTCCAAAAGATTTTGAAACTTTCACGTCCAAATCTCTAAAACTCCGGTGGAGAATCCCAAAGTCATTGTTGACATGTTTAGAGGTTTATTCAACATTTTGGAAATCCCAGTGAAACTTTTGACATTCTCGCAAAGTTTTCCGAATCCCCCAAAAGATTTTGACACTTTCACGTCCAAATCTCTAAAATTCCGGTGGAGAATCCTAAAATCAATGTTGACATGTTTAGAGATTTTTTCAACATTTTGGAAATCCCGGTGAAACTTTTGACATTCTCGCAAAGTTTTCCAAATCCCTGACAAGATTTTGACACTTTCACGTCCAAATCTCTGAAACTCTGGTAGAGAGTCACAAAATACTTATTGACATGTTTAGAGTTTTTTTCAACATTTTGGACAACCCGTTGAAACTTTTGACATTCTCGCAAAGTTTTCCAAATCCCCCACAAGTTATTGACACTTTCACGTCCAAATCTCTGAAACTCCGGTAGAGAATCCTAAAATCAATGTTGACATGTTTCGAGGTTTTTTCAACATTTTGGAAATCCCGTTGAAACATTTGACATTCTCGCAAAGTTTTCCGAATCCCCCAAAAGATTTTGACACTTTCACGTCCAAACCTCTAAAACTCCGGTGGAGAATCCTAATATCAATGATGACATGTTTCGAGTTTTTTTCAACATTTGGAAATTCCGTTGAAACTTTTGACATTCTCGCAAAGTTTTCCAAATCCCTGGAAAGATTTTGACACTTTCACGTCCAAACCTCTAAAACTCCGGTGGAGAATCGTAAAATCAATGTTGACAGGTTTCGAGGTTTTTTCAACATTTTGGAAATCCCGGTGAAACCTTTGACATTCTCGCAAAGTTTTCCAAATCCCCCAAAAGATTTTGACACTTTCACGTACAAACCTTTAAAACTCCGGTGGAGAATCGTAAAATCAATGTTGACATGTTTCGAGGTTTTTTCAACATTTTGGAAATCCCGGTGAAACTTTTGACATTCTCGCAAAGTTTTCCAAATCCCCGACAAGATTTTGAAACTTTCACGTCCAAATCTCTAAAACTCCGGTGGAGAATCCCAAAGTCTTTGTTGACATGTGTAGAAGTTTTTTCAACATTTTGGAAATCCCGGTGAAACTTTTGACATTCTCGCAAAGTTTTCCAAATCCCCCAAAAGATTTTGACACTTTCACGTCCAAACCTCTAAAACTCCGGTGGAGAATCCTAAAATCAATGTTGACAAGTTTAGAGTTTTTTTCAACATTTTCAATTCCCGTTGAAACTTTTGACATTCTCGCAAAGTTTTCCAAATCCCGGCAAGATTTTGACACTTTCACGTCCAAATCTCTAAAACTCCGGTTGAGAATCCTAAAATCAATGCTGACATGTTTCGGGGTTTTTTCAACATATTGGAAATCCCGGTGAAACTTTTGACATTCTCGCAAAGTTTTCCAAATCCCCGACAACTTATTGACACTTTCACGTCCAAATCTCTAAAACTGCGGTGGAGAATCCTAAAATCAATGTTGACATGTTTAGCGTTTTTTTCAACATTTTGGAAATCCCGGTGAAACTTTTGACATTTTTCGCAAAGTTTTCCAAATCCCCCAAAAGATTTTGACACTTTCTCATCCAAATCTCTAAAACTCTGGTTGAGAGTCACAAAATAAATATTGACATGTTTAGAGTTTTTTTCAACATTTTGTAAACCCCGGTGAAACTTTTGACATTCTCGCAGTTTTCCAAATCCCCGACAAGATTTTGAAACTTTCACGTCCAAATCTCTAAAATTCCGGTGGAGAATCCCAAAGTCATTGTTGACATGTTTAGAGGTTTATTCAACATTTTGGAAATCCCAGTGAAACTTTTGACATTCTCGCAAAGTTTTCCGAATCCCCCAAAAGATTTTGACACTTTCACGTCCAAATCTCTAAAATTCCGGTGGAGAATCCTAAAATCAATGTTGACATGTTTAGAGATTTTATCAACATTTTGGAAATCCCGGTGAAACTTTTGACATTCTCGCAAAGTTTTCCAAATCCCTGACAAGATTTTGACACTTTCACGTCCAAATCTCTGAAACTCTCGTAGAGAGTCACAAAATAATTATTGACATGTTTAGAGTTTTTTTCAACATTTTGGACATCCCAGTGAAACTTTTGACATTCTCGCAAAGTTTTCCAAATCCCCGACAAGATTTTGAAACTTTCACGTCCAAATCTCTAAAACTCTGGTTGAGAGTCACAAAATAAATATTGACATGTTTAGAGTTTTTTTCAACATTTTGTAAACCCCGGTGAAACTTTTGACATTCTCGCAATTTTCCATATCCCCGACAAGATTTTGAAACTTTCACGTCCAAATCTCTAAAACTCCGGTGGAGAATCCCAAAGTCTTTGTTGACATGTGTAGAAGTTTTTTCAACATGTTGGAAATCCCGGTGAAACTTTTGACATTCTCGCCAAGTTTTCCAAATCCCCCAAAAGATATTGACACTTTCACGTCCACACCTCTAAAACTCCGGTGGAGAATCCTAAAATCAATGTTGACATGTTTCGAGGTTTTTTCAACATTTTGAAATCCCGTTGAAACTTTTGACATTCTCGCAAAGTTTTCCAAATCCCGGCAAGATTTTGACACTTTCACGTCCAAATCTCTAAAACTCCGGTTGAGAATCCTAAAATCAATGCTGACATGTTTCGGGGTTTTTTCAACATATTGGAAATCCCGGTGAAACTTTTGACATTCTCACAAAGTTTTCCAAATCCGTGGAAAGATTTTGACACTTTCACGTCCAAATCTCTAAAACTCCGGTGGAGAATCCTAAAATCAATGTTGACATCTTTCGAGGTTTTGTCAACATTTTGGAAATCCCGGTGAAACTTTTGACATTCTCGCAAAGTTTACCAAATCCCCCAAAAGATTTTGACACTTTCACGTCCAAATCTCTAAAACTCCGGTGGAGTATGCTAAAATCAATGTGACATGTTTAGACTTTTTCTCAACATTTTGGAAATCCCGGTGAAACTTTTGACATTGTCGCAAAGTTTTCCGAATCCCCCAAAAGATTTTGACACTTTCACGTCCCAATCTCTAAAACTCCGGTTGAGAATCCTAAAATCAATGTTGACATTTTTAGAGTTTTTTTCAACATTTTGGAAATCCCGGTGAAACTTTTGACAGTCTTGCAAAGTTTTCCAAATCCCTGACAAGATTTTGACACTTTCACGTCCAAATCTCTGAAACTCCGGTTGAGAGTCACAAAATAATTATTGACATGTTTAGAGTTTTTTTCAACATTTTGGACATCCCGGTGAAACTTTTGACATTCTCGCAAAGTTTTCCAAATCCCCCAAAAGATTTTGACACTTTCACGTCCAAACCTTTAAAACTCCGGTGGAGAATCCTAAAATCAATGTTGACATGTTTCGAGGTTTTTTCAACATTTTGGAAATCCCGGTGAAACTTTTGACATTCTCGCAAAATTTTCCATATCCCCCAAAAGATTTTGACACTTTCACGTCCAAACCTTTAAAACTCCGGTGGAGAATCCTAAAATCAATGTTGACATGTTTAGACTTTTTTTCAACATTTTGGAAATCCCGGTGAAACTTTTGACATTCTCGCAAAGTTTTCCAAATCCCCCAAACGATTTTGACACTTTCACGTCCAAATCTCTAAAACTCCGGTGGCGTATGCTAAAATGAAAGTGACATGTTTAGACTTTTTTTCAACATTTTGGAAATCCTGGTGAAACTTTTGACATTCTCGCAAAGTTTTCCGAATCCCCCAAAAGATTTTGACTCTTTCACGTCCAAACCTCTAAAACTCCGGTTGAGAATCCTAAAATCAATGTTGACATGTTTAGAGTTTTTTTCAACATTAAGGAAATCTCGGAGAAACTTTTGACATTCTCACAAAGTTTTCCAAATCCGTGGAAAGATTTTCACACTTTTACGTCCAAACCTCTAAAACTCCGGTAGAGAATCCTAAAATCAATGATGACATGTTTAGAGGTTTTTTCAACATTTTGGAAATCCCGGTGAAATTTTTGACATTCTCGCAAAGTTTTCCGAATCCCCCAAAAGATTTTGACACTTTCACGTCCAAATCTCTAAAACTCCGGTGGAGTAAGCTAAAATCAATGTGACATGTTTAGACTTTTTTTCAACATTTCGGACATCCCGGTGAAACGTTTGACATTCTCGCCATGTTTTCCAAATCCCCGACAAGATTTTGAAACTTTCACGTCCAAATCTCTAAAACTCCGGTGGAGAATCCCAAAGTCATTGTTGACATGTTTAGAGGTTTATTCAACATTTTGGAAATCCCGGTGAAACTTTTGACATTCTCGCAAAGTTTTCCGAATCCCCCAAAAGATTTTGACACTTTCACGTCCAAATCTCTAAAATTTCGGTGGAGAATCCTAAAATCAATGTTGACATGTTTAGAGATTTTTTCAACATTTTGTAAAACCCGGTGAAACTTTTGACAGTCTTGCAAAGTTTTCCAAATCCCTGACAAGATTTTGACACTTTCACGTCCAAATCTCTGAAACTCCGGTTGAGAGTCACAAAATAATTATTGACATGTTTAGAGATTTTTCAACATTTTGGACATCCCGGTGAAACTTTTGACATTCTCGCAAAGTTTTCCAAATCCCCCAAAAGATTTTGACACTTTCACGTCCAAATCTCTAAAACTCCGGTAGAGAATCCTAAAATCAATGTTGACATGTTTCGAGGTGTTTTCAACATTTTGGAAATCCCGGTGAAACTTTTGACATTCTCGCAAAGTTTTCCAAATCCCCCAAAAGATTTTGACACTTTCACGTCCAAATCTCTAAAACTCCGGTGGAGTATGCTAAAATCAATGTGACATGTTTAGACTTTTTCTCAACATTTTGGAAATCCCGGTGAAACTTTTGACATTGTCGCAAAGTTTTCCGAATCCCCCAAAAGATTTTGACACTTTCACGTCCCAATCTCTAAAACTCCGGTTGAGAATCCTAAAATCAATGTTGACATTTTTAGAGTTTTTTTCAACATTTTGGAAATCCCGGTGAAACTTTTGACAGTCTTGCAAAGTTTTCCAAATCCCTGACAAGATTTTGACACTTTCACGTCCAAATCTCTGAAACTCCGGTTGAGAGTCACAAAATAATTATTGACATGTTTAGAGTTTTTTTCAACATTTTGTAAACCCCGGTGAAACTTTTGACATTCTCGCAAAGTTTTCCAAATCCCCGACAAGATTTTGACACTTTCCCGTCCAAACCTTTAAAACTCCGGTGGAGAATCCTAAAATCAATGTTGACATGTTTCGAGGTTTTTTCAACATTTTGGAAATCCCGGTGAAACTTTTGACATTCTCGCAAAATTTTCCATATCCCCCAAAAGATTTTGACACTTTCACGTCCAAACCTTTAAAACTCCGGTGGAGAATCCTAAAATCAATGTTGACATGTTTAGACTTTTTATCAACATTTTGGAAATCCCGGTGAAACTTTTGACATTCTCGCAAAGTTTTCCAAATCCCCGACAAGTTATTGACACTTTCACGTCCAAATCTCTGAAACTCCGGTAGAGAATCCTAAAATCAATGTTGACATGTTTCGAGGTTTTTTCAACATTTTGGAAATCCCGTTGAAACTTTTGACATTCTCGCAAAGTTTTCCAAATCCCCCAAAAGATTTTGACACTTTCACGTCCAAACCTCTAAAACTCCGGTGGAGAATCCTAATATCAATGATGACATGTTTCGAGTTTTTTTCAACATTTGGAAATTCCGTTGAAACTTTTGACATTCTCGCAAAGTTTTCCAAATCCCTGGAAAGATTTTGACACTTTCACGTCCAAACCTCTAAAACTCCGGTGGAGAATCGTAAAATCAATGTTGACATGTTTCGAGGTTTTTTCAACATTTTGGAAATCCCGGTGAAACCTTTGACATTCTCGCAAAGTTTTCCAAATCCCCCAAAAGATTTTGACACTTTCACGTACAAACCTTTAAAACTCCGGTGGAGAATCGTAAAATCAATGTTGACATGTTTCGAGGTTTTTTCAACATTTTGGAAATCCCGGTGAAACTTTTGACATTCTCGCCAAGTTTTCCAAATCCCCCAAAAGATTTTGACACTTTCACGTCCAAACCTCTAAAACTCTGGTTGAGAGTCACAAAATAAATATAGACATGTTTAGAGTTTTTTTCAACATTTTGTAAACCCCGGTGAAACTTTTGACATTCTTGCAGTTTTCCAAATCCCCGACAAGATTTTGACACTTTCACGTCCAAATTTCTAAAACTCCGGTGGAGAATCCCAAAGTCATTGTTGACATGTTTAGAGGTATATTCAACATTTTGGAAATCCCGGTGACACTTTTGACATTCTCGCAAAGATTTCCGAATCCCCCAAAAGATTTTGACACTTTCACGTCCAAATCTCTAAAATTCCGGTGGAGAATCCCAAAGTCATTGTTGACATGTTTAGAGATTTTTTCAACATTTTGTAAATCCCGGTGAAACTTTTGACATTCTCGCAAAGTTTTCCAAATCCCCCAAAAGATTTTGACACTTTCACGTCCAAACCTTTAAAACTCCGGTGGAGAATCCTAAAATCAATGTTGACATGTTTAGAGTTTTTTTCAACATTAAGGAAATCTCGGAGAAACTTTTGATATTCTCACAAAGTTTTCCAAATCCGTGGAAAGATTTTGACACTTTCACGTCCAAATCTCTAAAACTCCAGTGGAGTATGCTAAAATCAATGTTGACATGTTTAGAGTTTTTTTCAACATTTTGGAAATCCCGGTGAAACTTTTGACATTCTCGCAAAGTTTTCCGAATCCCCCAAAAGATTTTGACACTTTCACGTCCAAACCTCTAAAACTCTGGTTGAGAGTCACAAAATAAATATTGACATGTTTAGAGTTTTTTTCAACATTTTGTAAACCCCGGTGAAACTTTTGACATTCTCGCAGTTTTCCAAATCCTCCAAAAGATTTTGAAACTTTCACGTCCAAATCTCTAAAACTCCGGTGGAGAATCCCAAAGTCATTGTTGACATGTTTAGAGGTTTATTCAACATTTTGGAAATCCCAGTGAAACTTTTGACATTCTCGCAAAGTTTTCCGAATCCCCCAAAAGATTTTGACACTTTCACGTCCAAATCTCTAAAATTCCGGTGGAGAATCCTAAAATCAATGTTGACATGTTTAGAGATTTTTTCAACATTTTGGAAATCCCGGTGAAACTTTTGACATTCTCGCAAAGTTTTCCAAATCCCTGACAAGATTTTGACACTTTCACGTCCAAATCTCTGAAACTCTGGTAGAGAGTCACAAAATACTTATTGACATGTTTAGAGTTTTTTTCAACATTTTGGACAACCCGTTGAAACTTTTGACATTCTCGCAAAGTTTTCCAAATCCCCCACAAGTTATTGACACTTTCACGTCCAAATCTCTGAAACTCCGGTAGAGAATCCTAAAATCAATGTTGACATGTTTCGAGGTTTTTTCAACATTTTGGAAATCCCGTTGAAACATTTGACATTCTCGCAAAGTTTTCCGAATCCCCCAAAAGATTTTGACACTTTCACGTCCAAACCTCTAAAACTCCGGTGGAGAATCCTAATATCAATGATGACATGTTTCGAGTTTTTTTCAACATTTGGAAATTCCGTTGAAACTTTTGACATTCTCGCAAAGTTTTCCAAATCCCTGGAAAGATTTTGACACTTTCACGTCCAAACCTCTAAAACTCCGGTGGAGAATCGTAAAATCAATGTTGACAGGTTTCGAGGTTTTTTCAACATTTTGGAAATCCCGGTGAAACCTTTGACATTCTCGCAAAGTTTTCCAAATCCCCCAAAAGATTTTGACACTTTCACGTACAAACCTTTAAAACTCCGGTGGAGAATCGTAAAATCAATGTTGACATGTTTCGAGGTTTTTTCAACATTTTGGAAATCCCGGTGAAACTTTTGACATTCTCGCAAAGTTTTCCAAATCCCCGACAAGATTTTGAAACTTTCACGTCCAAATCTCTAAAACTCCGGTGGAGAATCCCAAAGTCTTTGTTGACATGTGTAGAAGTTTTTTCAACATTTTGGAAATCCCGGTGAAACTTTTGACATTCTCGCAAAGTTTTCCAAATCCCCCAAAACATTTTGACACTTTCACGTCCAAACCTCTAAAACTCCGGTGGAGAATCCTAAAATCAATGTTGACAAGTTTAGAGTTTTTTTCAACATTTTCAATTCCCGTTGAAACTTTTGACATTCTCGCAAAGTTTTCCAAATCCCGGCAAGATTTTGACACTTTCACGTCCAAATCTCTAAAACTCCGGTTGAGAATCCTAAAATCAATGCTGACATGTTTCGGGGTTTTTTCAACATATTGGAAATCCCGGTGAAACTTTTGACATTCTCGCAAAGTTTTCCAAATCCCCGACAACTTATTGACACTTTCACGTCCAAATCTCTAAAACTGCGGTGGAGAATCCTAAAATCAATGTTGACATGTTTAGCGTTTTTTTCAACATTTTGGAAATCCCGGTGAAACTTTTGACATTTTTCGCAAAGTTTTCCAAATCCCCCAAAAGATTTTGACACTTTCTCATCCAAATCTCTAAAACTCTGGTTGAGAGTCACAAAATAAATATTGACATGTTTAGAGTTTTTTTCAACATTTTGTAAACCCCGGTGAAACTTTTGACATTCTCGCAGTTTTCCAAATCCCCGACAAGATTTTGAAACTTTCACGTCCAAATCTCTAAAATTCCGGTGGAGAATCCCAAAGTCATTGTTGACATGTTTAGAGGTTTATTCAACATTTTGGAAATCCCAGTGAAACTTTTGACATTCTCGCAAAGTTTTCCGAATCCCCCAAAAGATTTTGACACTTTCACGTCCAAATCTCTAAAATTCCGGTGGAGAATCCTAAAATCAATGTTGACATGTTTAGAGATTTTATCAACATTTTGGAAATCCCGGTGAAACTTTTGACATTCTCGCAAAGTTTTCCAAATCCCTGACAAGATTTTGACACTTTCACGTCCAAATCTCTGAAACTCTCGTAGAGAGTCACAAAATAATTATTGACATGTTTAGAGTTTTTTTCAACATTTTGGACATCCCAGTGAAACTTTTGACATTCTCGCAAAGTTTTCCAAATCCCCGACAAGATTTTGAAACTTTCACGTCCAAATCTCTAAAACTCTGGTTGAGAGTCACAAAATAAATATTGACATGTTTAGAGTTTTTTTCAACATTTTGTAAACCCCGGTGAAACTTTTGACATTCTCGCAATTTTCCATATCCCCGACAAGATTTTGAAACTTTCACGTCCAAATCTCTAAAACTCCGGTGGAGAATCCCAAAGTCTTTGTTGACATGTGTAGAAGTTTTTTCAACATGTTGGAAATCCCGGTGAAACTTTTGACATTCTCGCCAAGTTTTCCAAATCCCCCAAAAGATATTGACACTTTCACGTCCACACCTCTAAAACTCCGGTGGAGAATCCTAAAATCAATGTTGACATGTTTCGAGGTTTTTTCAACATTTTGAAATCCCGGTGAAACTTTTGACATTCTCGCAAAGTTTTCCAAATCCCGGCAAGATTTTGACACTTTCACGTCCAAATCTCTAAAACTCCGGTTGAGAATCCTAAAATCAATGCTGACATGTTTCGGGGTTTTTTCAACATATTGGAAATCCCGGTGAAACTTTTGACATTCTCACAAAGTTTTCCAAATCCGTGGAAAGATTTTGACACTTTCACGTCCAAATCTCTAAAACTCCGGTGGAGAATCCTAAAATCAATGTTGACATCTTTCGAGGTTTTCTCAACATTTTGGAAATCCCGGTGAAACTTTTGACATTGTCGCAAAGTTTTCCGAATCCCCCAAAAGATTTTGACACTTTCACGTCCCAATCTCTAAAACTCCGGTGGAGTATGCTAAAATCAATGTGACATGTTTAGACTTTTTCTCAACATTTTGGAAATCCCGGTGAAACTTTTGACATTGTCGCAAAGTTTTCCGAATCCCCGACAAGATTTTGACACTTTCACGTCCCAATCTCTAAAACTCCGGTTGAGAATCCTAAAATCAATGTTGACATTTTTAGAGTTTTTTTCAACATTTTGGAAATCCCGGTGAAACTTTTGACAGTCTTGCAAAGTTTTCCAAATCCCTGACAAGATTTTGACACTTTCACGTCCAAATCTCTGAAACTCCGGTTGAGAGTCACAAAATAATTATTGACATGTTTAGAGTTTTTTTCAACATTTTGGACATCCCGGTGAAACTTTTGACATTCTCGCAAAGTTTTCCAAATCCCCGACAAGATTTTGACACTTTCCCGTCCAAACCTTTAAAACTCCGGTGGAGAATCCTAAAATCAATGTTGACATGTTTCGAGGTTTTTTCAACATTTTGGAAATCCCGGTGAAACTTTTGACATTCTCGCAAAGTTTTCCAAATCCCCCAAACGATTTTGACACTTTCACGTCCAAATCTCTAAAACTCCGGTGGCGTATGCTAAAATGAAAGTGACATGTTTAGACTTTTTTTCAACATTTTGGAAATCCTGGTGAAACTTTTGACATTCTCGCAAAGTTTTCCGAATCCCCCAAAAGATTTTGACTCTTTCACGTCCAAACCTCTAAAACTCCGGTTGAGAATCCTAAAATCAATGTTGACATGTTTAGAGTTTTTTTCAACATTAAGGAAATCTCGGAGAAACTTTTGACATTCTCACAAAGTTTTCCAAATCCGTGGAAAGATTTTCACACTTTTACGTCCAAACCTCTAAAACTCCGGTAGAGAATCCTAAAATCAATGATGACATGTTTAGAGGTTTTTTCAACATTTTGGAAATCCCGGTGAAATTTTTGACATTCTCGCAAAGTTTTCCGAATCCCCCAAAAGATTTTGACACTTTCACGTCCAAATCTCTAAAACTCCGGTGGAGTAAGCTAAAATCAATGTGACATGTTTAGACTTTTTTTCAACATTTCGGACATCCCGGTGAAACGTTTGACATTCTCGCCATGTTTTCCAAATCCCCGACAAGATTTTGAAACTTTCACGTCCAAATCTCTAAAACTCCGGTGGAGAATCCCAAAGTCATTGTTGACATGTTTAGAAATTTATTCAACATTTTGGAAATCCCGGTGAAACTTTTGACATTCTCGCAAAGTTTTCCGAATCCCCCAAAAGATTTTGACACTTTCACGTCCAAATCTCTAAAATTTCGGTGGAGAATCCTAAAATCAATGTTGACATGTTTAGAGATTTTTTCAACATTTTGTAAAACCCGGTGAAACTTTTGACAGTCTTGCAAAGTTTTCCAAATCCCTGACAAGATTTTGACACTTTCACGTCCAAATCTCTGAAACTCCGGTTGAGAGTCACAAAATAATTATTGACATGTTTAGAGATTTTTCAACATTTTGGACATCCCGGTGAAACTTTTGACATTCTCGCAAAGTTTTCCAAATCCCCCAAAAGATTTTGACACTTTCACGTCCAAATCTCTAAAACTCCGGTAGAGAATCCTAAAATCAATGTTGACATGTTTCGAGGTGTTTTCAACATTTTGGAAATCCCGGTGAAACTTTTGACATTCTCGCAAAGTTTTCCAAATCCCCCAAAAGATTTTGACACTTTCACGTCCAAATCTCTAAAACTCCGGTGGAGTATGCTAAAATCAATGTGACATGTTTAGACTTTTTCTCAACATTTTGGAAATCCCGGTGAAACTTTTGACATTGTCGCAAAGTTTTCCGAATCCCCCAAAAGATTTTGACACTTTCACGTCCCAATCTCTAAAACTCCGGTTGAGAATCCTAAAATCAATGTTGACATTTTTAGAGTTTTTTTCAACATTTTGGAAATCCCGGTGAAACTTTTGACAGTCTTGCAAAGTTTTCCAAATCCCTGACAAGATTTTGACACTTTCACGTCCAAATCTCTGAAACTCCGGTTGAGAGTCACAAAATAATTATTGATATGTTTAGAGTTTTTTTCAACATTTTGTAAACCCTGGTGAAACTTTTGACATTCTCGCAAAGTTTTCCAAATCCCCGACAAGATTTTGACACTTTCCCGTCCAAACCTTTAAAACTCTGGTTGAGAGTCACAAAATAAATATTGACATGTTTAGAGTTTTTTTCAACATTTTGTAAACCCTGGTGAAACTTTTGACATTCTCGCAAAGTTTTCCGAATCCCCCAAAAGATTTTGACACTTTCACGTCCAAACCTCTAAAACTCTGGTTGAGAGTCACAAAATAAATATTGACATGTTTAGAGTTTTTTTCAACATTTTGTAAACCCCGGTGAAACTTTTGACATTCTCGCAGTTTTCCAAATCCTCCAAAAGATTTTGAAACTTTCACGTCCAAATCTCTAAAACTCCGGTGGAGAATCCCAAAGTCATTGTTGACATGTTTAGAGGTTTATTCAACATTTTGGAAATCCCAGTGAAACTTTTGACATTCTCGCAAAGTTTTCCGAATCCCCCAAAAGATTTTGACACTTTCACGTCCAAATCTCTAAAATTCCGGTGGAGAATCCTAAAATCAATGTTGACATGTTTAGAGATTTTTTCAACATTTTGGAAATCCCGGTGAAACTTTTGACATTCTCGCAAAGTTTTCCAAATCCCTGACAAGATTTTGACACTTTCACGTCCAAATCTCTGAAACTCTGGTAGAGAGTCACAAAATACTTATTGACATGTTTAGAGTTTTTTTCAACATTTTGGACAACCCGTTGAAACTTTTGACATTCTCGCAAAGTTTTCCAAATCCCCCACAAGTTATTGACACTTTCACGTCCAAATCTCTGAAACTCCGGTAGAAAATCCTAAAATCAATGTTGACATGTTTCGAGGTTTTTTCAACATTTTGGAAATCCCGTTGAAACATTTGACATTCTCGCAAAGTTTTCCGAATCCCCCAAAAGATTTTGACACTTTCACGTCCAAACCTCTAAAACTCCGGTGGAGAATCCTAATATCAATGATGACATGTTTCGAGTTTTTTTCAACATTTGGAAATTCCGTTGAAACTTTTGACATTCTCGCAAAGTTTTCCAAATCCCTGGAAAGATTTTGACACTTTCACGTCCAAACCTCTAAAACTCCGGTGGAGAATCGTAAAATCAATGTTGACAGGTTTCGAGGTTTTTTCAACATTTTGGAAATCCCGGTGAAACCTTTGACATTCTCGCAAAGTTTTCCAAATCCCCCAAAAGATTTTGACACTTTCACGTACAAACCTTTAAAACTCCGGTGGAGAATCGTAAAATCAATGTTGACATGTTTCGAGGTTTTTTCAACATTTTGGAAATCCCGGTGAAACTTTTGACATTCTCGCAAAGTTTTCCAAATCCCCGACAAGATTTTGAAACTTTCACGTCCAAATCTCTAAAACTCCGGTGGAGAATCCCAAAGTCTTTGTTGACATGTGTAGAAGTTTTTTCAACATTTTGGAAATCCCGGTGAAACTTTTGACATTCTCGCCAAGTTTTCCAAATCCCCCAAAAGATTTTGACACTTTCACGTCCAAACCTCTAAAACTCCGGTGGAGAATCCTAAAATCAATGTTGACAAGTTTAGAGTTTTTTTCAACATTTTCAATTCCCGTTGAAACTTTTGACATTCTCGCAAAGTTTTCCAAATCCCGGCAAGATTTTGACACTTTCACGTCCAAATCTCTAAAACTCCGGTTGAGAATCCTAAAATCAATGCTGACATGTTTCGGGGTTTTTTCAACATATTGGAAATCCCGGTGAAACTTTTGACATTCTCGCAAAGTTTTCCAAATCCCCGACAACTTATTGACACTTTCACGTCCAAATCTCTAAAACTGCGGTGGAGAATCCTAAAATCAATGTTGACATGTTTAGCGTTTTTTTCAACATTTTGGAAATCCCGGTGAAACTTTTGACATTTTTCGCAAAGTTTTCCAAATCCCCCAAAAGATTTTGACACTTTCTCATCCAAATCTCTAAAACTCTGGTTGAGAGTCACAAAATAAATATTGACATGTTTAGAGTTTTTTTCAACATTTTGGACATCCCGGTGAAACTTTTGACATTCTCGCAAAGTTTTCCAAATCCCCGACAAGATTTTGACACTTTCACGTCCAAACCTCTAAAACTGCAGTGGAGAACCCTAAAATCATTGTTGACATGTTTAGAGTTTTTTTCAACATTTTGGACATCCCGGTGAAACTTTTGACATTCTCGCCAAGTTTTCCGAATCCCCCAAAAGATTTTGACACTTTCACGTCCAAACCTCTAAAACTCCTGTGGAGAATCCTAAAATCAATGTTGACATGTTTCGAGATTTTTTCAACATTTTGGAAATCCCGGTGAAACTTTTGACATTCTCGCCAAGTTTTCCAAATCCCCCAAAAGATTTTGACACTTTCACGTCCAAATCTCTAAAACTCCGGTGGAGAATCCCAAAGTCATTGTTGACATGTTTAGAGGTTTACTCAACATTTTGGAAATCCCGGTGAAACTTTTGACATTCTTGCAAAGTTTTCCAAATCCCCGACAAGATTTTGACACTTTCACGTCCAAATCTCTGAAACTCCGGTTGAGAGTCACAAAATAATTATTGACATGTTTAGAGTTTTTTTCAACATTTTGTAAACCCCGGTGAAACTTTTGACATTCTCGCAGTTTTCCATATCCCCGACAAGATTTTGAAACTTTCACGTCCAAATCTCTAAAACTCCGATTGAGAGTCACAAAATAATTATTGACATGTTTAGAGTTTTTTTCAACATTTTGGAAATCCCGGTAAAACTTTTGACATTCTCGCAAAGTTTTCCAAATCCCCGACAAGTTATTGACACTTTCACGTCCAAATCTCTAAAACTGCGGTGGAGAATCCTAAAATCAATGTTGACATGTTTAGAGTTTTTTTCAACATTATGGAAATCCCGGTGAAACTTTTGACATTTTTCGCAAAGTTTTCCAAATCCCCCAAAAGATTTTGACACTTTCACGTCCAAACCTTTAAAACTGCGGTGGAGAATCCTAAAATCAATGTTGACATGTTTAGAGTTTTTTTCAACATTTTGGACATCCCGGTGAAACTTTTGACATTCTCGCCAAGTTTTCCGAATCCCCCAAAAGATTTTGACACTTTCACGTCCAAACCTCTAAAACTCCGGTGGAGTATCCTAAAATCAATGTTGACATGTTTCGAGATTTTTTCCACATTTTGGAAATCCCGGTGAAAATTTTGACATTCTCGCCAAGTTTTCCAAATCCCCCAAAAGATTTTGACACTTTCACGTCCAAATCTCTAAAACTCCGGTGGAGAATCCCAAAGTCATTGTTGACATGTTTAGAGGTTTACTCAACATTTTGGAAATCCCGGTGAAACTTTTGACATTCTTGCAAAGTTTTCCAAATCCCCGACAAGATTTTGACACTTTCACGTCCAAATATCTGAAACTCCGGTTGAGAGTCACAAAATAATTATTGACATGTTTAGAGTTTTTTTCAACATTTTGTAAACCCCGGTGAAACTTTTGACATTCTCGCAGTTTTCCATATCCCCGACAAGATTTTGAAACTTTCACGTCCAAATCTCTAAAACTCCGATTGAGAGTCACAAAATAATTATTGACATGTTTAGAGTTTTTTTCAACATTTTGGAAATCCCGGTAAAACTTTTGACATTCTCGCAAAGTTTTCCAAATCCCCGACAAGTTATTGACACTTTCACGTCCAAATCTCTAAAACTGCGGTGGAGAATCCTAAAATCAATGTTGACATGTTTAGAGTTTTTTTCAACATTATGGAAATCCCGGTGAAACTTTTGACATTTTTCGCAAAGTTTTCCAAATCCCCCAAAAGATTTTGACACTTTCACGTCCAAACCTTTAAAACTGCGGTGGAGAATCCTAAAATCAATGTTGACATGTTTAGAGTTTTTTTCAACATTTTGGACATCCCGGTGAAACTTTTGACATTCTCGCCAAGTTTTCCGAATCCCCCAAAAGATTTTGACACTTTCACGTCCAAACCTCTAAAACTCCGGTGGAGTATCCTAAAATCAATGTTGACATGTTTCGAGATTTTTTCCACATTTTGGAAATCCCGGTGAAACTTTTGACATTCTCGCCAAGTTTTCCAAATCCCCCAAAAGATTTTGACACTTTCACGTCCAAATCTCTAAAACTCCGGTGGAGAATCCCAAAGTCATTGTTGACATGTTTAGAGGTTTACTCAACATTTTGGAAATCCCGGTGAAACTTTTGACATTCTTGCAAAGTTTTCCAAATCCCCGACAAGATTTTGACACTTTCACGTCCAAATATCTGAAACTCCGGTTGAGAGTCACAAAATAATTATTGACATGTTTAGAGTTTTTTTCAACATTTTGTAAACCCCGGTGAAACTTTTGACATTCTCGCAGTTTTCCATATCCCCGACAAGATTTTGAAACTTTCACGTCCAAATCTCTAAAACTCCGATTGAGAGTCACAAAATAATTATTGACATGTTTAGAGTTTTTTTCAACATTTTGGAAATCCCGGTAAAACTTTTGACATTCTCGCAAAGTTTTCCAAATCCCCGACAAGTTATTGACACTTTCACGTCCAAATCTCTAAAACTGCGGTGGAGAATCCTAAAATCAATGTTGACATGTTTAGAGTTTTTTTCAACATTATGGAAATCCCGGTGAAACTTTTGACATTTTTCGCAAAGTTTTCCAAATCCCCCAAAAGATTTTGACACTTTCACGTCCAAACCTTTAAAACTGCGGTGGAGAATCCTAAAATCAATGTTGACATGTTTCGAGGTTTTTTCAACATTTTGGAAATCCCGGTGAAACTTTTGACATTCTCGCAAAGTTTTCCAAATCCCCGACAAGATTTTGACACTTTCACGTCTAAACCTTTAAAACTCCGGTGGAGAATCCTAAAATCAATGTTGACATGTTTAGAGTTTTTTTCAACATTTTGGAAATCCCGGTGAAACTTGTGAAATTCTCGCAATGTTTTCCAAATCCCCCGAACGATTTTGACACTTTCACGTCCAAATCTCTGAAACTCCGGTGGAGTATGCTAAAATCAATGTGATATGTTTAGACTTTTTTTCAAGATTTTGGAAATTCTGGTGAAACTTTTGACATTCTCGCAAAGTTTTCCGAATCCTCCAATAGATTTTGACACTTTCACGTCTCCACCGGAGTGCTAGAGATTTGTCAACATGTCAAAATCGTTCGGGGGATTTGGAAAACATTGCGAGAATGTCAAAAGTTTCACCGGGATGTCCAAAATGTTGAAAAAAACTCTAAACATGTCAATAATTATTTTGTGGCTCTCAACCAGAGTTTCAGAGATTTGGACGTGAAAGTGTCAAAATCTTTCCACGGATTAGGAAAACTTTGCGAGAATTTCAAAAGTTTCTACGAGATTTCCTTAATGTTGAAAAAAACTCTAAACATGTCAACATTGATTTTAGGATTCTCCACCGCAGTTTTAGAGGTTTGGACGTGAAAGTGTCAAAATCTTTTGGGGGATTTGGAAAACTTTGCGAGAATGTCAAAAATTTCACCGGGATTTCCAAAATGTTGAAAAAAACTCTAAACATGTCAACATTGATTTTAGGATTCTCCACCGGAGTTTTAGAGATTTGGACGTGAAAGTGTCAAAATCGTTCGGGGGATTTGGAAAACATTGCGAGAATGTCAAAAGCTTCACCGGGATTTCCAAAATGTTGAAAAAAACTCTAAACATGTCAACATTGATTTTAGGATTCTCCACCGGAGTTTTAAAGGTTTGGACGTGAAAGTTTCAAAATCTTTTGGGGGATTCGGAAAACTTTGCGAGAATGTCAAAAGTTTCACCGGGATTTCCAAAATGTTGAAAAAGCCTGGAAACATGTCAACATTGATTTTAGGATTCTCCACCGGAGTTTTAAAGGTTTAGACGTGAAAGTGTCAAAATTTTGTCGGGGATTTGGAAAACTTTGCGAGAATGTCAAAAGTTTCAACGGGATTTCCAAATGTTGAAAAAACTCGAAACATGTCAACATTGACTTTAGGATTCTCAACCAGAGTTTTAGAGGTTTGGACGTGAAAGTGTCAAAATCTTTTGGGGGATTCGGAAAACTTTGCGACAATATCAAACGTTTCACCGGGATGTCCAAAATGTTGAAAAAAAGTCTAAACATGTCAACATTGATTTTAGCATACTCCACCGCAGTTTTAGAGATTTGGACGTGAAAGTGTCAAAATCTTTTGGGGGATTCGGAAAAGTTTGCGAGAATGTCAAAAGTTTCACCGGGATTTACAAAATGTTGAAAAAAACTCTAAACATGTCAACATTGATTTTAGGATTCTCCACCGGAATTTTAGAGATTTGGACGTGAAAGTGTCAAAATCTTTTGGGGGATTTGGAAAACTTTGCGAGAATGTCAAAAGTTTCACCGGGATTTACAAAATGTTGAAAAAACCTCGAAACATGTCAACATTGATTTTAGGATTCTCCACCGGAGTTTTAGAGGTTTGGACGTGAAAGTGTCAAAATCTTTTGGGGGATTCGGAAAACTTTGCGAGAATGTCAAACGTTTCACCGGGATGTCCGAAATGTTGAAAAAAAGTCTAAACATGTCACATTGATTTTAGCTTACTCCACCAGAGTTTTAGAGATTTGGATGAGAAAGTGTCAAAATCTTTTGGGGGATTTGGAAAACTTTGCGAGAATGTCAAAAGTTTCACCGGGATTTCCAAAATGTTGAAAAAACATCGAAACATGTCAACATTAATTTTAGGATTCTCCACCGCAGTTTTAAAGGTTTGGACGTGAAAGTGTCAAAATCTAGTCGGGGATTTGGAAAACTTTGCGAGAATGTCAAAAGTTTCACCGGGATTTCCAAAATGTTGAAAAAACCTCGAAACATGTCAACATTGATTTTAGGATTCTCAACCGGAGTTTTAGAGATTTGGACGTGAAAGTGTCAAAATCTTTTGGGGGATTTGGAAAACTTTGCGAGAATGTCAAAAGTTTCACCGGGATTTCCAAAACGTTGAAAAAACCTCTACACATGTGAACAAAGACTTAGGGATACTCCACCGGAGTTTTAGAGATTTGGACGTGAAAGTTTCAAAATCTTTTCGCGGATTTGGAAAACTTTGCGAGAATGTCAAAAGTCTCTCCGGGGTTTACAAAATGTTGAAAAAAACTCTAAACATGTCAATAATTATTTTGTGACTCTCCACCGGAGTTTCAGAGATTTGGACGTGAAAGTGTCAAAATCTTGTCGGGGATTTGGAAAATTTTGCAAGAATGTCAAAAGTTTCACCGGGATGTCCAAAATGTTGAAAAAAACTCTAAACACGTCAACAATGACTTTGGGATTCTCCACCGGAGTTTTAGAGATTTTGACGTGAAAGTGTCAAAATCTTTTGGGGGATTTGGAAAACTTTGCGAGAATGTCAAAAGTTTCACCGGGTTATCCAAAATGTTGAAAAAAAGTCTAAACATGTCAACATTGATTTTATAGCATACTCCACCGGAGTTTTAGAGATTTGGACGTGAAAGTGTCAAAATCTTTTGGGGGATTCGGAAAACTTTGCGAGAATGTCAAATGTTTCACCGGGATTTACAAAATGTTGAAAAAAACTCTAAACATGTCAACATTGATTTTAGGATTCTCCACCGCAGTTTTAGAGATTTGGACGTGAAAGTGTCAAAATCTTTTAGGGGATTTGGAAAACTTTGCGAGAATGTCAAAAGTTTCACCGGGATGTCCAAAATGTTGAAAAAAACTCTTAACATGTCAATATTTATTTTGTGACTCTCAACCGGAGTTTTAGAGATTTGGACGTGAAAGTGTCAAAATCTTTTCGCCGATTTGGAAAACATTGCGAGAATGTCAAAAGTATCACCGGGATTTCCAAAATGTTGAAAAAAACTCTAAACATGTCAACATTGATTTTAGGATTCTCCACCGGAGTTTTAAAGGTTTAGACGTGAAAGTTTCAAAAACTTTTGGGGGATTTGGAAAACTTTGCGAGAATGTCAAAAGTTTCACCGGGATTTCCAAAGTGTTGAAAAAACCTGGAAACATGTCAACATTAATTTTAGGATTCTCCACCGGAGTTTTAAAGGTTTAGACGTGAAAGTGTCAAAATCTTGTCGGGGATTTGGAAAACTTTGCGAGAATGTCAAAAGTATCAACGGGATTTCCAAAATGTTGAAAAAACCTCGAAACATGTCAACATTGATTTTAGTATTCTCAACCGGAGTTTTAGAGGTTTGGACGTGAAAGTGTCAAAATCTTTTCGCGGATTTGGAAAACTTTGCGAGAATGTCAAAAGTTTCAACGGGATTTCCAAATGTTGAAAAAAACTCGAAACATGTCAACATTGACTTTAGGATTCTCAACCAGAGTTTTAGAGGTTTGGACGTGAAAGTGTCAAAATCTTTTGGGGGATTCGGAAAAGTTTGCGAGAATGTCAAAAGTTTCACCGGGATGTCCAAAATGTTGAAAAAAACTCTAAACATGTCAATATTGACTTTAGGATTCTCCACCGGAATTTTAGAGGTTTGGACGTGAAAGTGTCAAAATCTTTTGGGGGATTTGGAAAACTTTGCGAGAATGTCAAAAGTTTCACCGGTATTTACAAAATGTTGAAAAAAACTCTAAACATGTCAATATTGACTTTAGGATTCTCCACCGGAATTTTAGAGGTTTGGACGTGAAAGTGTCAAAATCTTTTGGGGGATTTGGAAAACTTTGCGAGAATGTCAAAAGTTTCACCGGTATTTACAAAATGTTGAAAAAAACTCTAAACATGTCAACATTGATTTTAGGATTCTCTACCGGAGTTTTAGAGATTTGGACGTGAAAGTGTCAAAATCTTTTGGGGGATTTGGAAAACTTTGCGAGAATGTCAAAAGTTTCACCGGGATTTACAAAATGTTGAAAAAATCTCTAAACATGTCAACATTGATTTTAGGATTCTCCACCGGAGTTTTAGAGATTGGGACGTGAAAGTGTCAAAATCTTTTGGGGGATTTGGAAAACTTTGCGAGAATATCAAAAGTTTCACCGGGATGTCCAAAATGTTGAAAAAACCTCGAAACATGTCAACATTGATTTTAGGATTCTCCACCGGAGTTTCAGAGATTTGGACGTGAAAGTGTCAAAATCTTTTGGGGGATTTGGAAAACTTTGCGAAAAATGTCAAAAGTTTCACCGGGATTTACAAAATGTTGAAAAAAACTCTAAACATGTCAATAATTATTTTGTGACTCTCAAACGGAGTTTTAGAGATCTGGACGTGAAAGTTTCAAAATCTTGTCGGGGATATGGAAAACTGCGAGAACGTCAAAAGTTTCACCGGGATTTCCAAAATGTTGAAAAAATCTCGAAACATGTCAACATTGATTTTAGGATTCTCCACCGGAGTTTTAGAGGTTTGGACGTGAAAGTGTCAAAATCTTTTGGGGGATTCGGAAAACTTTGCGACAATGTCAAACGTTTCACCGGGATGTCCAAAATGTTGAAAAAAACTCTAAACATGTCAACATTGATTTTAGCATACTAGACCGCAGTTTTAGAGATTTGGACGTGAAAGTGTCAAAATCTTTTGTGGGATTCGGAAAAGTTTGCGAGAATGTCAAAAGTTTCACCGGGATGTCCAAAATGTTGAAAAAAACTCTAAACATGTCAACATTGATTTTAGGATTCTCCACCGGAATTTTAGAGGTTTGGACGTGAAAGTGTCAAAATCTTTTGGGGGATTTGGAAAACTTTGCGAGAATGTCAAAAGTTTCACCGGGATTTACAAAATGTTGAAAAAATCTCTAAACATGTCAACATTGATTTTAGGATTCTCCACCGGAGTTTTAGAGATTTGGACGTGAAAGTGTCAAAATCTTTTGGGGGATTTGGAAAACTTTGCGAGAATGTCAAAAGTTTCACCGGGATTTACAAAATGTTGAAAAAATCTCTAAACATGTCAACATTGATTTTAGGATTCTCCACCGGAGTTTTAGAGATTTGGACGTGAAAGTGTCAAAATCTTTTGGGGGATTTGGAAAACTTTGCGAGAATGTCAAAAGTTTCACCGGGTTATCCAAAATGTTGAAAAAAAGTCTAAACATGTCAACATTGATTTTAGCATACTCCACCGCAGTTTTAGAGATTTGGACGTGAAAGTGTCAAAATCTTTTGGGGGATTCGGAAAACTTTGCGAGAATGTCAAATGTTTCACCGGGATTTACAAAATGTTGAAAAAAACTCTAAACATGTCAATATTTATTTTGTGACTCTCAACCGGAGTTTTAGAGATTTGGACGTGAAAGTGTCAAAATCTTTTCGCGGATTTGGAAAACATTGCGAGAATGTCAAAAGTTTCACCGGGATTTCCAAAATGTTGAAAAAACCTCGAAACATGTCAACATTGATTTTAGTATTCTCAACCGGAGTTTTAGAGGTTTGGACGTGAAAGTGTCAAAATCTTTTCGCGGATTTGGAAAACTTTGCGAGAATGTCAAAAGTTTCAATGGGATTTCCAAATGTTGAAAAAAACTCGAAACATGTCAACATTGACTTTAGGATTCTCAACCAGAGTTTTAGAGGTTTGGACGTGAAAGTGTCAAAATCTTTTGGGGGATTCGGAAAACTTTGCGAAAATGTCACCGTTTCACCGGTATGTCCAAAATGTTGAAAAAAACTCTAAACATGTCAACATTGATTTTAGCATACTCCACCGCAGTTTTAGAGATTTGGACGTGAAAGTGTCAAAATCTTTTGGGGGATTCGGAAAAGTTTGCGAGAATATCAAAAGTTTCACCGGGATTTCCAAAATGTTGAAAAAAACTCGAAACATGTCAACATTGATTTTAGGATTCTCCACCGCAGTTTTAAAGGTTTGGACGTGAAAGTGTCAAAATCTTTTGGGGGATTTGGAAAACTTTGCGAAAAATGTCAAAAGTTTCACCCGGATTTACAAAATGTTGAAAAAATCTCTAAACATCTCAACATTGATTTTAGGATTCTCCACCGGAGTTTCAGAGATTTGGACGTGAAAGTGTCAAAATCTTTCCAGGGACTTGGAAAACTTTGCGAGAATATCAAATGTTTCACCCGGATTTCCAAAATGTTGAAAAAACCTCGAAACATGTCAACATTAATTTTAGGATTCTCCACCGCAGTTTTAAAGGTTTGGACGTGAAAGTGTCAAAATCTAGTCGGGGATTTGGAAAACTTTGCGAGAATGTCAAAAGTTTCACCGGGATTTCCAAAATGTTGAAAAAACCTCGAAACATGTCAACATTGATTTTAGGATTCTCAACCGGAGTTTTAGAGATTGGGACGTGAAAGTGTCAAAATCTTTTCGCGGATTTGGAAAACTTTGCGAGAATGTCAAAAGTTTCAACGGGATTTCCAAATGTTGAAAAAAACTCGAAACATGTCAACATTGACTTTAGGATTCTCAACCAGAGTTTTAGAGGTTTGGACGTGAAAGTGTCAAAATCTTTTGGGGGATTTGGAAAACTTTGCGACAATGTCAAAAGTTTCACCGGGATGTCCAAAATGTTGAAAAAAACTCTAAACATGTCAATATTGATTTTAGGATTCTCCACCGGAATTTTAGAGGTTTGGACGTGAAAGTGTCAAAATCTTTTGGGGGATTTGGAAAACTTTGCGAAAAATGTCAAAAGTTTCACCGGGATTTACAAAATGTTGAAAAAAACTCTAAACATGTCAATAATTATTTTGTGACTCTCAAACGGAGTTTTAGAGATCTGGACGTGAAAGTTTCAAAATCTTGTCGGGGATATGGAAAACTGCGAGAACGTCAAAAGTTTCACCAGGATTTCCAAAATGTTGAAAAAAACTCTAAACATGTCAACAATGATTTTAGGGTTCTCCACTGCAGTTTTAGAGGTTTGGACGTGAAAGTGTCAAAATCTTGTCGGGGATTTGGAAAACTTTGCGAGAATGTCAAAAGTTTCACCCGGATTTACAAAATGTTGAAAAAATCTCTAAACATGTCAACATTGATTTTAGGATTCTCCACCGGAGCTTCAGAGATTTGTACGTGAAAGTGTCAAAATCTTGTAAGGGATTTGGAAAACTTTGCGAGAATGTCAAAAGTTTCACCGGGATGTCCAAAATGTTGAAAAAAACTCTAAACATGTCAATATTTATTTTGTGACTCTCAACCAGAGTTTTAGAGATTTGGATGAGAAAGTGTCAAAATCTTTTGGGGGATTTGGAAAACTTTGCGAGAATGTCAAAAGTTTCACCGGGATTTAAAAAATGTTGAAAAAATCTCTAAACATGTCAACATTGATTTTAGGATTCTCCACCGCAGTTTTAGAGATTTGGACGTGAAAGTGTCAAAATCTTTCCAGGGACTTGGAAAACTTAGCGAGAATATCAAAAGTTTCACCGGGATTTCCAAAATGTTGAAAAAACCTCGAAACATGTCAACATTAATTTTAGGATTCTCCACCGCAGTTTTAAAGGTTTGGACGTGAAAGTGTCAAAATCTAGTCGGGGATTTGGAAAACTTTGCGAGAATGTCAAAAGTTTCACCGGGATTTCCAAAATGTTGAAAAAACCTCGAAACATGTCAACATTGATTTTAGGATTCTCAACCGGAGTTTTAGAGATTTGGACGTGAAAGTGTCAAAGTCTTTTCGCGGATTTGGAAAACTTTGCGAGAATGTCAAAAGTCTCTCGGGGGTTTACAAAATGTTGAAAAAAACTCTAAACATGTCAATAATTATTTTGTGACTCTCAACCGGAGTTTCAGAGATTTGGACGTGAAAGTGTCAAAATCTTGTCGGGGATTTGGAAAACTTTGCGAGAATGTCAAAAGTTTCACCGGGATGTCCAAAATGTTGAAAAAAACTCTAAACACGTCAACAATGACTTAGGGATTCTCCACCGGAGTTTTAGAGATTTTGACGTGAAAGTGTCAAAATCTTTTGGGGGATTTGGAAAACTTTGCGAGAATGTCAAAAGTTTCACCGGGATTTCCAAAATGTTGAAAAAACTTCTACACATGTCAACAAAGACTTTGGGATTCTCCACCGGAGTTTTAGAGATTTGGACGTGAAAGTTTCAAAATCTTGTCGGGGATTTGGAAAACTTTGCGAGAATGTCAAAAGTTTCACTGGGATGTCCAAAATGTTGAAAAAAACTCTAAACATGTCAATAATTATTTTGTGACTCTCTACCAGAGTTTCAGAGATTTGGACGTGAAAGTGTCAAAATCTTGTCAGGGATTTGGAAAACTTTGCGAGAATGTCAAAAGTTTCACCGGGATGTCCAAAATGTTGAAAAAAACTCTAAACATGTCAACATTGATTTTAGGATTCTCCACCGGAATTTTAGAGATTTGGACGTGAAAGTGTCAATAACTTGTCGGGGATTCGGAAAACTTTGCGAGAATGTCAAAAGTTTCACTGGGATTTCCAAAATGTTGAATAAACCTCTAAACATGTCAACAATGACTTTGGGTTTCTCCACCGGAGTTTTAGAGATTTGGACGTGAAAGTTTCAAAATCTTGTCGGGGATTTGGAAAACTGCGAGAACGTCAAAAGTTTCACCGGGATGTCCAAAATGTTGAAAAAAACTCTAAACATGTCAATATTTATTTTGTGACTCTCCACCGGAGTTTTAGAGGTTTGGACGTGAAAGTGTCAAAATCTTTTGGGGGATTCGGAAAACTTTGCCAGAATGTCAAACGTTTCACCGGGATGTCCGAAATGTTGAAAAACAGTCTAAACATGTCACATTGATTTTAGCTTACTCCACCGGAGTTTTAGAGATTTGGACGTGAAAGTGTCAAAATCTTTTGGGGGATTCGGAAAACTTTGCGAGAATGTCAAAAGTTTAAACGGGATTTCCAAAATGTTGAAAAAACCTCTAAACATGTCAACATTGATTTTAGGATTCTCCACCGGAGTTTCAGAGATTTGGACGTGAAAGTGTCAAAATCTTGTCGGGGATTTGGAAAACTTTGCGAGAATGTCAAAAGTTTTACCGGGATGTCCAAAATGTTGACATGTTTAGAGGATTTTTTAACATTTTGGACATCCCGGTGAAACTTTTGACATTCTCGCAAAGTTTTCCAAATCCCCGACATTATTTTGACACTCTGCCGTCCAAATCTCTGAAACTCTGGTAGAGAGTCATAAAAAGAATATTGACATGTTTAGAGGTTTTTTCAGCATTTTGGACATCCCGGTGAAACTTTTGACATTCTCGCAAAGTTTTCCAAATCCCCGACAAGATTTTGACACATTCACGTCCAAATCTCTAAAACTAAGGTGGAGAATCCTAAAATCAATGTTGACATGTTTAGAGTTTTTTTCAACATTTTGGACATCCCGGTGAAACTTTTGACATCTTCGCCAAGTTTTCCAAATCCCCGACAAGATTTTGACACTTTCACGTCCAAATCTCTAAAACTCCGGTGGAGAATCCTAAAATCAATGTTGACATGTTTCGAGGTTTTTTCAACATTTTGGACATCCCGGTGAAACTTTTGACATCCTCGCAAAGTTTTCCAAATCCCCGACAAGATTTTGACACTTTCACGTCCAAATCTCTAAAACTCCGGTGGAGAATCCTAAAATCAATGTTGACAGGTTTAGAGTTTTTTTCAACATTTTGGAAATCCCGGTGAAACGTTTGACATTCTCGCAAAGTTTTCCGAATCCTTCAAAAGATTTTGACACTTTCACGTCCAAACCTCTAAAACTCCGGTGGAGAATCCTAAAATCAATGTTGACATGCTTCGAGTTTTTTTCAACATTTGGAAATCTCGTTGAAACTTTTGACATTCTCGCAAAGATTTCCAAATCCCTGGGAAGATTTTGACACTTTCACGTCGAAACCTCTAAAACTCCGGTGGAGAATCGTAAAATCAATGTTGACATGTTTCGAGGTTTTTTCAACATTTTGGAAATCCCGGTGAAACCTTTGACATTCTCGCAAAGTTTTCCAAATCCCCCAAAAGATTTTGACACTTTCACGTCCAAATCTCTAAAACTCCGGTGGAGTATGCTAAAATCAATGTGACATGTTTAGACTTTTTTTCAACATTTTGGACATCCCGGTGAAACTTTTGACATTCTCGCAAAGTTTTCCGAATCCCCCAAAAGATTTTTACACTTTCACGTCCAAACCTCTAAAACTCTGGTTGAGAGTCACAAAATAAATATTGACATGTTTAGAGTTTTTTTCAACATTTTGTAAAACCCGGTGAAACTTTTGACGTTCTCGCAGTTTTCCAAATCCCCGACAAGATTTTGAAACTTTCACGTCCAAATCTCTAAAACTCCGGTGGAGAATCCCAAAGTCATTGTTGACATGTTTAGAGGTTTATTCAACATTTTGGAAATCCCAGTGAAACTTTTGACATTCTCGCAAAGTTTTCCAAATCCCTGTCAAGATTTTGACACTTTCACGTCCAAATCTCTGAAACTCTGGTAGAGAGTCACAAAATAATTATTGACATGTTTAGAGTTTTTTTCAACATTTTGGACATCCCAGTGAAACTTTTGACATTCTCGCAAAGCTTACCGAATCCCCCAAAAGATTTTGAAACTTTCACGTCCAAATCTCTAAAACTCCGGTGGAGAATCCCAAAGTCTTTGTTGACATGTGTAGAATTTTTTTCAACATTTTGGAAATCCCTGTGAAACTTTTGACATTCTCGCAAAGTTTTCCAAATCCCCCAAAAGATTTTGACACTTTCACGTCCAAACCTCTAAAACTCCGGTGGAGAATCCTAAAATCAATGTTGACATGTTTAGAGTTTTTTTCAACATTTTGAAATCCCGTTGAAACTTTTGACATTCTCGCAAAGTTTTTTAAATCCCGGCAAGATTTTGACACTTTCACGTCCAAATCTCTAAAACTCCGGTTGAGAATCCTAAAATCAATGCTGACATGTTTCGGGGTTTTTTCAACATATTGGAAATCCCGGTGAAACTTTTGACATTCTCGCAAAGTTTTCCAAATCCCCGACAAGTTATTGACACTTTCACGTCCAAATCTCTAAAACTGCGGTGGAGAATCCTAAAATCAATGTTGACATGTTTAGCGTTTTTTTCAACATTTTGGACATCCCGGTGAAAGTTTTGACATTCTCGCAAAGTTTTCCGAATCCCCCAAAAGATTTTGACACTTTCACGTCCAAATCTCTAAAACTGCGGTGGAGTATGCTAAAACTCTGGTTGAGAGTCACAAAATAATTATTGACATGTTTAGACTTTTTTTCAAGATTTTGGAAATCCTGGTGAAACTTTTGACATTCTCGCAAAGTTTTCCGAATCCCCCAAAAGATTTTGACACTTTCACGTCTCCACCGTAGTGTTAGAGATTTGTCAACATGTCAAAATCGTTCGGGGGATTTGGAAAACATTGCGAGAATGTCAAAAGTTTCACCGGGATTTCCAAAATGTTGAAAAAAACTCTAAACATGTCAACATTGATTTTAGGATTCTCCACCGGAGTTTTAGAGATTTGGACGTGAAAGTGTCAAAATCTTTCCACGGATTTGGAAAACTTTGTGAGAATGTCAAAAGTTTCTCCGAGATTTCCTTAATGTTGAAAAAAACTCTAAACATGTCAACATTGATTTTAGGATTCTCCACCGGAGTTTTAGAGATTTGGACGTGAAAGTGTCAAAATCTTTCCAGGGACTTGGAAAACTTTGCGAGAATATCAAAAGTTTCACCGGGTTTTCCAAAATGTTGAAAAAACCTCGAAACATGTCAACATTGATTTTAGGATTCTCAACCGGAGTTTTAGAGATTGGGACGTGAAAGTGTCAAAATCTTGTCGGGGATTTGGAAAACATTGCGAGAATGTCAAAGGTTTCACCGGGATGTCCAAAATGTTGAAAAAAACTCTAAACATGTCAATATTTATTTGTGACTCTCAACCGGAGTTTTAGAGATTTGGATGAGAAAGTGTCAAAATCTTTTGGGGGATTTGGAAAACTTTGCGAGAATGTCAAAAGTTTCACCGGGTTATCCAAAATGTTGGAAAAAAGTCTAAACATGTCAACATTGATTTTAGCATACTGCACCGCAGTTTTAGAGATTTGGACGTGAAAGTGTCAAAATCTTTTGGGGGATTCGGAAAACTTTGCGAGAATGTCAAATGTTTCACCGGGATTTACAAAATGTTGAAAAAAACTCTAAACATGTCAATATTTATTTTGTGACCCTCAACCAGAGTTTTAGAGATTTGGATGAGAAAGTGTCAAAATCTTTTGGGGGATTTGGAAAACTTTGCGAGAATGTCAAAAGTTTCACCGGGATTTCCAAAATGTTGAAAAAAACTCGAAACATGTCAACATTGATTTTAGGATTCTCCACCGGAGTTTTAAAGGTTTGGACGTGAAAGTTTCAAAATCTTTTGGGGGATTTGGAAAACTTTGCGAGAATGTCAAAAGTTTCACCGGGTTATCCAAAATGTTGAAAAAAAGTGTAAACATGTCAGCATTGATTTTAGCATACTCCACCGCAGTTTTAGAGATTTGGACGTGAAAGTGTCAAAATCTTTTGGGGGATTCGGAAAACTTTGCGAGAATGTCAAATGTTTCACCGGGATTTACAAAATGTTGAAAAAAACTCTAAGCATGTCAATATTTATTTTGTGACTCTCAACCGGAGTTTTAGAGATTTGGACGTGAAAGTGTCAAAATCTTTTCGCGGATTTGGAAAACATTGCGAGAATGTCAAAAGTTTCACCGGGATTTCCAAAATGTTGAAAAAAACTCTAAACATGTCAACATTGATTTTAAGATTCTCCACCGGAGTTTTAAAGGTTTGGACGTGAAAGTTTCAAAAACTTTTGGGGGATTTGGAAAACTTTGCGAGAATGTCAAAAGTTTCAACGGGATTTCCAAAATGTTGAAAAAACCTCGAAACATGTCAACATTGATTTTAGTATTCTCAACCGGAGTTTTAGAGGTTTGGACGTGAAAGTGTCAAAATCTTTTCGCGGATTTGGAAAACTTTGCGAGAATGTCAAAAGTTTCAATGGGATTTCCAAATGTTGAAAAAAACTCTAAACATGTCAACATTGACTTTAGGATTCTCAACCAGAGTTTTAGAGGTTTGGACGTGAAAGTTTCAAAATCTTTTGGGGGATTCGGAAAACTTTGCGACAATGCCAAACGTTTCACCGGGATGTCCAAAATGTTGAAAAAAAGTCTAAACATGTCAACATTGATTTTAGCATACTCCACCGCAGTTTTAGAGATTTGGACGTGAAAGTGTCAAAATCTTTTGGGGGATTCGGAAAAGTTTGCGAGAATATCAAAAGTTTCACCGGGATTTCCAAAATGTTGAAAAAAACTCGAAACATGTCAACATTAATTTTAGGATTCTCCACCGCAGTTTTAAAGGTTTAGACGTGAAAGTGTCAAAATCTAGTCGGGGATTTGGAAAACTTTGCGAGAATGTCAAAAGTTTCACCGGGATTTCCAAAATGTTGAAAAAACCTCGAAACATGTCAACATTGATTTTAGGATTCTCAACCGGAGTTTTAGAGATTGGGACGTGAAAGTGTCAAAATCTTTTCGCGGATTCGGAAAACTTTGCGAGAATGTCAAAAGTTTCACCGGGATTTCCAAAATGTTGAAAAAAACTCTAAACATGTCAATAATTATTTTGTGACTCTCAAACGGAGTTTTAGAGATTTGGACGTGAAAGTGTCAAAATCTTGTCGGGGATTTGGAAAACTTTGCAAGAATGTCAAAGGTTTCACCGGGATGTCCAAAATATTGAAAAAAACTCTAAACACGTCAACAATGACTTTGGGATTCTCCACCGGAGTTTTAGAGATTTTGACGTGAAAGTGTCAAAATCTTTTGGGGGATTTGGAAAACTTGGAGAGAATGTCAAAAGTTTTACCCGGATTTCCAAAATGTTGAAAAAATCTCGAAACATGTCAACATTGATTTTAGGATTCTCCACCGGAGTTTTAGAGGTTTGGACGTGAAAGTGTCAAAATCTTTTGGGGGATTTGGAAAACTTTGCGAGAATGTCAAAAGTTTCACCCGGATTTACAAAATGTTGAAAAAATCTCTAAACATGTCAACATTGATTTTAGGATTCTCCACCGGAGTTTCAGAGATTTGGACGTGAAAGTGTCAAAATCTTGTCGGGGATTTGGAAAACTTTGCGAGAATGTCAAAAGTTTCACCGGGATGTCCAAAATGTTGAAAAAAACTCTAAACATGTCAATATTTATTTTGTGACTCTCAACCAGAGTTTTAGAGATTTGGATGAGAAAGTGTCAAAATCTTTTGGGGGATTTGGAAAACTTTGCGAGAATGTCAAAAGTTTCACCGGGATTTCCAAAATGTTGAAAAAACCTCGAAACATGTCAACATTGATTTTAGTATTCTCAACCGGAGTTTTAGAGGTTTGGACGTGAAAGTGTCAAAATCTTTTCGCGGATTTGGAAAACTTTGCGAGAATGTCAAAAGTTTCAATGAGATTTCCAAATGTTGAAAAAAACTCGAAACATGTCAACATTGACTTTAGGATTCTCAACCAGAGTTTTAGAGGTTTGGACGTGAAAGTGTGAAAATCTTTTGGGGGATTCGGAAAACTTTGCGACAATGTCAAACGTTTCACCGGGATGTCCAAAATGTTGAAAAAAAGTCTAAACATGTCAACATTGATTTTAGCATACTCCACCGCAGTTTTAGAGATTTGGACGTGAAAGTGTCAAAATCTTTTGGGGGATTCGGAAAAGTTTGCGAGAATATCAAAAGTTTCACCGGGATTTCCAAAATGTTGAAAAAAACTCGAAACATGTCAACATTGATTTTAGGATTCTCCACCGCAGTTTTAAAGGTTTGGACGTGAAAGTGTCAAAATCTTTTGGGGGATTTGGAAAACTTTGCGAAAAATGTCAAAAGTTTCACTCGGATTTACAAAATGTTGAAAAAATCTCTAAACATCTCAACATTGATTTTAGGATTCTCCACCGGAGTTTCAGAGATTTGGACGTGAAAGTGTCAAAATCTTTCCAGGGACTTGGAAAACTTTGCGAGAATATCAAATGTTTCACCGGGATTTCCAAAATGTTGAAAAAACCTCGAAACATGTCAACATTAATTTTAGGATTCTCCACCGCAGTTTTAAAGGTTTGGACGTGAAAGTGTCAAAATCTAGTCGGGGATTTGGAAAACTTTGCGAGAATGTCAAAAGATTCACCGGGATTTCCAAAATGTTGAAAAAACCTCGAAACATGTCAACATTGATTTTAGGATTCTCCACCGGAGTTTTAGAGATTGGGACGTGAAAGTGTCAAAATCTTTTGGGGGATTTGGAAAACTTTGCGAGAATGTCATAAGTTTCACCGGGATGTCCAAAATGTAGAAAAAAAACCTCTACACATGTCAACAAAGACATTGGGATTCTCCACCGGAGTTTTAGAGATTTGGACGTGAAAGTGTCAAAATCTTTTCGCGGATTCGGAAAACTTTGCGAGAATGTCAAAAGTTTCACCGGGATTTCCAAAATGTTGAAAAAAACTCTAAACATGTCAATAATTATTTTGTGACTCTCAAACGGAGTTTCAGAGATTTGGACGTGAAAGTGTCAAAATCTTGTCGGGGATTTGGAAAACTTTGCAAGAATGTCAAAGGTTTCACCGGGATGTCCAAAATATTGAAAAAAACTCTAAACACGTCAACAATGACTTTGGGATTCTCCACCGGAGTTTTAGAGGTTTGGACGTGAAAGTGTCAAAATCTTTTGGGGGATTTGGAAAACTTGGCGAGAATGTCAAAAGTTTTACCGGGATTTCCAAAATGTTGAAAAAATCTCGAAACATGTCAACATTGATTTTAGGATTCTCCACCGGAGTTTTAGAGGTTTGGACGTGAAAGTGTCAAAATCTTGTCGGGGATTTGGAAAACTTTGCGAGAATGTCAAAAGTTTCACCGGGATGTCCAAAATGTTGAAAAAAACTCTAAACATGTCAATATTTATTTTGTGACTCTCAACCAGAGTTTTAGAGATTTGGATGAGAAAGTGTCAATATCTTTTGGAGGATTTGGAAAACTTTGCGAGAATGTCAAAAGTTTCACCGGGTTATCCAAAATGTTGGAAAAAAGTCTAAACATGTCAACATTGATTTTAGCATACTCCACCGCAGTTTTAGAGATTTGGACGTGAAAGTGTCAAAATCTTTTGGGGGATTCGGAAAACTTTGCGAGAATGTCAAATGTTTCACCGGGATTTACAAAATGTTGAAAAAAACTCTAAACATGTCAACATTGATTTTAGGATTCTCCACCGGAGTTTTAGAGATTTGGACGTGAAAGTGTCAAAATCTTTTAGGGGATTTGGAAAACTTTGCGAGAATGTCAAAAGTTTCACCGGGATTTCCAAAATGTTGAAAAAACCTCGAAACATGTCAACATTGATTTTAGGATTCTCAACCGAGTTTTAGAGGTTTGGACGTGAAAGTGTCAAAATCTTTTCGCGGATTTGGAAAACTTTGCGAGAATGTCAAAAGTTTCAACGGGATTTCCAAATGTTGAAAAAAACTCGAAACATGTCAACATTGACTTTAGGATTCTCAACCAGAGTTTTAGAGGTTTGGACGTGAAAGTGTCAAAATCTTTTGGGGGATTCGGAAAACTTTGCGACAATGTCAAACGTTTCACCGGGATGTCCAAAATGTTGAAAAAAAGTCTAAACATGTCAACATTGATTTTAGCATACTCCACCGCAGTTTTAGAGATTTGGACGTGAAAGTGTCAAAATCTTTTGGGGGATTCGGAAAAGTTTGCGAGAATGTCAAAAGTTTCACCGGGATTTACAAAATGTTGAAAAAAACTCTAAACATGTCAACATTGATTTTAGGATTCTCCACCGGAATTTTAGAGGTTTGGACGTGAAAGTGTCAAAATCTTTTGGGGGATTTGGAAAACTTTGCGAGAATGTCAAAAGTTTCACCGGGATGTCCAAAATGTTGAAAAAATCTCTAAACATGTCAACAATGACTTTGGGATTCTCCACCGGAGTTTTAGAGATTTGGACGTGAAAGTGTCAAAATCTTTTGGGGGATTTGGAAAACTTGGCGAGAATGTGAAAAGTTTCACCGGGATTTCCAAAATGTTGAAAAAATCTCGAAACATGTCAACATTGATTTTAGGATTCTCCACCGGAGTTTTAGAGGTTTGGACGTGAAAGTGTCAAAATCTTTTGGGGGATTCGGAAAACTTTGCGAGAATGTCAAAAGTTTCACCGGGTTTTCAAAAATGTTGAAAAAAACTCTAAACATGTCAACAATGATTTTAGGGTTCTCCACTGCAGTTTTAGAGGTTTGGACGTGAAAGTGTCAAAATCTTGTCGGGGATTTGGAAAACTTTGCGAGAATGTCAAAAGTTTCACCCGGATTTACAAAATGTTGAAAAAATCTCTAAACATGTCAACATTGATTTTAGGATTCTCCACCGGAGTTTCAGAGATTTGGACGTGAAAGTGTCAAAATCTTGTCGGGGATTTGGAAAACTTTGCGAGAATGTCAAAAGTTTCACCGGGATGTCCAAAATGTTGAAAAAAACTCTAAACATGTCAATATTTATTTTGTGACTCTCAACCAGAGTTTTAGAGATTTGGATGAGAAAGTGTCAAAATCTTTTGGGGGATTTGGAAAACTTTGCGAGAATGTCAAAAGTTTCACCGGGATTTAAAAAATGTTGAAAAAATCTCTAAACATGTCAACATTGATTTTAGGATTCTCCACCGGAGTTTTAGAGATTTGGACGTGAAAGTGTCAAAATCTTTCCAGGGACTTGGAAAACTTTGCGAGAATATCAAAAGTTTCACCGGGATTTCCAAAATGTTGAAACAACCTCGAAACATGTCAACATTAATTTTAGGATTCTCCACCGCAGTTTTAAAGGTTTGGACGTGAAAGTGTCAAAATCTAGTCGGGGATTTGGAAAACTGCGAGAATGTCAAAAGTTTCACCGGGATTTCCAAAATGTTGAAAAAACCTCGAAACATGTCAACATTGATTTTAGTATTCTCAACCGGAGTTTTAGAGGTTTGGACGTGAAAGTGTCAAAATCTTTTCGCGGATTTGGAAAACTTTGCGAGAATGTCAAAAGTTTCAATGGGATTTCCAAATGTTGAAAAAAACTCTAAACATGTCAACATTGACTTTAGGATTCTCAACCAGAGTTTTAGAGGTTTGGACGTGAAAGTTTCAAAATCTTTTGGGGGATTCGGAAAACTTTGCGACAATGCCAAACGTTTCACCGGGATGTCCAAAATGTTGAAAAAAAGTCTAAACATGTCAACATTGATTTTAGCATACTCCACCGCAGTTTTAGAGATTTGGACGTGAAAGTGTCAAAATCTTTTGGGGGATTCGGAAAAGTTTGCGAGAATATCAAAAGTTTCACCGGGATTTCCAAAATGTTGAAAAAAACTCGAAACATGTCAACATTAATTTTAGGATTCTCCACCGCAGTTTTAAAGGTTTAGACGTGAAAGTGTCAAAATCTAGTCGGGGATTTGGAAAACTTTGCGAGAATGTCAAAAGTTTCACCGGGATTTCCAAAATGTTGAAAAAACCTCGAAACATGTCAACATTGATTTTAGGATTCTCAACCGGAGTTTTAGAGATTGGGACGTGAAAGTGTCAAAATCTTTTCGCGGATTCGGAAAACTTTGCGAGAATGTCAAAAGTTTCACCGGGATTTCCAAAATGTTGAAAAAAACTCTAAACATGTCAATAATTATTTTGTGACTCTCAAACGGAGTTTTAGAGATTTGGACGTGAAAGTGTCAAAATCTTGTCGGGGATTTGGAAAACTTTGCAAGAATGTCAAAGGTTTCACCGGGATGTCCAAAATATTGAAAAAAACTCTAAACACGTCAACAATGACTTTGGGATTCTCCACCGGAGTTTTAGAGATTTTGACGTGAAAGTGTCAAAATCTTTTGGGGGATTTGGAAAACTTGGAGAGAATGTCAAAAGTTTTACCCGGATTTCCAAAATGTTGAAAAAATCTCGAAACATGTCAACATTGATTTTAGGATTCTCCACCGGAGTTTTAGAGGTTTGGACGTGAAAGTGTCAAAATCTTTTGGGGGATTTGGAAAACTTTGCGAAAAATGTCAAAAGTTTCACCGGGATTTACAAAATGTTGAAAAAAACTCTAAACATGTCAATAATTATTTTGTGACTCTCAAACGGAGTTTTAGAGATTTGGACGTGAAAGTTTCAAAATCTTGTCGGGGATATGGAAAACTGCGAGAATGTCAAAAGTTTCACCGGGATTTCCAAAATGTTGAAAAAAACTCTAAACATGTCAACAATGATTTTAGGGTTCTCCACTGCAGTTTTAGAGGTTTGGACGTGAAAGTGTCAAAATCTTGTCGGGGATTTGGAAAACTTTGCGAGAATGTCAAAAGTTTCACCCGGATTTACAAAATGTTGAAAAAATCTCTAAACATGTCAACATTGATTTTAGGATTCTCCACCGGAGTTTCAGAGATTTGGACGTGAAAGTGTCAAAATCTTGTCGGGGATTTGGAAAACTTTGCGAGAATGTCAAAAGTTTCACCGGGATGTCCAAAATGTTGAAAAAAACTCTAAACATGTCAATATTTATTTTGTGACTCTCAACCAGAGTTTTAGAGATTTGGATGAGAAAGTGTCAAAATCTTTTGGGGGATTTGGAAAACTTTGCGAGAATGTCAAAAGTTTCACCGGGATTTCCAAAATGTTGAAAAAACCTCGAAACATGTCAACATTGATTTTAGTATTCTCAACCGGAGTTTTAGAGGTTTGGACGTGAAAGTGTCAAAATCTTTTCGCGGATTTGGAAAACTTTGCGAGAATGTCAAAAGTTTCAATGAGATTTCCAAATGTTGAAAAAAACTCGAAACATGTCAACATTGACTTTAGGATTCTCAACCAGAGTTTTAGAGGTTTGGACGTGAAAGTGTCAAAATCTTTTGGGGGATTCGGAAAACTTTGCGACAATGTCAAACGTTTCACCGGGATGTCCAAAATGTTGAAAAAAAGTCTAAACATGTCAACATTGATTTTAGCATACTCCACCGCAGTTTTAGAGATTTGGACGTGAAAGTGTCAAAATCTTTTGGGGGATTCGGAAAAGTTTGCGAGAATATCAAAAGTTTCACCGGGATTTCCAAAATGTTGAAAAAAACTCGAAACATGTCAACATTGATTTTAGGATTCTCCACCGCAGTTTTAAAGGTTTGGACGTGAAAGTGTCAAAATCTTTTGGGGGATTTGGAAAACTTTGCGAAAAATGTCAAAAGTTTCACTCGGATTTACAAAATGTTGAAAAAATCTCTAAACATCTCAACATTGATTTTAGGATTCTCCACCGGAGTTTCAGAGATTTGGACGTGAAAGTGTCAAAATCTTTCCAGGGACTTGGAAAACTTTGCGAGAATATCAAATGTTTCACCGGGATTTCCAAAATGTTGAAAAAACCTCGAAACATGTCAACATTAATTTTAGGATTCTCCACCGCAGTTTTAAAGGTTTGGACGTGAAAGTGTCAAAATCTAGTCGGGGATTTGGAAAACTTTGCGAGAATGTCAAAAGTTTCACCGGGATTTCCAAAATGTTGAAAAAACCTCGAAACATGTCAACATTGATTTTAGGATTCTCCACCGGAGTTTTAGAGATTGGGACGTGAAAGTGTCAAAATCTTTTGGGGGATTTGGAAAACTTTGCGAGAATGTCATAAGTTTCACCGGGATGTCCAAAATGTAGAAAAAAAACCTCTACACATGTCAACAAAGACATTGGGATTCTCCACCTGAGTTTTAGAGATTTGGACGTGAAAGTGTCAAAATCTTTTCGCGGATTCGGAAAACTTTGCGAGAATGTCAAAAGTTTCACCGGGATTTCCAAAATGTTGAAAAAAACTCTAAACATGTCAATAATTATTTTGTGACTCTCAAACGGAGTTTCAGAGATTTGGACGTGAAAGTGTCAAAATCTTGTCGGGGATTTGGAAAACTTTGCAAGAATGTCAAAGGTTTCACCGGGATGTCCAAAATATTGAAAAAAACTCTAAACACGTCAACAATGACTTTGGGATTCTCCACCGGAGTTTTAGAGGTTTGGACGTGAAAGTGTCAAAATCTTTTGGGGGATTTGGAAAACTTGGCGAGAATGTCAAAAGTTTTACCGGGATTTCCAAAATGTTGAAAAAATCTCGAAACATGTCAACATTGATTTTAGGATTCTCCACCGGAGTTTTAGAGGTTTGGACGTGAAAGTGTCAAAATCTTGTCGGGGATTTGGAAAACTTTGCGAGAATGTCAAAAGTTTCACCGGGATTTCCAAAATGTTGAAACAACCTCGAAACATGTCAACATTAATTTTAGGATTCTCCACCGCAGTTTTAAAGGTTTGGACGTGAAAGTGTCAAAATCTAGTCGGGGATTTGGAAAACTGCGAGAATGTCAAAAGTTTCACCGGGATTTCCAAAATGTTGAAAAAACCTCGAAACATGTCAACATTGATTTTAGTATTCTCAACCGGAGTTTTAGAGGTTTGGACGTGAAAGTGTCAAAATCTTTTCGCGGATTTGGAAAACTTTGCGAGAATGTCAAAAGTTTCAATGGGATTTCCAAATGTTGAAAAAAACTCTAAACATGTCAACATTGACTTTAGGATTCTCAACCAGAGTTTTAGAGGTTTGGACGTGAAAGTTTCAAAATCTTTTGGGGGATTCGGAAAACTTTGCGACAATGCCAAACGTTTCACCGGGATGTCCAAAATGTTGAAAAAAAGTCTAAACATGTCAACATTGATTTTAGCATACTCCACCGCAGTTTTAGAGATTTGGACGTGAAAGTGTCAAAATCTTTTGGGGGATTCGGAAAAGTTTGCGAGAATATCAAAAGTTTCACCGGGATTTCCAAAATGTTGAAAAAAACTCGAAACATGTCAACATTAATTTTAGGATTCTCCACCGCAGTTTTAAAGGTTTAGACGTGAAAGTGTCAAAATCTAGTCGGGGATTTGGAAAACTTTGCGAGAATGTCAAAAGTTTCACCGGGATTTCCAAAATGTTGAAAAAACCTCGAAACATGTCAACATTGATTTTAGGATTCTCAACCGGAGTTTTAGAGATTGGGACGTGAAAGTGTCAAAATCTTTTCGCGGATTCGGAAAACTTTGCGAGAATGTCAAAAGTTTCACCGGGATTTCCAAAATGTTGAAAAAAACTCTAAACATGTCAATAATTATTTTGTGACTCTCAAACGGAGTTTTAGAGATTTGGACGTGAAAGTGTCAAAATCTTGTCGGGGATTTGGAAAACTTTGCAAGAATGTCAAAGGTTTCACCGGGATGTCCAAAATATTGAAAAAAACTCTAAACACGTCAACAATGACTTTGGGATTCTCCACCGGAGTTTTAGAGATTTTGACGTGAAAGTGTCAAAATCTTTTGGGGGATTTGGAAAACTTGGAGAGAATGTCAAAAGTTTTACCCGGATTTCCAAAATGTTGAAAAAATCTCGAAACATGTCAACATTGATTTTAGGATTCTCCACCGGAGTTTTAGAGGTTTGGACGTGAAAGTGTCAAAATCTTTTGGGGGATTTGGAAAACTTTGCGAAAAATGTCAAAAGTTTCACCGGGATTTACAAAATGTTGAAAAAAACTCTAAACATGTCAATAATTATTTTGTGACTCTCAAACGGAGTTTTAGAGATTTGGACGTGAAAGTTTCAAAATCTTGTCGGGGATATGGAAAACTGCGAGAATGTCAAAAGTTTCACCGGGATTTCCAAAATGTTGAAAAAAACTCTAAACATGTCAACAATGATTTTAGGGTTCTCCACTGCAGTTTTAGAGGTTTGGACGTGAAAGTGTCAAAATCTTGTCGGGGATTTGGAAAACTTTGCGAGAATGTCAAAAGTTTCACCCGGATTTACAAAATGTTGAAAAAATCTCTAAACATGTCAACATTGATTTTAGGATTCTCCACCGGAGTTTCAGAGATTTGGACGTGAAAGTGTCAAAATCTTGTCGGGGATTTGGAAAACTTTGCGAGAATGTCAAAAGTTTCACCGGGATGTCCAAAATGTTGAAAAAAACTCTAAACATGTCAATATTTATTTTGTGACTCTCAACCAGAGTTTTAGAGATTTGGATGAGAAAGTGTCAAAATCTTTTGGGGGATTTGGAAAACTTTGCGAGAATGTCAAAAGTTTCACCGGGATTTCCAAAATGTTGAAAAAACCTCGAAACATGTCAACATTGATTTTAGTATTCTCAACCGGAGTTTTAGAGGTTTGGACGTGAAAGTGTCAAAATCTTTTCGCGGATTTGGAAAACTTTGCGAGAATGTCAAAAGTTTCAATGAGATTTCCAAATGTTGAAAAAAACTCGAAACATGTCAACATTGACTTTAGGATTCTCAACCAGAGTTTTAGAGGTTTGGACGTGAAAGTGTCAAAATCTTTTGGGGGATTCGGAAAACTTTGCGACAATGTCAAACGTTTCACCGGGATGTCCAAAATGTTGAAAAAAAGTCTAAACATGTCAACATTGATTTTAGCATACTCCACCGCAGTTTTAGAGATTTGGACGTGAAAGTGTCAAAATCTTTTGGGGGATTCGGAAAAGTTTGCGAGAATATCAAAAGTTTCACCGGGATTTCCAAAATGTTGAAAAAAACTCGAAACATGTCAACATTGATTTTAGGATTCTCCACCGCAGTTTTAAAGGTTTGGACGTGAAAGTGTCAAAATCTTTTGGGGGATTTGGAAAACTTTGCGAAAAATGTCAAAAGTTTCACTCGGATTTACAAAATGTTGAAAAAATCTCTAAACATCTCAACATTGATTTTAGGATTCTCCACCGGAGTTTCAGAGATTTGGACGTGAAAGTGTCAAAATCTTTCCAGGGACTTGGAAAACTTTGCGAGAATATCAAATGTTTCACCGGGATTTCCAAAATGTTGAAAAAACCTCGAAACATGTCAACATTAATTTTAGGATTCTCCACCGCAGTTTTAAAGGTTTGGACGTGAAAGTGTCAAAATCTAGTCGGGGATTTGGAAAACTTTGCGAGAATGTCAAAAGTTTCACCGGGATTTCCAAAATGTTGAAAAAACCTCGAAACATGTCAACATTGATTTTAGGATTCTCCACCGGAGTTTTAGAGATTGGGACGTGAAAGTGTCAAAATCTTTTGGGGGATTTGGAAAACTTTGCAAGAATGTCATAAGTTTCACCGGGATGTCCAAAATGTAGAAAAAAAACCTCTACACATGTCAACAAAGACATTGGGATTCTCCACCTGAGTTTTAGAGATTTGGACGTGAAAGTGTCAAAATCTTTTCGCGGATTCGGAAAACTTTGCGAGAATGTCAAAAGTTTCACCGGGATTTCCAAAATGTTGAAAAAAACTCTAAACATGTCAATAATTATTTTGTGACTCTCAAACGGAGTTTCAGAGATTTGGACGTGAAAGTGTCAAAATCTTGTCGGGGATTTGGAAAACTTTGCAAGAATGTCAAAGGTTTCACCGGGATGTCCAAAATATTGAAAAAAACTCTAAACACGTCAACAATGACTTTGGGATTCTCCACCGGAGTTTTAGAGGTTTGGACGTGAAAGTGTCAAAATCTTTTGGGGGATTTGGAAAACTTGGCGAGAATGTCAAAAGTTTTACCGGGATTTCCAAAATGTTGAAAAAATCTCGAAACATGTCAACATTGATTTTAGGATTCTCCACCGGAGTTTTAGAGGTTTGGACGTGAAAGTGTCAAAATCTTGTCGGGGATTTGGAAAACTTTGCGAGAATGTCAAAAGTTTCACCGGGATGTCCAAAATGTTGAAAAAAACTCTAAACATGTCAATATTTATTTTGTGACTCTCAACCAGAGTTTTAGAGATTTGGATGAGAAAGTGTCAATATCTTTTGGAGGATTTGGAAAACTTTGCGAGAATGTCAAAAGTTTCACCGGGTTATCCAAAATGTTGGAAAAAAGTCTAAACATGTCAACATTGATTTTAGCATACTCCACCGCAGTTTTAGAGATTTGGACGTGAAAGTGTCAAAATCTTTTGGGGGATTCGGAAAACTTTGCGAGAATGTCAAATGTTTCACCGGGATTTACAAAATGTTGAAAAAAACTCTAAACATGTCAACATTGATTTTAGGATTCTCCACCGGAGTTTTAGAGATTTGGACGTGAAAGTTTCAAAATCTTTTAGGGGATTTGGAAAACTTTGCGAGAATGTCAAAAGTTTCACCGGGATGTCCAAAATGTTGAAAAAATCTCTAAACATGTCAACAATGACTTTGGGATTCTCCACCGGAGTTTTAGAGATTTGGACGTGAAAGTGTCAAAATCTTTTGGGGGATTTGGAAAACTTGGCGAGAATGTGAAAAGTTTCACCGGGATTTCCAAAATGTTGAAAAAATCTCGAAACATGTCAACATTGATTTTAGGATTCTCCACCGGAGTTTTAGAGGTTTGGACGTGAAAGTGTCAAAATCTTTTGGGGGATTCGGAAAACTTTGCGAGAATGTCAAAAGTTTCACCGGGTTTTCAAAAATGTTGAAAAAAACTCTAAACATGTCAACAATGATTTTAGGGTTCTCCACTGCAGTTTTAGAGGTTTGGACGTGAAAGTGTCAAAATCTTGTCGGGGATTTGGAAAACTTTGCGAGAATGTCAAAAGTTTCACCCGGATTTACAAAATGTTGAAAAAATCTCTAAACATGTCAACATTGATTTTAGGATTCTCCACCGGAGTTTCAGAGATTTGGACGTGAAAGTGTCAAAATCTTGTCGGGGATTTGGAAAACTTTGCGAGAATGTCAAAAGTTTCACCGGGATGTCCAAAATGTTGAAAAAAACTCTAAACATGTCAATATTTATTTTGTGACTCTCAACCAGAGTTTTAGAGATTTGGATGAGAAAGTGTCAAAATCTTTTGGGGGATTTGGAAAACTTTGCGAGAATGTCAAAAGTTTCACCGGGATTTAAAAAATGTTGAAAAAATCTCTAAACATGTCAACATTGATTTTAGGATTCTCCACCGGAGTTTTAGAGATTTGGACGTGAAAGTGTCAAAATCTTTCCAGGGACTTGGAAAACTTTGCGAGAATATCAAAAGTTTCACCGGGATTTCCAAAATGTTGAAACAACCTCGAAACATGTCAACATTAATTTTAGGATTCTCCACCGCAGTTTTAAAGGTTTGGACGTGAAAGTGTCAAAATCTAGTCGGGGATTTGGAAAACTGCGAGAATGTCAAAAGTTTCACCGGGATTTCCAAAATGTTGAAAAAACCTCGAAACATGTCAACATTGATTTTAGTATTCTCAACCGGAGTTTTAGAGGTTTGGACGTGAAAGTGTCAAAATCTTTTGGGGGCTTCGGAAAACTTTGCGACAATGTCAAAAGTTTCACCGGGATGTCCAAAATGTTGAAAAAAAGTCTAAACATGTCAACATTGATTTTAGCATACTCCACCGCAGTTTTAGAGATTTGGACGTGAAAGTGTCAAAATCTTTTGGGGGATTCGGAAAAGTTTGCGAGAATATCAAAAGTTTCACCGGGATTTCCAAAATGTTGAAAAAAACTCGAAACATGTCAACATTGATTTTAGGATTCTCCACCGCAGTTTTAAAGGTTTGGACGTGAAAGTGTCAAAATCTTTTGGGGGATTTGGAAAACTTTGCGAAAAATGTCAAAAGTTTCACCCGGATTTACAAAATGTTGAAAAAATCTCTAAACATCTCAACATTGATTTTAGGATTCTCCACCGGAGTTTCAGAGATTTGGACGTGAAAGTGTCAAAATCTTTCCAGGGACTTGGAAAACTTTGCGAGAATATCAAATGTTTCACCGGGATTTCCAAAATGTTGAAAAAACCTCGAAACATGTCAACATTAATTTTAGGATTCTCCACCGCAGTTTTAAAGGTTTGGACGTGAAAGTGTCAAAATCTAGTCGGGGATTTGGAAAACTTTGCGAGAATGTCAAAAGTTTCACCGGGATTTCCAAAATGTTGAAAAAACCTCGAAACATGTCAACATTGATTTTAGGATTCTCCACCGGAGTTTTAGAGATTGGGACGTGAAAGTGTCAAAATCTTTTGGGGGATTTGGAAAACTTTGCGAGAATGTCATAAGTTTCACCGGGATGTCCAAAATGTAGAAAAAAAACCTCTACACATGTCAACAAAGACATTGGGATTCTCCACCGGAGTTTTAGAGATTTGGACGTGAAAGTGTCAAAATCTTTTCGCGGATTCGGAAAACTTTGCGAGAATGTCAAAAGTTTCACCGGGATTTCCAAAATGTTGAAAAAAACTCTAAACATGTCAATAATTATTTTGTGACTCTCAAACGGAGTTTCAGAGATTTGGACGTGAAAGTGTCAAAATCTTGTCGGGGATTTGGAAAACTTTGCAAGAATGTCAAAGGTTTCACCGGGATGTCCAAAATATTGAAAAAAACTCTAAACACGTCAACAATGACTTTGGGATTCTCCACCGGAGTTTTAGAGGTTTGGACGTGAAAGTGTCAAAATCTTTTGGGGGATTTGGAAAACTTGGCGAGAATGTCAAAAGTTTTACCGGGATTTCCAAAATGTTGAAAAAATCTCGAAACATGTCAACATTGATTTTAGGATTCTCCACCGGAGTTTTAGAGGTTTGGACGTGAAAGTGTCAAAATCTTGTCGGGGATTTGGAAAACTTTGCGAGAATGTCAAAAGTTTCACCGGGATGTCCAAAATGTTGAAAAAAACTCTAAACATGTCAATATTTATTTTGTGACTCTCAACCAGAGTTTTAGAGATTTGGATGAGAAAGTGAAAATATCTTTTGGAGGATTTGGAAAACTTTGCGAGAATGTCAAAAGTTTCACCGGGATGTCCAAAATGTTGAAAAAAAACTCTAAACATGTCAATATTTATTTTGTGACTCTCAAACAGAGTTTTAGAGATTTGGATGAGAAAGTGTCAAAATCTTTTGGGGGATTTGGAAAACTTTGCGAGAATGTCAAAAGTTTCACCGGGTTATCCGAAATGTTGAAAAAAAGTCTAAACATGTCAACATTGATTTTAGCATACTCCACCGCAGTTTTAGAGATTTGGACGTGAAAGTGTCAAAATCTTTTGGGGGATTCGGAAAACTTTGCGAGAATGTCAAATGTTTCACCGGGATTTACAAAATGTTGAAAAAAACTCTAAACATGTCAATATTTATTTTGTGACTCTCAACCAGAGTATTAGAGATTTGGACGTGAAAGTGTCAAAATCTTTTCGCGGATTTGGAAAACATTGCGAGAATGTCAAAAGTTTCACCGGGATTTCCAAAATGTTGAAAAAAACTCGAAACATGTCAACATTGATTTTAGGATTCTCCACCGGAGTTTTAAAGGTTTGGACGTGAAAGTTTCAAAATCTTTTGGGGGATTTGGAAAACTTTGCGAGAATGTCAAAAGTTTCAACGGGATTTCCAAAATGTTGAAAAAACCTCGAAACATGTCAACATTGATTTTAGTATTCTCAACCGGAGTTTTAGAGGTTTGGACGTGAAAGTGTCAAAATCTTTTCGCGGATTTGGAAAACTTTGCGAGAATGTCAAAAGTTTCAATGGGATTTCCAAATGTTGAAAAAAACTCGAAACATGTCAACATTGACTTTAGGATTCTCAACCAGAGTTTTAGAGGTTTGGACGTGAAAGTGTCAAAATCTTTTGGGGGATTCGGAAAACTTTGCGACAATGTCAAACGTTTCACCGGGATGTCCAAAATGTTGAAAAAAAGTCTAAACATGTCAACATTGATTTTAGCATACTCCACCGCAGTTTTAGAGATTTGGACGTGAAAGTGTCAAAATCTTTTGGGGGATTCGGAAAAGTTTGCGAGAATGTCAAAAGTTTCACCGGGATTTACAAAATGTTGAAAAAAACTCTAAACATGTCAACATTGATTTTAGGATTCTCCACCGGAATTTTAGAGGTTTGGACCTGAAAGTGTCAAAATCTTTTGGGGGATTTGGAAAACTTTGAGAGAATGTCAAAAGATTCAACGGGATTTACAAAATGTTGAAAAAACCTCGAAACATGTCAACATTGATTTTAGGATTCTCTACCGGAGTTTTAGAGATTTGGACGTGAAAGTGTCAAAATCTTTTGGGGGATTTGGAAAACTTTGTGAGAATGTCAAAAGTTTCACCGGGATTTACAAAATGTTGAAAAAATCTCTAAACATGTCAACATTGATTTTAGGATTCTCAACCGGAGTTTTAGAGATTTGGACGTGAAAGTGTCAAAATCTTTTGGGGGATTTGGAAAACTTTGCGAGAATATCAAAAGTTTCACAGGGATTTCCAAAATGTTGAAAAAACCTCGAAACATGTCAACATTGATTTTAGGATTCTCCACCAGAGTTTTAAAGGTTTGGACGTGAAAGTGTCAAAATCTTTTGGGGGATTTGGAAAACTTTGCGAAAAATGTCAAAAGTTTCACCCGGATTTACAAAATGTTGAAAAAATCTCTAAACATCTCAACATTGATTTTAGGATTCTCCACCGGAGTTTCAGAGATTTGGACGTGAAAGTGTCAAAATCTTTCCAGGGACTTGGAAAACTTTGCGAGAGTATCAAAAGTTTCACCGGGATTTCCAAAATGTTGAAAAAACCTCGAAACATGTCAACATTAATTTTAGGATTCTCCACCGCAGTTTTAAAGGTTTGGACGTGAAAGTGTCAAAATCTAGTCGGGGATTTGGAAAACTTTGCGAGAATGTCAAAAGTTTCACCCGGATTTACACAATGTTGAAAAAATCTCTAAACATGTCAACATTGATTTTAGGATTCTCCACCGGAGTTTCAGAGATTTGGACGTGAAAGTGTCAAAATCTTGTCAGGGATTTGGAAAACTTTGCGAGAATGTCAAAAGTTTCACCGGGATGTCCAAAATGTTGAAAAAAACTCTAAACATGTCAATATTTATTTTGTGACTCTCAACCAGAGTTTTAGAGATTTGGATGAGAAAGTGTCAAAATCTTTTGGGGGATTTGGAAAACTTTGCGAGAATGTCAAAAGTTTCACCGGGTTATCCAAAATGTTGAAAAAAAGTCTAAACATGTCAACATTGATTTTAGCATACTCCACCGCAGTTTTAGAGATTTGGACGTGAAAGTGTCAAAATCTTTTGGGGGATTCGGAAAACTTGGCGAGAATGTCAAATGTTTCACCGGGATTTACAAAATGTTGAAAAAAACTCTAAACATGTCAACATTGATTTTAGGATTCTCCACCGGAGTTTTAGAGATTTGGACGTGAAAGTTTCAAAATCTTGTCGGGGATTTGGAAAACTTTGCGAGAATGTCAAAAGTTTCACCGGGATGTCCAAAATGTTGAAAAAAACTCTAAACATGTCAATATTTATTTTGTGACTCTCAACCGGAGTTTTAGAGATTTGGACGTGAAAGTGTCAAAATCTTTTCGCGGATTTGGAAAACATTGCGAGAATGTCAAAAGTTTCACCGGGATTTCCAAAATGTTGAAAAAAACTTTAAACATGTCAACATTGATTTTAGGATTCTCCACCGGAGTTTTAAAGGTTTGGACGTGAAAGTTTCAAAATCTTTTGGGGGATTTGGAAAACTTTGCGAGAATGTCAAAAGTTTCACCGGGATTTCCAAAACGTTGAAAAAACCTGGAAACATGTCAACATTGATTTTAGGATTCTCCACCGGAGTTTTAAAGGTTTAGACGTGAAAGTGTCAAAATCTTGTCGGGGATTTGGAAAACTTTGCGAGAATGTCAAAAGTTTCACCCGGATTTCCAAAATGTTGAAAAAACCTCGAAACATGTCAACATTGATTTTAGTATTCTCAACCGGAGTTTTAGAGGTTTGGACGTGAAAGTGTCAAAATCTTTTCGCGAATTTGGAAAACTTTGCGAGAATGTCAAAAGTTTCAACGGGATTTCCAAATGTTGAAAAAAACTCGAAACATGTCAGCATTTACTTTAGGATTCTCAACCAGAGTTTTAGAGGTTTGGACGTGAAAGTGTCAAAATCTTTTGGGGGATTCGGAAAACTTTGCGACAATGTCAAACGTTTCACCGGGATGTCCAAAATGTTGAAAAAAAGTCTAAACATGTCAACATTGATTTTAGCATACTCCACCGCAGTTTTAGAGATTTGGACGTGAAAGTGTCAAAATCTTTTAGGGGATTTGGAAAACTTTGCGAGAATGTCAAAAGTTTCACCGGGATGTCCAAAATGTTGAAAAAAACTCTAAACATGTCAATATTTATTTTGTGACTCTCAACCGGAGTTTTAGAGATTTGGACGTGAAAGTGTCAAAATCTTTTCGCGGATTTGGAAAACATTGCGAGAATGTCAAAAGTTTCACCGGGATTTCTAAAATGTTGAAAAAAACTCTAAACATGTCAACATTGATTTTAGGATTCTCCACCGCAGTTTTAAAGGTTTGGACGTGAAAGTGTCAAAATCTTTTGGGGGATTTGGAAAACTTTGCGAGAATGTCAAAAGTTTCACCGGGATTTCCAAAATGTTGAAAAAACCTGGATACATGTCAACATTGATTTTAGGATTCTCCACCGGAGTTTTAAAGGTTTAGACGTGAAAGTGTCAAAATCTTGTCGGGGATTTGGAAAACTTTGCGAGAATGTCAAAAGTTTCACCCGGATTTCCAAAATGTTGAAAAAACCTCGAAACATGTCAACATTGATTTTAGTATTCTCCACCGGAGTTTTAAAGGTTTGTACGTGAAAGTGTCAAAATCTTTTGGGGGATTTGGAAAACTTTGCGAGAATGTCAAAAGTTTCACCGGGATTTACAAAATGTTGAAAAAACCTCGAAACATGTCAACATTGATTTTAGGATTCTCTACCGGAGTTTTAGAGATTTGGACGTGAAAGTGTCAAAATCTTTTGGGGGATTTGGAAAACTTTGCGAGAATGTCAAAAGTTTCACCGGGATTTACAAAATGTTGAAAAAATCTCTAAACATGTCAACATTGATTTTAGGATTCTCCACCGGAGTTTTAGAGGTTTGGACGTGAAAGTGTCAAAATCTTGTCGGGGATTTGGAAAACTTTGCGAGAATGTCAAAAGTTTCACCGGGATGTCCAAAATGTTGAAAAAAACTCTAAACATGTCAATATTTATTTTGTGACTCTCAACCGGAGTTTTAGAGATTTGGACGTGAAAGTGTCAAAATCTTGTCGCGGATTTGGAAAACATTGCGAGAATGTCAAAAGTTTCACCGGGATTTCCAAAATGTTGAAAAAAACTCTAAACATGTCAACAATGACTTTGGGATTCTCCACCGGAGTTTTAGAGATTTGGACGTGAAAGTGTCAAAATCTTTTGGGGGATTTGGAAAACTTGGCGAGAATGTCAAAAGTTTCACCGGGATTTCCAAAATGTTGAAAAAATCTCGAAACATGTCAACATTGATTTTAGGATTCTCCACCGGAGTTTTAGAGGTTTGGACGTGAACGTGTCAAAATCTTTTGGGGGATTCGGAAAACTTTGCGAGAATGTCAAAAGTTTCACCGGGTTTTCCAAAATGTTGAAAAAAACTCTAAACATGTCAACAATGATTTTAGGGTTCTCCACTGCAGTTTTAGAGGTTTGGACGTGAAAGTGTCAAAATCTTGTCGGGGATTTGGAAAACTTTGCGAGAATGTCAAAAGTTTCACCGGGATTTAAAAAATGTTGAAAAAATCTCGAAACATGTCAACATTGATTTTAGGATTCTCCACCGGAGTTTTAGAGATTTGGACGTGAAAGTGTCAAAATCTTTCCAGGGACTTGGAAAACTTTGCGAGAATATCAAAAGTTTCACCGGGTTATCCAAAATGTTGAAAAAAAGTCTAAACATGTCAACATTGATTTTAGCATACTCCACCGCAGTTTTAGAGATTTGGACGTGAAAGTGTCAAAATCTTTTGGGGGATTCGGAAAACTTTGCGAGAATGTCAAATGTTTCACCGGGATTTACAAAATGTTGAAAAAAACTCTAAACATGTCAACATTGATTTTAGGATTCTCCACCGGAGTTTTAGAGATTTGGACGTGAAAGTTTCAAAATCTTTTAGGGGATTTGGAAAACTTTGCGAGAATGTCAAAAGTTTCACCGGGATGTCCAAAATGTTGAAAAAAACTCTAAACATGTCAATATTTATTTTGTGACTCTCAACCGGAGTTTTAGAGATTTGGACGTGAAAGTGTCAAAATCTTTTCGCGGATTTGGAAAACATTGCGAGAATGTCAAAAGTTTCACCGGGATTTCCAAAATGTTGAAAAAAACTCTAAACATGTCAACATTGATTTTAGGATTCTCCACCGGAGTTTTAAAGGTTTGGACGTGAAAGTTTCAAAATCTTTTGGGGGATTTGGAAAACTTTGCGAGAATGTCAAAAGTTTCACCGGGATTTCCAAAATGTTGAAAAAACCTGGAAACATGTCAACATTGATTTTAGGATTCTCCACCGGAGTTTTAAAGGTTTAGACGTGAAAGTGTCAAAATCTTGTCGGGGATTTGGAAAACTTTGCGAGAATGTCAAAAGTTTCACCCGGATTTCCAAAATGTTGAAAAAACCTCGAAACATGTCAACATTGATTTTAGTATTCTCCACAGGAGTTTTAAAGGTTTGTACGTGAAAGTGTCAAAATCTTTTCGCGGATTTGGAAAACTTTGCGAGAATGTCAAAAGTCTCTCCGGGGTTTACAAAATGTTGAAAAAAACTCTAAACACGTCAACAATGACTTTGGGATTCTCCACCGGAGTTTTAGAGATTTTGACGTGAAAGTGTCAAAATCTTTTGGGGGATTTGGAAAACTTGGCGAGAATGTCAAAAGTTTTACCGGGATTTCCAAAATGTTGAAAAAATCTCGAAACATGTCAACATTGATTTTAGGATTCTCCACCGGAGTTTTAGAGGCTTGGACGTGAAAGTGTCAAAATCTTGTCGGGGATTTGGAAAACTTTGCGAGAATGTCAAAAGTTTCACCGGGATTTACACAATGTTGAAAAAACCTCGAAACATGTCAACATTGATTTTAGGATTCTCAACCGGAGTTTTAGAGATTTGGACGTGAAAGTGTCAAAATCTTTTGGGGGATTTAGAAAACTTTGCGAGAATGTCAAAAGTTTCACCGGGATTTCCAAAATGTTGAAAAAACCTCTACACATGTCAACAAAGACTTTGGGATTCTCCACCGGAGTTTTAGAGATTTGGACGTGAAAGTTTCAAAATCTTTTCGCGGATTCGGAAAACTTTGCGAGAATGTCAAAAGTTTCACCCGGATTTCCAAAATGTTGAAAAAAACTCTAAACATGTCAATATTTATTTTGTGACTCTCAACCAGAGTTTTAGAGATTTGGACGTGAAAGTGTCAAAATCTTTTCGGGGATTTGGAAAACTTTGCGAGAATGTCAAAAGTCTCTCCGGGGTTTACAAAATGTTGAAAAAAACTCTAAACATGTCAATAATTATTTTGTGACTCTCAACCGGAGTTTCAGAGATTTGGACGTGAAAGTGTCAAAATCTTTTCGCGGATTTGGAAAACTTTGCGAGAATGTCAAAAGTCTCTCCGGGGTTTACAAAATGTTGAAAAAAAACTCTAAACACGTCAACAATGACTTTGGGATTCTCCACCGGAGTTTTAGAGATTTTGACGTGAAAGTGTCAAAATCTTTTGGGGGATTTGGAAAACTTGGCGAGAATGTCAAAAGTTTTACCGGGATTTCCAAAATGTTGAAAAAATCTCGAAACATGTCAACATTGATTTTAGGATTCTCCACCGGAGTTTTAGAGGTTTGGACGTGAAAGTGTCAAAATCTTGTCGGGGATTTGGAAAACTTTGCGAGAATGTCAAAAGTTTCACCGGGATTTACACAATGTTGAAAAAATCTCTAAACATGTCAACATTGATTTTAGGATTCTCCACCGGAGTTTCAGAGATTTGGACGTGAAAGTGTCAAAATCTTTTAGGGGATTTGGAAAACTTTGCGAGAATGTCAAAAGTTTCACCGGGATGTCCAAAATGTTGAAAAAAACTCTAAACATGTCAATATTTATTTTGTGACTCTCAACCAGAGTTTTAGAGATTTGGATGAGAAAGTGTCAAAATCTTTTGGGGGATTTGGAAAACTTTGCGAGAATGTCAAAAGTTTCACCGGGTTATCCAAAGTGTTGAAAAAAAGTCTAAACATGTCAACATTGATTTTAGCATACTCCACCGCAGTTTTAGAGATTTGGACGTGAAAGTGTCAAAATCTTTTGGGGGATTCGGAAAACTTTGCGAGAATGTCAAAAGTTTCACCGGGATGTCCAAAATGTTGAAAAAAACTCTAAACATGTCAATATTTATTTTGTGACTCTCAACCAGAGTTTTAGAGATTTGGACGTGAAAGTGTCAAAATCTTGTCGGGGATTTGGAAAACTTTACGAGAATGTCAAAAGTTTCACCGGGATTTAAAAAATGTTGAAAAAATCTCGAAACATGTCAACATTGATTTTAGGATTCTCCACCGGAGTTTTAGAGATTTGGACGTGAAAGTGTCAAAATCTTTCCAGGGACTTGGAAAACTTTGCGAGAATATCAAAAGTTTCACCGGGTTATCCAAAATGTTGAAAAAAAGTCTAAACATGTCAACATTGATTTTAGCATACTCCACCGCAGTTTTAGAGATTTGGACGTGAAAGTGTCAAAATCTTTTGGGGGATTCGGAAAACTTTGCGAGAATGTCAAAAGTTTCACCGGGATGTCCAAAATGTTGAAAAAAACTCTAAACATGTCAACATTGATTTTAGGATTCTCCACCGGAGTTTTAGAGATTTGGACGTGAAAGTGTCAAAATCTTTTAGGGGATTTGGAAAACTTTGCGAGAATGTCAAAAGTTTCACCGGGATGTCCAAAATGTTGAAAAAAACTCTAAACATGTCAATATTTATTTTGTGACTCTCAACCGGAGTTTTAGAGATTTGGACGTGAAAGTGTCAAAATCTTTTCGCGGATTTGGAAAACATTGCGAGAATGTCAAAAGTTTCACCGGGATTTCCAAAATGTTGAAAAAAACTCTAAACATGTCAACATTGATTTTAGGATTCTCCACCGGAGTTTTAAAGGTTTGGACGTGAAAGTTTCAAAATCTTTTGGGGGATTTGGAAAACTTTGCGAGAATGTCAAAAGTTTCACCGGGATTTCCAAAATGTTGAAAAAACCTGGAAACATGTCAACATTGATTTTAGGATTCTCCACCGGAGTTTTAAAGGTTTAGACGTGAAAGTGTCAAAATCTTGTCGGGGATTTGGAAAACTTTGCGAGAATGTCAAAAGTTTCACCCGGATTTCCAAAATGTTGAAAAAACCTCGAAACATGTCAACATTGATTTTAGTATTCTCCACCGGAGTTTTAAAGGTTTGTACGTGAAAGTGTCAAAATCTTTTGGGGGATTTGGAAAACTTTGCGAGAATGTCAAAAGTTTCACCGGGATTTACAAAATGTTGAAAAAATCTCGAAACATGTCAACATTGATTTTAGGATTCTCTACCGGAGTTTTAGAGATTTGGACGTGAAAGTGTCAAAATCTTTTGGGGGATTTGGAAAACTTTGCGAGAATGTCAAAAGTTTCACCGGGATTTACAAAATGTTGAAAAAATCTCTAAACATGTCAACATTGATTTTAGGATTCTCCACCGGAGTTTTAGAGATTTGGACGTGAAAGTGTCAAAATCTTTCCAGGGACTTGGAAAACTTTGCGAGAATATCAAAAGTTTCACCGGGATTTCCAAAATGTTGAAAAAACCTCGAAACATGTCAACATTAATTTTAGGATTCTCCACCGCAGTTTTAAAGGTTTGGACGTGAAAGTGTCAAAATCTAGTCGGGGATTTGGAAAACTTTGCGAGAATGTCAAAAGTTTCACCCGGATTTCCAAAATGTTGAAAAAACCTCGAAACATGTCAACATTGATTTTAGGATTCTCAACCGGAGTTTTAGAGATTTGGACGTGAAAGTGTCAAAATCTTTTGGGGGATTTGGAAAACTTTGCGAGAATGTCAAAAGTTTCACCGGGATTTCCAAAATGTTGAAAAAACCTCGAAACATGTCAACAAAGACTTTGGGATTCTCCACCGGAGTTTTAGAGATTTGGACGTGAAAGTTTCAAAATCTTTTCACGGATTCGGAAAACTTTGCGAGAATGTCATAAGTTTCACCGGGATTTCCAAAATGTTGAAAAAAACTCTAAACATGTCAATATTTATTTTGTGACTCTCAACCAGAGTTTTAGAGATTTGGACGTGAAAGTGTCAAAATCTTTTCGCGGATTTGGAAAACTTTGCGAGAATGTCAAAAGTCTCTCCGGGGTTTACAAAATGTTGAAAAAAACTCTAAACATGTCAATAATTATTTTGTGACTCTCAACCGGAGTTTCAGAGATTTGGACGTGAAAGTGTCAAAATCTTTTCGCGGATTTGGAAAACTTTGCGAGAATGTCAAAAGTCTCTCCGGGGTTTACAAAATGTTGAAAAAAACTCTAAACACGTCAACAATGACTTTGGGATTCTCCACCGGAGTTTTAGAGATTTTGACGTGAAAGTGTCAAAATCTTTTGGGGGATTTGGAAAACTTGGCGAGAATGTCAAAAGTTTTACCGGGATTTCCAAAATGTTGAAAAAATCTCGAAACATGTCAACATTGATTTTAGGATTCTCCACCGGAGTTTTAGAGGCTTGGACGTGAAAGTGTCAAAATCTTGTCGGGGATTTGGAAAACTTTGCGAGAATGTCAAAAGTTTCACCGGGATTTACACAATGTTGAAAAAATCTCTAAACATGTCAACATTGATTTTAGGATTCTCCACCGGAGTTTCAGAGATTTGGACGTGAAAGTGTCAAAATCTTGTCGGGGATTTCGAAAACTTTGCGAGAATGTCAAAAGTTTCCCCGGGATGTCCAAAATGTTGAAAAAACCTCGAAACATGTCAACATTGATTTTAGGATTCTCAACCGGAGTTTTAGAGATTTGGACGTGAAAGTGTCAAAATCTTTTGGGGGATTTAGAAAACTTTGCGAGAATGTCAAAAGTTTCACCGGGATTTCCAAAATGTTGAAAAAACCTCTACACATGTCAACAAAGACTTTGGGATTCTCCACCGGAGTTTTAGAGATTTGGACGTGAAAGTTTCAAAATCTTTTCGCGGATTCGGAAAACTTTGCGAGAATGTCAAAAGTTTCACCGGGATTTCCAAAATGTTGAAAAAAACTCTAAACATGTCAATATTTATTTTGTGACTCTCAACCAGAGTTTTAGAGATTTGGACGTGAAAGTGTCAAAATCTTTTCGCGGATTTGGAAAACATTGCGAGAATGTCAAAAGTTTCACCGGGATTTCCAAAATGTTGAAAAAAACTCTAAACATGTCAACATTGATTTTAGGATTCTCCACCGGAGTTTTAAAGGTTTGGACGTGAAAGTTTCAAAATCTTTTGGGGGATTTGGAAAACTTTGCGAGAATGTCAAAAGTTTCACCGGGATTTCCAAAATGTTGAAAAAACCTGGAAACATGTCAACATTGATTTTAGGATTCTCCACCGGAGTTTTAAAGGTTTAGACGTGAAAGTGTCAAAATCTTTTGGGGGATTTGGAAAACTTTGCGAGAATGTCAAAAGTTTCACCGGGATTTACAAAATGTTGAAAAAATCTCTAAACATGTCAACATTGATTTTAGGATTCTCCACCGGAGTTTTAGAGATTTGGACGTGAAAGTGTCAAAATCTTTCCAGGGACTTGGAAAACTTTGCGAGAATATCAAAAGTTTCACCGGGATTTCCAAAATGTTGAAAAAACCTCGAAACATGTCAACATTAATTTTAGGATTCTCCACCGCAGTTTTAAAGGTTTGGACGTGAAAGTGTCAAAATCTAGTCGGGGATTTGGAAAACTTTGCGAGAATGTCAAAAGTTTCACCCGGATTTCCAAAATGTTGAAAAAACCTCGAAACATGTCAACATTGATTTTAGGATTCTCAACCGGAGTTTTAGAGATTTGGACGTGAAAGTGTCAAAATCTTTTGGGGGATTTGGAAAACTTTGCGAGAATGTCAAAAGTTTCACCGGGATTTCCAAAATGTTGAAAAAACCTCGAAACATGTCAACAAAGACTTTGGGATTCTCCACCGGAGTTTTAGAGATTTGGACGTGAAAGTTTCAAAATCTTTTCGCGGATTCGGAAAACTTTGCGAGAATGTCAAAAGTTTCACCGGGATTTCCAAAATGTTGAAAAAAACTCTAAACATGTCAATATTTATTTTGTGACTCTCAACCAGAGTTTTAGAGATTTGGACGTGAAAGTGTCAAAATCTTTTCGCGGATTTGGAAAACTTTGCGAGAATGTCAAAAGTCTCTCCGGGGTTTACAAAATGTTGAAAAAAACTCTAAACATGTCAATAATTATTTTGTGACTCTCCACCGGAGTTTTAGAGATTTGGACGTGAAAGTGTCAAAATCTTTTCGCGGATTTGGAAAACTTTGCGAGAATGTCAAAAGTCTCTCCGGGGTTTACAAAATGTTGAAAAAAACTCTAAACACGTCAACAATGACTTTGGGATTCTCCACCGGAGTTTTAGAGATTTTGACGTGAAAGTGTCAAAATCTTTTGGGGGATTTGGAAAACTTGGCGAGAATGTCAAAAGTTTTACCGGGATTTCCAAAATGTTGAAAAAATCTCGAAACATGTCAACATTGATTTTAGGATTCTCCACCGGAGTTTTAGAGGCTTGGACGTGAAAGTGTCAAAATCTTGTCGGGGATTTGGAAAACTTTGCGAGAATGTCAAAAGTTTCACCGGGATTTACACAATGTTGAAAAAATCTCTAAACATGTCAACATTGATTTTAGGATTCTCCACCGGAGTTTCAGAGATTTGGACGAGAAAGTGTCAAAATCTTGTCGGGGATTTGGAAAACTTTGCGAGAATGTCAAAAGTTTCCCCGGGATGTCCAAAATGTTGAAAAAACCTCGAAACATGTCAACATTGATTTTAGGATTCTCAACCGGAGTTTTAGAGATTTGGACGTGAAAGTGTCAAAATCTTTTGGGGGATTTAGAAAACTTTGCGAGAATGTCAAAAGTTTCACCGGGATTTACAAAATGTTGAAAAAACCTCTACACATGTCAACAAAGACTTTGGGATTCTCCACCGGAGTTTTAGAGATTTGGACGTGAAAGTTTCAAAATCTTTTCGCGGATTCGGAAAACTTTGCGAGAATGTCAAAAGTTTCACCGGGATTTCCAAAATGTTGAAAAAAACTCTAAACATGTCAATATTTATTTTGTGACTCTCAACCAGAGTTTTAGAGATTTGGACGTGAAAGTGTCAAAATCTTTTCGGGGATTTGGAAAACTTTGCGAGAATGTCAAAAGTCTCTCCGGGGTTTACAAAATGTTGAAAAAAACTCTAAACATGTCAATAATTATTTTGTGACTCTCAACCGGAGTTTCAGAGATTTGGACGTGAAAGTGTCAAAATCTTTTCGCGGATTTGGAAAACTTTGCGAGAATGTCAAAAGTCTCTCCGGGGTTTACAAAATGTTGAAAAAAAACTCTAAACACGTCAACAATGACTTTGGGATTCTCCACCGGAGTTTTAGAGATTTTGACGTGAAAGTGTCAAAATCTTTTGGGGGATTTGGAAAACTTGGCGAGAATGTCAAAAGTTTTACCGGGATTTCCAAAATGTTGAAAAAATCTCGAAACATGTCAACATTGATTTTAGGATTCTCCACCGGAGTTTTAGAGGTTTGGACGTGAAAGTGTCAAAATCTTGTCGGGGATTTGGAAAACTTTGCGAGAATGTCAAAAGTTTCACCGGGATTTACACAATGTTGAAAAAATCTCTAAACATGTCAACATTGATTTTAGGATTCTCCACCGGAGTTTCAGAGATTTGGACGTGAAAGTGTCAAAATCTTGTCGGGGATTTGGAAAACTTTGCGAGAATGTCAAAAGTTTCACCGGGATGTCCAAAATGTTGAAAAAAACTCTAAACATGTCAATATTTATTTTGTGACTCTCAACCAGAGTTTTAGAGATTTGGATGAGAAAGTGTCAAAATCTTTTGGGGGATTTGGAAAACTTTGCGAGAATGTCAAAAGTTTCACCGGGTTATCCAAAGTGTTGAAAAAAAGTCTAAACATGTCAACATTGATTTTAGCATACTCCACCGCAGTTTTAGAGATTTGGACGTGAAAGTGTCAAAATCTTTTGGGGGATTCGGAAAACTTTGCGAGAATGTCAAAAGTTTCACCGGGATGTCCAAAATGTTGAAAAAAACTCTAAACATGTCAATATTTTTTTTGTGACTCTCAACCGGAGTTTTAGAGATTTGGACGTGAAAGTGTCAAAATCTTTTCGCGGATTTGGAAAACATTGCGAGAATGTCAAAAGTTTCACCGGGATTTCCAAAATGTTGAAAAAACCTGGAAACATGTCAACATTGATTTTAGGATTCTCCACCGGAGTTTTAAAGGTTTAGACGTGAAAGTGTCAAAATCTTGTCGGGGATTTGGAAAACTTTGCGAGAATGTCAAAAGTTTCACCCGGATTTCCAAAATGTTGAGAAAACCTCGAAACATGTCAACATTGATTTTAGTATTCTCAACCGGAGTTTTAGAGGTTTGGACGTGAAAGTGTCAAAATCTTTTCGCGAATTTGGAAAACTTGGCGAGAATGTCAAAAGTTTCACCGGGATTTCCAAAATGTTGAAAAAATCTCTAAACATGTCAACATTGATTTTAGGATTCTCCACCGGAGTTTTAGAGGTTTGGACGTGAACGTGTCAAAATCTTTTGGGGGATTCGGAAAACTTTGCGAGAATGTCAAAAGTTTCACCGGGTTTTCCAAAATGTTGAAAAAAACTCTAAACATGTCAACAATGATTTTAGGGTTCTCCACTGCAGTTTTAGAGGTTTGGACGTGAAAGTGTCAAAATCTTGTCGGGGATTTGGAAAACTTTGCGAGAATGTCAAAAGTTTCACCCGGATTTACAAAATGTTGAAAAAATCTCTAAACATGTCAACATTGATTTTAGGATTCTCCACCGGAGTTTCAGAGATTTGGACGTGAAAGTGTCAAAATCTTGTCGGGGATTTGGAAAACTTTGCGAGAATGTCAAAAGTTTCACCGGGATGTCCAAAATGTTGAAAAAAACTCTAAACATGTCAATATTTATTTTGTGACTCTCAACCAGAGTTTTAGAGATTTGGATGAGAAAGTGTCAAAATCTTTTGGGGGATTTGGAAAACTTTGCGAGAATGTCAAAAGTTTCACCGGGATTTAAAAAATGTTGAAAAAATCTCGAAACATGTCAACATTGATTTTAGGATTCTCCACCGGAGTTTTAGGGATTTGGACGTGAAAGTGTCAAAATCTTTCCAGGGACTTGGAAAACTTTGCGAGAATATCAAAAGTTTCACCGGGTTATCCAAAATGTTGAAAAAAAGTCTAAACATGTCAACATTGATTTTAGCATACTCCTCCGCAGTTTTAGAGATTTGGACGTGAAAGTGTCAAAATCTTTTGGGGGATTCGGAAAACTTTGCGAGAATGTCAAATGTTTCACCGGGATTTACAAAATGTTGAAAAAAACTCTAAACATGTCAACATTGATTTTAGGATTCTCCACCGGAGTTTTAGAGATTTGGACGTGAAAGTTTCAAAATCTTTTAGGGGATTTGGAAAACTTTGCGAGAATGTCAAAAGTTTCACCGGGATGTCCAAAATGTTGAAAAAAACTCTAAACATGTCAATATTTATTTTGTGACTCTCAACCGGAGTTTTAGAGATTTGGACGTGAAAGTGTCAAAATCTTTTCGCGGATTTGGAAAACATTGCGAGAATGTCAAAAGTTTCACCGGGATTTCCAAAATGTTGAAAAAACCTGGAAACATGTCAACATTGATTTTAGGATTCTCCACCGGAGTTTTAAAGGTTTAGACGTGAAAGTGTCAAAATCTTGTCGGGGATTTGGAAAACTTTGCGAGAATGTCAAAAGTTTCACCCGGATTTCCAAAATGTTGAAAAAACCTCGAAACATGTCAACATTGATTTTAGTATTCTCCACCGGAGTTTTAAAGGTTTGTACGTGAAAGTGTCAAAATCTTTTGGGGGATTTGGAAAACTTTGCGAGAATGTCAAAAGTTTCACCGGGATTTACAAAATGTTGAAAAAACCTCGAAACATGTCAACATTGATTTTAGGATTCTCTACCGGAGTTTTAGAGATTTGGACGTGAAAGTGTCAAAATCTTTTGGGGGATTTGGAAAACTTTGCGAGAATGTCAAAAGTTTCACCGGGATTTACAAAATGTTGAAAAAATCTCTAAACATGTCAACATTGATTTTAGGATTCTCCACCGGAGTTTTAGAGATTTGGACGTGAAAGTGTCAAAATCTTTTAGGGGATTTGGAAAACTTTGCGAGAATGTCAAAAGTTTCACCGGGATGTCCAAAATGTTGAAAAAAACTCTAAACATGTCAATAATTATTTTGTGACTCTCAACCGGAGTTTTAGAGATTTGGACGTGAAAGTGTCAAAATCTTTTCGCGGATTTGGAAAACATTGCGAGAATGTCAAAAGTTTCACCGGGATTTCCAAAATGTTGAAAAAAACTCTAAACATGTCAACAATGACTTTGGGATTCTCCACCGGAGTTTTAGAGATTTGGACGTGAAAGTGTCAAAATCTTTTGGGGGATTTGGAAAACTTGGCGAGAATGTCAAAAGTTTCACCGGGATTTCCAAAATGTTGAAAAAATCTCGAAACATGTCAACATTGATTTTAGGATTCTCCACCGGAGTTTTAGAGGTTTGGACGTGAACGTGTCAAAATCTTTTGGGGGATTCGGAAAACTTTGCGAGAATGTCAAAAGTTTCACCGGGTTTTCCAAAATGTTGAAAAAAACTCTAAACATGTCAACAATGATTTTAGGGTTCTCCACTGCAGTTTTAGAGGTTTGGACGTGAAAGTGTCAAAATCTTGTCGGGGATTTGGAAAACTTTGCGAGAATGTCAAAAGTTTCACCCGGATTTACAAAATGTTGAAAAAATCTCTAAACATGTCAACATTGATTTTAGGATTCTCCACCGGAGTTTCAGAGATTTGGACGTGAAAGTGTCAAAATCTTGTCGGGGATTTGGAAAACTTTGCAAGAATGTCAAAAGTTTCACCGGGATGTCCAAAATGTTGAAAAAAACTCTAAACATGTCAATATTTATTTTGTGACTCTCAACCAGAGTTTTAGAGATTTGGATGAGAAAGTGTCAAAATCTTTTGGGGGATTTGGAAAACTTTGCGAGAATGTCAAAAGTTTCACCGGGATTTAAAAAATGTTGAAAAAATCTCGAAACATGTCAACATTGATTTTAGGATTCTCCACCGGAGTTTTAGAGATTTGGACGTGAAAGTGTCAAAATCTTTCCAGGGACTTGGAAAACTTTGCGAGAATATCAAAAGTTTCACCGGGATTTCCAAAATGTTGAAAAAACTTCGAAACATGTCAACATTAATTTTAGGATTCTCCACCGCAGTTTTAAAGGTTTGGACGTGAAAGTGTCAAAATCTTTTGGGGGATTCGGAAAACTTTGCGAGAATGTCAAATGTTTCACCGGGATTTACAAAATGTTGAAAAAAACTCTAAACATGTCAACATTGATTTTAGGATTCTCCACCGGAGTTTTAGAGATTTGGACGTGAAAGTTTCAAAATCTTGTCGGGGATTTGGAAAACTTTGCGAGAATGTCAAAAGTTTCACCGGGATGTCCAAAATGTTGAAAAAAACTCTAAACATGTCAATATTTATTTTGTGACTCTCAACCGGAGTTTTAGAGATTTGGACGTGAAAGTGTCAAAATCTTTTCGCGGATTTGGAAAACATTGCGAGAATGTCAAAAGTTTCACCGGGATTTCCAAAATGTTGAAAAAAACTCTAAACATGTCAACATTGATTTTAGGATTCTCCACCGGAGTTTTAAAGGTTTGGACGTGAAAGTTTCAAAATCTTTTGGGGGATTTGGAAAACTTTGCGAGAATGTCAAAAGTTTCACCGGGATTTCCAAAATGTTGAAAAAACCTGGAAACATGTCAACATTGATTTTAGGATTCTCCACCGGAGTTTTAAAGGTTTAGACGTGAAAGTGTCAAAATCTTGTCGGGGATTTGGAAAACTTTGCGAGAATGTCAAAAGTTTCACCCGGATTTCCAAAATGTTGGAAAAACCTCGAAACATGTCAACATTGATTTTAGTATTCTCAACCGGAGTTTTAGAGGTTTGGACGTGAAAGTGTCAAAATCTTTTCGCGGATTTGGAAAACTTTGCGAGAATGTCAAAAGTTTCAACGGGATTTCCAAATGTTGAAAAAAACTCGAAACATGTCAACATTGACTTTAGGATTCTCAACCAGAGTTTTAGAGGTTTGGACGTGAAAGTGTCAAAATCCTTTGGGGGATTCGGAAAACTTTGCGACAATGTCGAACGTTTCACCGGGTTATCCAAAATGTTGAAAAAAAGTCTAAACATGTCAACATTGATTTTAGCATACTCCACCGCAGTTTTAGAGATTCGGACGTGAAAGTGTCAAAATCTTTTGGGGGATTCGGAAAACTTTGCGAGAATGTCAAATGTTTCACCGGGATTTCCAAAATGTTGAAAAAAACTCTAAACATGTCAACATTGATTTTAGGATTCTCCACCGGAGTTTTAGAGATTTGGACGTGAAAGTGTCAAAATCTTTTAGGGGATTTGGAAAACTTTGCGAGAATGTCAAAAGTTTCACCGGGATGTCCAAAATGTTGAAAAAAACTCTAAACATGTCAATATTTATTTTGTGACTCTCAACCAGAGTTTTAGAGATTTGGATGAGAAAGTGTCAAAATCTTTTGGGGGATTCGGAAAACTTTGCGAAAAATGTGAAAAGTTTCACCGGGATTTCCTTAATGTTGAAAAAACCTCGAAACATGTCAACATTGATTTTAGGATTCTCCACCGGAGTTTTAGAGATTTGGACGTGAAAGTTTCAAAATCTTTTGGGGGATTTGGAAAACTTTGAGAGAATGTCAAAAGTTTCACCGGGATTTCCAAAATGTTGAAAAAACCTCGAAACATGTCAACATTGATTTTAGGATTCTCCACCGCAGTTTTAAAAGTTTGGACGTGAAAGTGTCAAAATCTTTTGGGGGATTTGGAAAACTTTGCGAAAATATCAAAAGTTTCACCGGGATTTCCAAAATGTTGAAAAAAACGCTAAACATGTCAACATTGATTTTAGGATTCTCCACCGCAGTTTTAGAGATTTGGACGTGAAAGTGTCAAAATCTTGCCGGGATTTGGAAAACTTTGCGAGAATGTCAAAAGTTTCAACGGGATTTCAAAATGTTGAAAAAAACTCTAAACATGTCAACATTGATTTTAGGATTCTCCACCGGAGTTCTAGAGGTTTGGACGTGAAAGTGTCAAAATCTTTTGGGGGATTTGGAAAACTTTGCGAGAATGTCAAAAGTTTCACCGGGATTTCCAAAATGTTGAAAAAACTTCTACACATGTCAACAAAGACTTTGGGATTCTCCACCGGAGTTTTAGATATTTGGACGTGAAAGTTTCAAAATCTTGTCGGGGATTTTGAAAACTTTGCGAGAATGTCAAAAGTTTCACTGGGATGTCCAAAATGTTGAAAAAAACTCTAAACATGTCAATAATTATTTTGTGACTCTCTACCAGAGTTTCAGAGATTTGGACGTGAAAGTGTCAAAATCTTTTGGGGGATTCGGAAAACTTTGCCAGAATGTCAAAAGTTTCACCGGGATTTCCAAAATGTTGAAAAAAAGTCTAAACATGTCACATTGATTTTAGCATACTCCACTGGAGTTTTAGAGATTTGGACGTGAAAGTGTCAAAATCTTTTGGGGGATTTGGAAAACTTTGCGAGAATGTCAAAGGTTTCACCGGGATTTCCAATATGTTGAAAAAACCTCGAAACATGTCAACATTGATTTTACGTTTCTCCACCGGAGTTTTAGAGGTTTGGACGTGAAAGTGTCAAAATCTTTCCAGGGATTTGGAAATCTTTGCGAGAATCTCAAAAGTTTCAACGAGATTTCCAAATGTTGAAAAAAACTCGAAGCATGTCAACATTGATTTTAGGATTCTCCACCGGAGTTTTAGAGGTTTGGACGTGAAAGTGTCAAAATCTTTTGGGGGATTCGGAAAACTTTGCGAGAATGTCAAACGTTTCACCGGGATTTCCAAAATGTTGAAAAAACCTCTAAACATGTCAACATTGATTTTAGGATTCTCCACCGGAGTTTCAGAGATTTGGACGTGAAAGTGTCAAAATCTTGTCGGGGATTTGGAAAACTTTGCGACAATGTCAAAAGTTTCACCGGGATGTCCAAAATGTTGAAAAAAACTCTAAACCTCTCAACATTGATTTTAGGATTCTCCACCGGAGTTTTAGAGCTTGGGACGTGAAAGTGTCAAAATCTTTTGGGGGATTCGGTAAGCTTTGCGAGAATGTCAAAAGTTTCACCGGGATTTCCAAAATGTTGAAAAAAACTCTAAACATGTCAATATTCTTTTTATGACTCTCTACCAGAGTTTCAGAGATTTGGACGGCAAAGTGTCAAAATAATGTCGGGGATTTGGAAAACTTTGCGAGAATGTCAAAAGTTTCACCGGGATGTCCAAAATGTTGAAAAAAACTCTAAACATGTCAACATTGATTTTAGGATTCTCCACCGGAGTTTTAGAGATTTGGACGTGAAAGTGTCAAAATCTTTTGGGGGATTCTGTAAACTTTGCGAGAATGTCAAAAGTTTCACCGGGATGTCCAAAATGTTAAAAAATCCTCTAAACATGTCAACATTTTGGACATCCCGGTGAAACTTTTGACATTGTCGCAAAGTTTTCCAAATCCCCGACAAGATTTTGACACTTTCACGTCCAAATCTCTGAAACTCCGGTGGAGAATCCTAAAATCAATGTTGACATGTTTAGAGGTTTTTTCAACATTTTGGAAATCCCGGTGAAACGTTTGACATTCTCGCAAAGTTTTCCGAATCCCCCAAAAGATTTTGACACTTTCACGTCCAAACCTCTAAAACTCCGGTGGAGAATCCTAAAATCAATGTTGACATGCTTCGAGTTTTTTTCAACATTTGGAAATCTCGTTGAAACTTTTGAGATTCTCGCAAAGATTTCCAAATCCCTGGAAAGATTTTGACACTTTCACGTCCAAACCTCTAAAACTCCGGTGGAGAAACGTAAAATCAATGTTGACATGTTTCGAGGTTTTTTCAACATATTGGAAATCCCGGTGAAACCTTTGACATTCTCGCAAAGTTTTCCAAATCCCCCAAAAGATTTTGACACTTTCACGTCCAAATCTCTAAAACTCCAGTGGAGTATGCTAAAATCAATGTGACATGTTTAGACTTTTTTTCAACATTTTGGAAATCCCGGTGAAACTTTTGACATTCTGGCAAAGTTTTCCGAATCCCCCAAAAGATTTTGACACTTTCACGTCCAAATCTCTGAAACTCTGGTAGAGAGTCACAAAATAATTATTGACATGTTTAGAGTTTTTTTCAACATTTTGGACATCCCAGTGAAACTTTTGACATTCTCGCAAAGTTTTCAAAATCCCCGACAAGATTTTGAAACTTTCACGTCCAAATATCTAAAACTCCGGTGGAGAATCCCAAAGTCTTTGTTGACATGTGTAGAAGTTTTTTCAACATTTTGGAAATCCCGGTGAAACTTTTGACATTCTCGCAAAGTTTTCCAAATCCCCCAAAAGATTTTGACACTTTCACGTCCAAACCTCTAGAACTCCGGTGGAGAATCCTAAAATCAATGTTGACATGTTTAGAGTTTTTTTCAACATTTTGAAATCCCGTTGAAACTTTTGACATTCTCGCAAAGTTTTCCAAATCCCGGCAAGATTTTGACACTTTCACGTCCAAATCTCTAAAACTGCGGTGGAGAATCCTAAAATCAATGTTGACATGTTTAGCGTTTTTTTCAACATTTTGGAAATCCCGGTGAAACTTTTGATATTTTCGCAAAGTTTTCCAAATCCCCCAAAAGATTTTGACACTTTCACGTCCAAACTTTTAAAACTGCGGTGGAGAATCCTAAAATCAATGTTGACATGTTTCGAGGTTTTTTCAACATTTTGGAAATCCCGGTGAAACTTTTGACATTCTCTCAAAGTTTTCCAAATCCCCCAAAAGATTTTGAAACTTTCACGTCCAAATCTCTAAAACTCCGGTGGAGAATCCTAAAATCAATGTTGACATGTTTCGAGGTTTTTTCAACATTAAGGAAATCCCGGTGAAACTTTTCACATTTTTCGCAAAGTTTTCCGAATCCCCCAAAAGATTTTGACACTTTCTCATCCAAATCTCTAAAACTCTGGTTGAGAGTCACAAAATAAATATTGACATGTTTAGAGTTTTTTTCAACATTTTGGACATCCCGGTGAAACTTTTGACATTCTCGCAAAGTTTTCCAAATCCCCTAAAAGATTTTGACACTTTCACGTCCAAATCTCTAAAACTCCGGTGGAGAATCCTAAAATCAATGTTGACATGTTTAGAGATTTTTTCAACATTTTGTAAATCCCGGTGAAACTTTTGACATTCTCGCAAAGTTTTCCAAATCCCCCAAAAGATTTTGACACTTTCACGTCCAAATCTCTAAAACTCCGGTAGAGAATCCTAAAATCAATGTTGACATGTTTCGAGGTTTTTTCAACATTTTGTAAATCCCGGTGAAACTTTTGACATTCTCGCAAAGTTTTCCAAATCCCCCAAAAGATTTTGACACTTTCACGTACAAACCTTTAAAACTCCGGTGGAGAATACTAAAATCAATGTTGACATGTTTCGAGGTTTTTTCAACATTTTGGAAATCCGGGTGAAACTTTTGACATTCTCGCAAAGTTTTCCAAATCCCCGACAAGATTTTGACACTTTCACGTCTAAACCTTTAAAACTCCGGTGGAGAATCCTAAAATCAATGTTGACATGTTTCCAGGTTTTTTCAACATTTTGGAAATCCCGGTGAAACTTTTGACATTCTCGCAATGTTTTCCAAATCCGCGAAAAGATTTTGACACTTTCACGTCCAAATCTCTAAAACTCCGGTTGAGAGTCACAAAATAAATATTGACATGTTTAGAGTTTTTTTCAACATTTTGGACATCCCGGTGAAACTTTTGACATTCTCGCAAAGTTTTCCAAATCCCCTAAAAGATTTTGAAACTTTCACGTCCAAATCTCTAAAACTCCGGTGGAGAATCCTAAAATCAATGTTGACATGTTTAGAGTTTTTTTCAACATTTTGTAAATCCCGGTGAAACATTTGACATTCTCGCAAAGTTTTCCGAATCCCCCAAAAGATTTTGACACTTTCACGTCCAAATCTCTAAAACTGCGGAGGAGTATGCTAAAATCAATGTTGACATGTTTAGACTTTTTTTCAACATTTTGGATAACCCGGTGAAACTTTTGATATTCTCGCAAAGTTTTCCAAGTCCCTGGAAAGATTTTGACACTTTCACGTCCAAATCCCTAAAACTCCGGTGGAGAATCCTAAAATCAATGTTGACATGTTTCGAGATTTTTTCAACATTTTTTAAATCCCGGTGAAACTTTTGACATTCTCGCAAAGTTTTCCAAATCCCCCAAAAGATTTTGACACTTTCTCATCCAAATCTCTAAAACTCTGGTTGAGAGTCACAAAATAAATATTGACATGTTTAGAGTTTTTTTCAACATTTTGGACATCCCGGTGAAACTTTTGACATTCTCGCAAAGTTTTCCAAATCCCCGACAAGATTTTGACACTTTCACGTCCAAATCTCTGAAACTCCGGTGGAGAATCCTAAAATCAATGTTGACATGTTTAGAGATTTTTTCAACATTTTGTAAATCCGGGTGAAACTTTTGACATTCTCGCAAAGTTTTCCAAATCCCCGACAAGATTTTGACACTTTCACGTCCAAACCTCTAAAACTGCAGTGGAGAACCCTAAAATCATTGTTGACATGTTTAGAGTTTTTTTCAACATTTTGGAAAACCCGGTGAAACTTTTGACATTCTCGCAAAGTTTTCCGAATCCCCCAAAAGATTTTGACACTTTCACGTCCCAAGCTCTAAAACTCCGGTGGAGAATCCTAAAATCAATGTTGAGAGGTTTAGAGATTTTTTCAACATTTTGGAAATCCCGGTGAAACTTTTGACATTCTCGCATTGTTTACCGAATCCCCCAAGAGATTTTGACACTTTCACGTCCAAATCTCTAAAACTCCGGTGGAGAATCCTAAAATCAATGTTGACATGTTTCGAGGTTTTTTCAACATTTTGGACATCCCGGTGAAACTTTTGACATCCTCGCAAAGTTTTCCAAATCCCCCAAAAGATTTTGACACTTTCACGTCCAAATCTCTAAAACTCCGGTGGAGAATCCTAAAATCAATGTTGACAGGTTTAGAGTTTTTTTCAACATTTTGGAAATCCCGGTGAAACTTTTGACATTCTCGCAATGTTTACCGAATCCCCCAAGAGATTTTGACACTTTCACGTCCAAATCTCTAAAACTCCGGTGGAGAATCCTAAAATCAATGTTGACAGGTTTAGAGTTTTTTTCAACATTTTGGAAATCCCGGTGAAACTTTTCACATTCTCGCAAAGTTTACCGAATCCCCCAAGAGATTTTGACACTTTCACGTCCAAATCTCTAAAACTCCGGTGGAGAATCCTAAAATCAATGTTGACATGTTTCGAGGTTTTTTCAACATTTTGGAAATCCCGGTAAACGTTTGACATTCTCGCAAAGTTTTCCGAATCCCCCGACAAGATTTTGACACTTTCACGGCCAAATCTCTAAAACTCCGGTGGAGAATCCTAAAATCAATGTTGACAGGTTTAGAGTTTTTTTCAACATTTTGGACATCCCGGTGAAACTTTTGAAATCCACGGAAAGATTTCCAAATCCCCGACAAGATTTTGACACTTTCACGTCCAAATCTCTAAAACTCCGGTGGAGAATCCTAAAATCAATGTTGACAGGTTTAGAGTTTTTTTCAACATTTTGGAAATCCCGGTGAAACTTTTCACATTCTCGCCAAGTTTTCCAAACCCCCGACATTATTTTGACACTTTCACGTCCAAACCTCTAAAATTCCGGTTGAGAATCCTAAAATCAATGTTGACATGTTTAGAGTTTTTTTCAACATTTTGGACATCCCGGTGAAACTTTTGACATTCTCGCAAAGTTTTCCAAATCCCCGACATTATTTTGACACTTTGCCGTCCAAATCTCTGAAACTCTGGTAGAGAGTCATAAAAAGAATATTGACATGTTTAGAGTTTTTTTCAACATTTTGGAAATCCCGGTGAAACTTTTGACATTCTCGCAAAGCTTACCGAATCCCCCAAAAGATTTTGACACTTTCACGTCCCAATCTCTAAAACTCCGGTGGAGAATCCTAAAATCAATGTTGACAGGTTTAGAGGTTTTTTCAACATTTTGGACATCCCGGTGAAACTTTTGACATCCTCGCAAAGTTTTCCAAATCCCCGACAAGATTTTGAAACTTTCACGTCCAAATCTCTAAAACTCCGGTGGAGAATCCTAAAATCAATGTTGACAGGTTTAGAGTTTTTTTCAACATTTTGGAAATCCCGGTGAAACTTTTGACATTCTCGCATTGTTTACCGAATCCCCCAAGAGATTTTGACACTTTCACGTCCAAATCTCTAAAACTCCGGTGGAGAATCCTAAAATCAATGTTGACATGTTTCGAGGTTTTTTCAACATTTTGGAAATCCCGGTGAAACTTTTGATATTCACGGAAAGTTTTCCAAATCCCCGACAAGATTTTGACACTTTCACGTCCAAATCTCTAAAAATCCCGCGGAGAATCCTAAAATCAATGTTGACTGGTTTAGAGTTTTTTCAACATTTTGGAAATCCCGGTGAAACTTTTGACATCCTCGCAAAGTTTTCCAAATCCCCGACAAGATTTTGACACTTTCACGTCCAAATCTCTAAAACTCCGGTGGAGAATCCTAAAATCAATGTTGAAAAGTTTCGAGGTTTTTTCAACATTTTGGAAATTCCGGTGAAACTTTTAACATTCACGGAAAGTTTTCCAAATCCCCGACAAGATTTTGACACTTTCACGTCCAAATCTCTAAAACTCCCTCGGAGAATCCTAAAATCAATGTTGACAGGTTTAGATTTTTTTCAATATTTTGGAAATTCCGGTGAAACGTTTGACATTCTCGCAAAGTTTACCGAATCCCCCAAAAGATTTTGACACTTTCACGTCCAAATCTCTAAAACTCCCGTGGAGAATCCTAAAATCAATGTTGACATGTTTAGAGGATTTTTTAACATTTTGGACATCCCGGTGAAACTTTTGACATTCTCGCAAAGTTTACAGAATCCCCCAAAAGATTTTGACACTTTCACGTCCAAATCTCTAAAACTCCGGTGGAGAATCCTAAAATCAATGTTGACATGTTTCGAGGTTTTTTCAACATTTTGGACATCCCGGTGAAACTTTTGACATTCTCGCCATGTTTTCCAAATCCCCGACAAGATTTTGACACTTTCCCGTCCAAAACTCTAAAACTCCCGCGGAGAATCCTAAAATCAATGTTGACAGGTTTAGAGTTTTTTTCAACATTTTGGAAATCCCGGTAAACGTTTGACATTCTCGCAAAGTTTTCCGAATCCCCCGACAACATTTTGACACTTTCACGGCCAAATCTCTAAAACTCCCGCGGAGAATCCTAAAATCAATGTTGACAGGTTTACAGTTTTTTTCAACATTTTGGAAATTCCGGTGAAACGTTTGACATTCTCGCAAAGTTTACCGAATCCCCCGACTAGATTTTGACACTTTGCCGTCCAAATCTCTGAAACTCTGGTAGAGAGTCATAAAAAAAATATTGACATGTTTAGAGGTTTTTTTAACATTTTGGACATCCCGGTGAAAATTTTGACATTCTCGGAATCTTTACCGAATCCCCCAAGAGATTTTGACACTTTCACGTCCAAATCTCTAAAACTCCGGTGGAGAATCCTAAAATCAATGTTGACATGTTTAGAGTTTCTTTCAACATTTTGGAAATCCCGGTGAAACTTTTGACATTCTCGCAAAGTTTTCGGAATGCCCCAAAAGATTTTGACACTTTCAGGTCCAAACCTATAAAACTCCGGTGGAGAATCCTAAAATCAATGTTGACATCTTTAGAGTTTATTTCAACATTTTTGACATCCCGGTGAAACTTTGGACATTCACGGAAAGTTTTCCAAATCCCCGAAAAGATTTTGACACTTTCACGTCCAAATCTCTAAAACTCCGGTGAAGAATCCTAAAATCAATGCTGACATGTTTAGAGGTTTTTTCAACATTTTGGAAATCCCGGTGAAACTTTTGACATTCACGGAAAGTTTTCCAAATCCCCGACAAGATATTGACAGTTTCTCGTCCAAATCTCTAAAAATCCCGCGGAGAATCCTAAAATCAATGTTGACAGGTTTAGATTTTTTTCAATATTTTGGAAATTCTGGTGAAACGTTTGACATTCTCGCAAAGTTTACCGAATCCCCCAAAAGATTTTGACACTTACAGGTCCAAATCTCTAAAACTCCCGTGGAGAATCCTAAAATCAATGTTGTCATGTTTAGAGGATTTTTTAACATTTTGGACATCCCGGTGAAACTTTTGACATTCTCGCAAAGTTTACAGAATCCCCCAAAAGATTTTGACACTTTCACGTCCAAATCTCTAAAACTCCGGTGGAGAATCCTAAAATCAATGTTGACATGTTTAGAGTTTTTTCAACATTTTGGACATCCCGGTGAAACTTTTGACATTCTCGCAAAGTTTTCCAAATCCCCGACTAGATTTTGACACTTTCACGTCCAAAACTCTAAAACTCCCGCGGAGAATCCTAAAATCAATGATGACAGGTTTAGAGTTTTTTTCAACATTTTGGAAATCCCGGTGAAACCTTTGACATTCTCGGAATCTTTACCGAATCCCCCAAGAGATTTTGACACTTTCACGTCCAAATCTCTAAAACTCCGGTGGAGAATCCTAAAATCAATGTTGACAGGTTTAGAGTTTTTTTCAACATTTTGGAAATCCCGGTGAAACTTTTCACATTCTCGCAAAGTTTACCGAATCCCCCAAGAGATTTTGACACTTTCACGTCCAAATCTCTAAAACTCCGGTGGAGAATCCTAAAATCCATGTTGACAGGTTTAGAGTTTTTTTCAACATTTTGGACATCCCGGTGAAACTTTTGAAATGCACGGAAAGATTTCCAAATCCCCGACAAGATTTTGACATTTTCACGTCCAAATCTCTAAAACTCCGGTGGAGAATCCTAAAATCAATGTTGACAGGTTTCGAGGTTTTTCAACATTTTAGAAATCCCGGTGAAACTTTTGACATTCTCGCAAAGTTTACCGAATCCCCCAAAAGATTTTGACACTTTCACGTCCAAATCTCTAAAACTCTGCTGGAGAATCCTAAAATCAATGTTGACAGGTTTAGAGTTTTTTTCAACATTTTGGAAATTCCGGTGAAACTTTTGACATTCTCGCCAAGTTTTCCAAACCCCCGACATTATTTTGACACTTTCACGTCCAAATCTCTAAAACTCCGGTGGCGTATGCTAAAATCAATGTTGACATGTTTAGAGTTTTTTTCAACATTTTGGAAATCCTGGTGAAACTTTTGACATTCTCGGAATCTTTACCGAATCCCCCAAAAGATTTTGACACTTACAGGTCCAAATCTCTAAAACTCCCGTGGAGAATCCTAAAATCAATGTTGTCATGTTTAGAGGATTTTTTAACATTTTGGACATCCCGGTGAAACTTTTGACATTCTCGCAAAGTTTACAGAATCCCCCAAAAGATTTTGACACTTTCACGTCCAAATCTCTAAAACTCCGGTGGAGAATCCTAAAATCAATGTTGACATGTTTAGAGTTTTTTTCAACATTTTGGACATCCCGGTGAAACTTTTGACATTCTCGCCATGTTTTCCAAATCCCCGACAAGATTTTGACACTTTCACGTCCAAAACTCTAAAACTCCCGCGGAGAATCCTAAAATCAATGTTGACAGGTTTAGAGTTTTTTTCAACATTTTGGAAATTCCGGTAAACGTTTGACATTCTCGCAAAGTTTTCCGAATCCCCCGACAAGATTTTGACACTTTCACGGCCAAATCTCTAAAACTCCGGTGGAGAATCCTAAAATCAATGTTGACAGGTTTAGAGTTTTTTTCAACATTTTGGCCATCCCGGTGAAACTTTTGACATTCTCGCCAAGTTTTCCAAATCCCCAACATTATTTTGACACTTTGCCGTCCAAATCTCTGAAACTCTGGTAGAGAGTCATAAAAAAAATATTGACATGTTTAGAGGTTTTTTTAACATTTTGGACATCCCGGTGAAACTTTTGACATTCTCGCCAAGTTTTCCAAATCCCCAACATTATTTTGACACTTTGCCGTCCAACTCTCTGAAACTCTGGTAGAGAGTCATAAAAAGAATATTGACATGTTTAGAGTTTTTTTCAACATTTTGGAAATCCCGGTGAAACTTTTCACATTCTCGCAAAGTTTACCGAATCCCCCAAGAGATTTTGACACTTTCACGTCCAAATCTCTAAAACTCCGGTGGAGAATCCTAAAAGCAATGTTGACATGTTTCGAGGTTTTTTCAACATTTTGGAAATCCCGGTAAACGTTTGACATTCTCGCAAAGTTTTCCGAATCCCCCGACAAGATTTTGACACTTTCACGGCCAAATCTCTAAAAATCCCGCGGAGAATCCTAAAATCAATGTTGACTGGTTTAGAGTTTTTTCAACATTTTGGAAATCCCGGTGAAACTTTTGACATCCTCGCAAAGTTTTCCAAATCCCCGACAAGATTTTGACACTTTCACGTCCAAATCTCTAAAACTCCGGTGGAGAATCCTAAAATCAATGTTGAAAAGTTTCGAGGTTTTTTCAACATTTTGGAAATTCCGGTGAAACTTTTAACATTCACGGAAAGTTTTCCAAATCCCCGACAAGATTTTGACACTTTCACGTCCAAATCTCTAAAACTCCCTCGGAGAATCCTAAAATCAATGTTGACAGGTTTAGATTTTTTTCAATATTTTGGAAATTCCGGTGAAACGTTTGACATTCTCGCAAAGTTTACCGAATCCCCCAAAAGATTTTGACACTTACAGGTCCAAATCTCTAAAACTCCCGCGGAGAATCCTAAAATCAATGTTGACATGTTTAGAGGATTTTTTAACATTTTGTAAACCCCAGTGAAACTTTTGACATTCTCGCAAAGTTTACAGAATCCCCCAAAAGATTTTGACACTTTCACGTCCAAATCTCTAAAACTCCGGTGGAGAATCCTAAAATCAATGTTGACATGTTTCGAGGTTTTTTCAACATTTTGGACATCCCGGTGAAACTTTTGACATTCTCGCCAAGTTTTCCAAATCCCCAACATTATTTTGACACTTTGCCGTCCAAATCTCTGAAACTCTGGTAGAGAGTCATAAAAAAAATATTGACATGTTTAGAGGTTTTTTTAACATTTTGGACATCCCGGTGAAACTTTTGACATTCTCGGAATCTTTACCGAATCCCCCAAGAGATTTTGACACTTTCACGTCCAAATCTCTAAAACTCCGGTGGAGAATCCTAAAATCAATGTTGACATGTTTAGAGTTTTTTTCAACATTTTGGAAATCCCGGTGAAACTTTTGACATTCTCTCAAAGTTTTCGGAATGCCCCAAAAGATTTTGACACTTTCACGTCCAAACCTATAAAACTCCGGTGGAGAATCCTAAAATCAATGTTGACATGTTTAGAGTTTTTTTCAACATTTTGGAAATCCCGGTGAAACTTTTGACATTCTCGCAAAGTTTTCCAAATCCCCGACAAGATTTTGACACTTTCACGTCCAAAACTCTAAAACTCCCGCGGAGAATCCTAAAATCAATGTTGACAGGTTTAGAGTTTTTTTCAACATTTTGGAAATCCCGGTGAAACCTTTGACATTCTCGGAATCTTTACCGAATCCCCCAAGAGATTTTGACACTTTCACGTCCAAATCTCTAAAACTCCGGTGGAGAATCCTAAAATCAATGTTGACAGGTTTAGAGTTTTTTTCAACATTTTGGAAATCCCGGTGAAACTTTTCACATTCTCGCAAAGTTTACCGAATCCCCCAAGAGATTTTGACACTTTCACGTCCTAATCTCTAAAACTCCGGTGGAGAATCCTAAAATCAATGTTGACAGGTTTAGAGTTTTTTTCAACATTTTGGACATCCCGGTGAAACTTTTGAAATCCACGGAAAGATTTCCAAATCCCCGACAAGATTTTGACACTTTCACGTCCAAATCTCTAAAACTCCGGTGGAGAATCCTAAAATCAATGTTGACATGTTTCGAGGTTTTTCAACATTTTAGAAATCCCGGTGAAACTTTTGACATTCTCGCAAAGTTTACCGAATCCCCCAAGAGATTTTGACACTTTCACGTCCAAATTTCTAAAACTCTGCTGGAGAATCCTAAAATCAATGTTGACAGGTTTAGAGGTTTTTTCAACATTTTGGAAATTCCGGTGAAACTTTTGACATTCTCGCCAAGTTTTCCAAACCCCCGACATTATTTTGACACTTTCACGTCCAAATCTCTAAAACTCCGGTGGAGAATCCTAAAATCAATGTTGACATGTTTAGAGTTTTTTTCAACATTTTGGACATCCCGGTGAAACTTTTGACATTCTCGCAAAGTTTTCCAAATCCCCGACATTATTTTGACACTTTGCCGTCCAAATCTCTGAAACTCTGGTAGAGAGTCATAAAAAGAATATTGACATGTTTAGAGTTTTTTTCAACATTTTGGAAATCCCGGTGAAACTTTTGACATTCTCGCAAAGCTTACCGAATCCCCCAAAAGCTTTTGACACTTTCACGTCCCAATCTCTAAAACTCCGGTGGAGAATCCTAAAATCAATGTTGACATGTTTAGAGGTTTTTTCAGCATTTTGGATATCCCGGTGAAAATTTTGACATTCTCGCAAAGTTTTCCAAATCCCCGACAAGATTTTGACACATTCACGTCCAAATCTCTAAAACTCCGGTGGAGAATCCTAAAATCAATGTTGACATGTTTCGAGGTTTTTTCAACATTTTGGACATCCCGGTGAAACTTTTGACATCCTCGCAAAGTTTTCCAAATCCCCGACAAGATTTTGACACTTTCACGTCCAAATCTCTAAAACTCCGGTGGAGAATCCTAAAATCAATGTTGACATCGTTAGAGTTTATTTCAACATTTTGGACAACCCGGTGAAACTTTTGACATTCTCGCAATGTTTACCGAATCCCCCAAGAGATTTTGACACTTTCACGTCCAAATCTCTAAAACTCCGGTGGAGAATCCTAAAATCAATGTTGACAGGTTTAGAGTTTTTTTCAACATTTTGGAAATCCCGGTGAAACTTTTCACATTCTCGCAAAGTTTACCGAATCCCCCAAGAGATTTTGACACTTTCACGTCCAAATCTCTAAAACTCCGGTGGAGAATCCTAAAATCAATGTTGACATGTTTCGAGGTTTTTTCAACATTTTGGAAAACCCGGTGAAACTTTTGACATTCACGGAAAGTTTTCCAAATCCCCGACAAGATTTTGACACTTTCACGTCCAAATCTCTAAAAATCCCGCGGAGAATCCTAAAATGAATGTTGACTGGTTTAGAGTTTTTTCAACATTTTGGAAATTCCGGTGAAACTTTTGACATTCTCGCCAAGTTTACCGAATCCCCCAAAAGATTTTGACACTTTCACGTCCAAATCTCTAAAACTCCAGTGGAGAGTCCTAAAATCAATGTTGACATGTTTAGAGTTTTTTTCAACATTTTGGAAATCCCGGTGAAACCTTTGACATTCACGGAAAGTTTTCCAAATCCCCGACAAGATTTTGACACTTTCACGTCCAAATCTCTAAAACTCCGGTGGAGAATCCTAAAATCAATGTTGAAAAGTTTCGAGGTTTTTTCAACATTTTGGAAATCCCGGTGAAACTTTTGACATCATCGCAAAGTTTTCCAAATCCCCGACAAGATTTTGACACTTTCACGTCCAAATCTCTAAAACTCCGGTGGAGAATCCTAAAATCAATGTTGACATGTTTCGAGGTTTTTTCAACATTTTGGACATCCCGGTGAAACTTTTGACATTCTCGCCATGTTTTCCAAATCCCCGACAAGATTTTGACACTTTCCCGTCCAAAACTCTAAAACTCCCGCGGAGAATCCTAAAATCAATGTTGACAGGTTTAGAGTTTTTTTCAACATTTTGGAAATCCCGGTAAACGTTTGACATTCTCGCAAAGTTTTCCAAATCCCCCGACAAGATTTTGACACTTTCACGGCCAAATCTCTAAAACTCCCGCGGAGAATCCTAAAATCAATGTTGACAGGTTTAGAGTTTTTTTCAACATTTTGGACATCCCGGTGAAACTTTTGAAATCCACGGAAAGATTTCCAAATCCCCAACATTATTTTGACACTTTGCCGTCCAAATCTCTGAAACTCTGGTAGAGAGTCGTAAAAAAAATATTGACATGTTTAGAGGTTTTTTTAACATTTTGGACATCCCGGTGAAACTTTTGACATTCTCGGAATCTTTACCGAATCCCCCAAGAGATTTTGACACTTTCACGTCCAAATCTCTAAAACTCCGGTGGAGAATCCTAAAATCAATGTTGACATCTTTAGAATTTATTTCAACATTTTTGACATCCCGGTGAAACTTTGGACATTCACGGAAAGTTTTCCAAATCCCCGAAAAGATTTTGACACTTTCACGTCCAAATCTCTAAAACTCCGGTGAAGAATCCTAAAATCAATGCTGACATGTTTAGAGGTTTTTTCAACATTTTGGAAATCCCGGTGAAACTTTTGACATTCACGGAAAGTTTTCCAAATCCCCGACAAGATTTTGACAGTTTCACGTCCAAATCTCTAAAAATCCCGCGGAGAATCCTAAAATCAATGTTGACAGGTTTAGATTTTTTTCAATATTTTGGAAATTCCGGTGAAACGTTTGATATTCTCGCAAAGTTTACCGAATCCCCCAAAAGATTTTGACACTTAGAGGTCCAAATCTCTAAAACTCCCGTGGAGAATCCTAAAATCAATGTTGTCATGTTTAGAGGATTTTTTAACATTTTGGACATCCCGGTGAAACTTTTGACATTCTCGCAAAGTTTACAGAATCCCCCAAAAGATTTTGACACTTTCACGTCCAAAACTCTAAAACTCCCGCGGAGAATCCTAAAATCAATGTTGACAGGTTTAGAGTTTTTTTCAACATTTTGGAAATCACGGTGAAACCTTTGACATTCTCGGAATCTTTACCGAATCCCCCAAGAGATTTTGACACTTTCACGTCCAAATCTCTAAAACTCCGGTGGAGAATCCTAAAATCAATGTTGACAGGTTTAGAGTTTTTTTCAACATTTTGGAAATCCCGGTGAAACTTTTCACATTCTCGCAAAGTTTACCGAATCCCCCAAGAGATTTTGACACTTTCACGTCCAAATCTCTAAAACTCCGGTGGAGAATCCTAAAATCAATGTTGACAGGTTTAGAGTTTTTTTCAACATTTTGGAAATCCCGGTGAAACTTTTGAAATCCACGGAAAGATTTCCAAATCCCCGACAAGATTTTGACACTTTCACGTCCAAATCTCTAAAACTCCGGTGGAGAATCCTAAAATCAATGTTGACATGTTTCGAGGTTTTTCAACATTTTAGAAATCCCGGTGAAACTTTTGACATTCTCGCAAAGTTTACCGAATCCCCCAAAAGATTTTGACACTTTCACGTCCAAATCTCTAAAACTCTGCTGGAGAATCCTAAAATCAATGTTGAAAAGTTTCGAGGTTTTTTCAACATTTTGGACATCCCGGTGAAACTTTTAACATTCACGGAAAGTTTTCCAAATCCCCGACAAGATTTTGACACTTTCACGTCCAAATCTCTAAAACTCCCTCGGAGAATCCTAAAATCAATGTTGACAGGTTTAGATTTTTTTCAATATTTTGGAAATTCCGGTGAAACGTTTGACATTCTCGCAATGTTTACCGAATCCCCAAAAAGATTTTGACACTTTCAGGTCCAAATCTCTAAAACTCCCGTGGAGAATCCTAAAATCAATGTTGACATGTTTAGAGGATTTTTTAACATTTTGGACATCCCGGTGAAACTTTTGACATTCTCGCCATGTTTTCCAAGTCCCCGACAAGATTTTGACACTTTCCCGTCCAAAACTCTAAAATTCGGCGGAGAATCCTAAAATCAATGTTGACAGGTTTAGAGTTTTTTTCAACATTTTGGAAATCCCGGTAAACGTTTGACATTCTCGCAAAGTTTTCCGAATCCCCCGACAAGATTTTGACACTTTCACGGCCAAATCTCTAAAACTCCAGTGAAGAATCCTAAAATCAATGTTGACATGTTTAGAGGTTTTTTCAACATTTTGGAAATCCCGGTGAAACTTTTGACATTCACGGAAAGTTTTCCAAATCCCCGACAAGATTTTGACACTTTCACGTCCAAATCTCTAAAACTCCGGTGGAGAATCCTAAAATCAATGTTGACATGTTTAGAGTTTTTTCAACATTTTGGACATCCCGGTGAAACTTTTGACATTCTCGCAAAGTTTTCCAAATCCCCGACAAGATTTTGACACTTTCACGTCCAAAACTCTAAAACTCCCGCGGAGAATCCTAAAATCAATGTTGACAGGTTTAGAGTTTTTTACAACATTTTGGAAATCCCGGTGAAACCTTTGACATTCTCGGAATCTTTACCGAATCCCCCAAGAGATTTTGACACTTTCACGTCCAAATCTCTAAAACTCCGGTGGAGAATCCTAAAATCAATGTTGACAGGTTTAGAGTTTTTTTCAACATTTTGGAAATCCCGGTGAAACTTTTGACATCCTCGCAAAGTTTTCCAAATCCCCCAAAAGATTTTGACACTTTCAGGTCCAAATCTCTAAAAATCCGGTGGAGAATCCTAAAATCAATGTTGACAGGTTTAGAGTTTTTTCAACATTTTAAAAATTCCGGTGAAACTTATGACATTCTCGCCAAGTTTTCCAAACCCCCGACATTATTTTGACACTTTCACGTCCAAATCTCTAAAACTCCGGTGGAGAATCCTAAAATCAATGTTGACATGTTTTGAGTTTTTGTCAACATTATGGAAATCCCGGTGAAGCTTTTGACATTCTCGCATTGTTTACCGAATCCCCCAAGAGATTTTGACACTTTCACGTCCAAATCTCTAAAACTCCGGTGGAGAATCCTAAAATCAATGTTGACATGTTTCGAGGTTTTTTCAACATTTTGGAAATTCCCTTAAACTTTTGACATTCTCGCAAAGTTTTCCGCATCCCCCGACAAGATTTTGACACTTTCACGTCCAAATCTCTAAAACTCCGGTGGAGAATCCTAAAATCAATGTTGACATGTTTCGAGGTTTTTTCAACATTTTGGAAATCCCGGTAAACGTTTGGCATTCTCGCAAAGTTTTCCGAATCCCCGACATTATTTTGACACTTTGCCGTCCAACTCTCTGAAACTCTGGTAGAGAGTCATAAAAAGAATATTGACATGTTTAGAGTTTTTTTCAACATTTTGGAAATTCCGGTGAAACTTTTGACATTCTCGCCAAGTTTTCCAAACCCCCGACATTATTTTGACACTTTCACGTCCAAATCTCTAAAACTCCCGCGGAGAATCCTAAAATCAATGTTGACATGTTTAGAGTTTTTTTCAACATTTTGGACATCCCGGTGAAACTTTTGACATTCTCGCAAAGTTTTCCAAATCCCCGACAAGATTTTGACACTTTCACGTCCAAAACTCTAAAACTCCCGCGGAGAATCCTAAAATCAATGTTGACAGGTTTAGAGTTTTTTTCAACATTTTGGAAATCCCGGTGAAACCTTTGACATTCTCGGAATCTTTACCGAATCCCCCAAGAGATTTTGACACTTTCACGTCCAAATCTCTAAAACTCCGGTGGAGAATCCTAAAATCAATGTTGACAGGTTTAGAGTTTTTTTCAACATTTTGGAAATCCCGGTGAAACTTTTGACATCCTCGCAAAGTTTTCCAAATCCCCCAAAAGATTTTGACACTTTCAGGTCCAAATCTCTAAAAATCCGGTGGAGAATCCTAAAATCAATGGTGACAGGTTTAGAGTTTTTTCAACATTTTAAAAATTCCGGTGAAACTTATGACATTCTCGCCAAGTTTTCCAAACCCCCGACATTATTTTGACACTTTCACGTCCAAATCTCTAAAACTCCGGTGGAGAATCCTAAAATCAATGTTGACATGTTTTGAGTTTTTGTCAACATTATGGAAATCCCGGTGAAGCTTTTGACATTCTCGCATTGTTTACCGAATCCCCCAAGAGATTTTGACACTTTCACGTCCAAATCTCTAAAACTCCGGTGGAGAATCCTAAAATCAATGTTGACATGTTTCGAGGTTTTTTCAACATTTTGGAAATTCCCTTAAACGTTTGACATTCTCGCAAAGTTTTCCGCATCCCCCGACAAGATTTTGACACTTTCACGTCCAAATCTCTAAAACTCCGGTGGAGAATCCTAAAATCAATGTTGACATGTTTCGAGGTTTTTTCAACATTTTGGAAATCCCGGTAAACGTTTGGCATTCTCGCAAAGTTTTCCGAATCCCCGACATTATTTTGACACTTTGCCGTCCAACTCTCTGAAACTCTGGTAGAGAGTCATAAAAAGAATATTGACATGTTTAGAGTTTTTTTCAACATTTTGGAAATTCCGGTGAAACTTTTGACATTCTCGCCAAGTTTTCCAAACCCCCGACATTATTTTGACACTTTCACGTCCAAATCTCTAAAACTCCCGCGGAGAATCCTAAAATCAATGTTGACATGTTTCGAGTTTTTTTCAACATTTTGGACATCCCGGTGAAACTTTTGACATTCTCGCAAAGTTTTCCAAATCCCCGACAAGATTTTGACACTTTCACGTCCAAAACTCTAAAACTCCCGCGGAGAATCCTAAAATCAATGTTGACAGGTTTAGAGTTTTTTTCAACATTTTGGAAATCACGGTGAAACCTTTGACATTCTCGGAATCGTTACCGAATCCCCCAAGAGATTTTGACACTTTCACGTCCAAATCTCTAAAACTCCGGTGGAGAATCCTAAAATCAATGTTGACAGGTTTAGAGTTTTTTTCAACATTTTGGAAATCCAGGTGAAACTTTTCACATTCTCGCATTGTTTACCGAATCCCCCAAGAGATTTTGACACTTTCACGTCCAAATCTCTAAAACTCCGGTGGAGAATCCTAAAATCAATGTTGACATGTTTCGAGTTTTTTTCAACATTTTGGAAATTCCGGTGAAACTTTTGACATTCACGGAAAGTTTTCCAAATCCCCGACAAGATTTTGACACTTTCACGTCCAAATCTCTAAAACTCCGGTGGAGAATCCTAAAATCAATGTTGACATGTTTAGAGTTTTTTCAACATTTTGGACATCCCGGTGAAACTTTTGACATTCTCGCAAAGTTTTCCAAATCCCCGACAAGATTTTGACACTTTCACGTCCAAAACTCTAAAACTCCGGTGGAGAATCCTAAAATCAATGTTGACAGGTTTAGAGTTTTTTTCAGCATTTTGGAAATCCCGGTGAAACCTTTGACATTCTCGGAATCTTTACCGAATCCCCCAAGAGATTTTGACACTTTCACGTCCAAATCTCTAAAACTCCGGTGGAGAATCCTAAAATCAATGTTGACATGTTTCGAGGTTTTTTCAACATTTTGGACATCCCGGTGAAACTTTTGACATTCTCGCCATATTTTCCAAATCCCCGACAAGATTTTGACACTTTCACGTCCAAATCTCTAAAACTCCGGTGGAGAATCCTAAAATCAATGTTGACATGTTTCGAGTTTTTGTCAACATTATGGAAATCCCGGTGAAGCTTTTGACATTCTCGCAATGTTTACAGAATACCCCAAGAGATTTTGACACTTTCACGTCCAAATCTCTAAAACTCCGGTGGAGAATCCTAAAATCAATGTTGACATGTTTAGAGTTTTTTTCAACATTTTGGAAATCCCGTTAAACGTTTGACATTCTCGCAAAGTTTTCCGCATCCCCCGACAAGATTTTGACACTTTCACGGCCAAATCTCTAAAACTCCCGTGGAGAATCCTAAAATCAATGTTGACAGGTTTAGAGTTTTTTTCAACATTTTGGAAATCCCGGTGAAACTTTTGACATTCTCGCAATGTTTACCGAATCCCCCAAGAGATTTTGACACTTTCACGTCCAAATCTCTAAAACTCCGGTGGAGAATCCTAAAATCAATGTTGACAGGTTTAGAGTTTTTTTCAACATTTTGGAAATCCCGGTGAAACTTTTGACATCCTCGCAAAGTTTTCCAAATCCCCCAAAAGATTTTGACACTTTCAGGTCCAAATCTCTAAAAATCCGGTGGAGAATCCTAAAATCAATGGTGACAGGTTTAGAGTTTTTTCAACATTTTAAAAATTCCGGTGAAACTTTTGACATTCTCGCCAAGTTTTCCAAACCCCCGACATTATTTTGACACTTTTACGTCCAAATCTCTAAAACTCCGGTGGAGAATCCTAAAATCAATGTTGACATGTTTAGAGTTTTTGTCAACATTATGGAAATCCCGGTGAAGCTTTTGACATTCTCGCAATGTTTAACTAATACCCCAAGAGATTTTGACACTTTCACGTCCAAATCTCTAAAACTCCGGTGGAGAATCCTAAAATCAATGTTGACATGTTTAGAGTTTTTTTCAACATTTTGGACATCCCGGTGAAACTTTTGACATTCTCGCAAAGTTTTCCAAATCCCCGACATTATTTTGACACTTTGCCGTCCAAATCTCTGAAACTCTGGTAGAGAGTCATAAAAAGAATATTGACATGTTTAGAGTTTTTTTCAACATTTTGGAAATCCCGGTGAAACTTTTGACATTCTCGCAAAGCTTACCGAATCCCCCAAAAGATTTTGACACTTTCACGTCCCAATCTCTAAAACTCCGGTGGAGAATCCTAAAATCAATGTTGACATGTTTAGAGGTTTTTTCAGCATTTTGGACATCCCGGTGAAAGTTTTGACATTCTCGCAAAGTTTTCCAAATCCCCGACAAGATTTTGACACATTCACGTCCAAATCTCTAAAACTAAGGTGGAGAATCCTAAAATCAATGTTGACAGGTTTAGAGTTTTTTTCAACATTTTGGAAATCCCGGTGAAACTTTTGACATTCTCGCCAAGTTTTCCAAATCCCCGACAAGATTTTGACACTTTCACGTCCAAATCTCTAGAACTCCCTCGGAGAATCCTAAAATCAATGTTGACAGGTTTAGATTTTTTTCAATATTTTGGAAATTCCGGTGAAACTTTTACATTCTCGCAAAGTTTACAGAATCCCCCAAAAGATTTTGACACTTTCACGTCCAAATCTCTAAAACTCCGGTGGAGAATCCTAAAATCAATGTTGACATGTCTCGAGGTTTTTTCAACATTTTGGACATCCCGGTGAAACTTTTGACATCCTCGCAATGTTTACCGAATCCCCCAAGAGATTTTGACACTTTCACGTCCAAATCTCTAAAACTCCGGTGGAGAATCCTAAAATCAATGTTGACAGGTTTAGAGTTTTTTTCAACATTTTGGACATCCCGGTGAAACTTTTGACATTCTCGCAATGTTTACCGAATCCCCCAAGAGATTTTGACACTTTCACGTCCAAATCTCTAAAACTCCGGTGGAGAATCCTAAAATCAATGTTGACAGGTTTAGAGTTTTTTTCAACATTTTGGAAATTCCGGTGAAACTTTTGACATTCTCGCAAAGTTTAACGAATCCCCCAAGAGATTTTGACACTTTCAGGTCCAAATCTCTAAAACTCCGGTGGAGAATCCTAAAATCAATGTTGACAGGTTTCGAGGTTTTTTCAACATATTGGACATCCCGGTGAAACTTTTGACATCCTCGCAATGTTTACCGAATCCCCCAAGAGATTTTGACACTTTCACGTCCAAATCTCTAAAACTCCGGTGGAGAATCCTAAAATCAATGTTGACATGTTTAGAGGTTTTTTCAACATTTTGGAAATCCCGGTGAAACTTTTGATATTCACGGAAAGTTTTCCAAATCCCCGACAAGATTTTGACACTTTCACGTCCAAATCTCTAAAACTCCGGTGGAGAATCCTAAAATCAATGTTGAAAAGTTTCGAGGTTTTTTCAACATTTTGGAAATTACGGTGAAACTTTTAACATTCACGGAAAGTTCTCCAAATCCCCGACAAGATTTTGACACTTTCACGTCCAAATCTCTAAAACTCCCTCGGAGAATCCTAAAATCAATTTTGACAGGTTTAGATTTTTTTCAATATTTTGGAAATTCCGGTGAAACGTTTGACATTCTCGCAAAGTTTACCGAATCCACCAAAAGATTTTGACACTTACAGGTCCAAATCTCTAAAACTCCCGTGGAGAATCCTAAAATCAATGTTGACATGTTTAGAGGATTTTTTAACATTTTGGACATCCCGGTGAAACTTTTTACATTCTCGCAAAGTTTACAGAATCCCCCAAAAGATTTTGACACTTTCACGTCCAAATCTCTAAAACTCCCGTGGAGAATCCTAAAATCAATGTTGACATGTTTCGAGGTTTTTTCAACATTTTGGACATCCCGGTGAAACTTTTGACATTCTCGCCATGTTTTCCAAATCCCCGACAAGATTTTGACACTTTCCCGTCCAAAACTCTAAAACTCCCGCGGAGAATCCTAAAATCAATGTTGACAGGTTTAGACTTTTTTTCAACATTTTGGAAATCCCGGTGAAACTTTTGACATTCTCGCAAAGTTTTCCGAATCCCCCGACAAGATTTTGACACTTTCACGGCCAAATCTCTAATACTCCCGCGGAGAATCCTAAAATCAATGTTGACAGGTTTAGAGTTTTTTTCAACATTTTGGCCATCCCGGTGAAACTTTTGACATTCTCGCCAAGTTTTCCAAATCCCCAACATTATTTTGACACTTTGCCGTCCAAATCTCTGAAACTCTGGTAGAGAGTCATAAAAAAAATATTGACATGTTTAGAGGTTTTTTTACATTTTGGACATCCCGGTGAAACTTTTGACATTCTCGGAATCTTTACCGATTCCCCCAAGAGATTTTGACACTTTCACGTCCAAACCTCTAAAACTCCGGTGGAGAATCCTAAAATCAATGTTGACATGTTTAGAGTTTTTTTCAACATTTTGGAAATCCCGGTGAAACTTTTGACATCCTCGCAAAGTTTTCCAAATCCCCGACAAGATTTTGACACATTCACGTCCAAATCTCTAAAACTAAGGTGGAGAATCCTAAAATCAATGTTGACATGTTTCGAGGTTTTTTCAACATTTTGGACATCCCGGTGAAACTTTTGGCATCCTCGCAAAGTTTTCCAAATCCCCGACAAGATTTTGACACTTTCAGGTCCAAATCTCTAAAACTCCCGTGGAGAATCCTAAAATCAATGGTGACAGGTTTAGAGTTTTTTCAACATTTTAAAAATTCCGGTGAAACTTTTGACATTCTCGCCAAGTTTTCCAAATCCCCGACAAGATTTTGACACATTCACGTCCAAATCTCTAAAACTAAGGTGGAGAATCCTAAAATCAATGTTGACATGTTTCGAGGTTTTTTCAACATTTTGGACATCCCGGTGAAACTTTTGACATCCTCGCAAAGTTTTCCAAATCCCCGACAAGATTTTGACACTTTCAGGTCCAAATCTCTAAAACTCCCGTGGAGAATCCTAAAATCAATGGTGACAGGTTTAGAGTTTTTTCAACATTTTAAAAATTCCGGTGAAACTTTTGACATTCTCGCCAAGTTTTCCAAATCCCCGACAAGATTTTGACACATTCACGTCCAAATCTCTAAAACTAAGGTGGAGAATCCTAAAATCAATGTTGACAGGTTTAGAGTTTTTTTCAACATTTTGGAAATCCCGGTAAACGTTTGACATCCTCGCAAAGTTTTCCAAATCCCCGACAAGATTTTGACACTTTCACGTCCAAATCTCTAAAACTCCAGTGGAGAATCCTAAAATCAATGTTGACAGGTTTGGAGTTTTTTTCAACATTTTGGACATCCCGGTGAAACTTTTGACATCCACGGTAAGATTTCCAAATCCCCGACAAGATTTTGACACTTTCACGTCCAAATCTCTAAAACTCCGGTGGAGAATCCTAAAATCAATGTTGACATGTTTCGAGGTTTTTCAACATATTGGACATCCCGGTGAAACTTTTGACATTCTCGCAAAGTTTTCCAAATCCCCGACATTATTTTGACACTTTGCCGTCCAACTCTCTGAAACTCTGGTAGAGAGTCATAAAAAGAATATTGACATGTTTAGAGTTTTTTTCAACATTTTGGAAATCCCGGTGAAACTTTTGACATTCTCGCATTGTTTACCGAATCCCCCAAAAGATTTTGACACTTTCACGTCCCAATCTCTAAAACTCCGGTGGAGAATCCTAAAATCAATGTTGACATGTTTAGAGGTTTTTTCAGCATTTTGGACATCCCGGTGAAAGTTTTGACATTCTCGCAAAGTTTTCCAAATCCCCGACAAGATTTTGACACATTCACGTCCAAATCTCTAAAACTAAGGTGGAGAATCCTAAAATCAATGTTGACAGGTTTAGAGTTTTTTTCAACATTTTGGAAATCCCGGTGAAACTTTTGACATTCTCGCCAAGTTTTCCAAATCCCCGACAAGATTTTGACACATTCACGTCCAAATCTCTAAAACTCCATTGGAGAATCCTAAAATCAATGTTGACATGTTTCGAGGTTTTTTCAACATTTTGGACATCCCGGTGAAACTTTTGACATCCTCGCAATGTTTACCGAATCCCCCAAGAGATTTTGACACTTTCACGTCCAAATCTCTAAAACTCCGGTGGAGAATCCTAAAATCAATGTTGACAGGTTTAGAGTTTTTTTCAACATTTTGGAAATCCCGGTGAAACTTTTGACATCCTCGCAAAGTTTTCCAAATCCCCCAAAAGATTTTGACACTTTCAGGTCCAAATCTCTAAAAATCCGGTGGAGAATCCTAAAATCAATGGTGACAGGTTTAGAGTTTTTTCAACATTTTAAAAATTCCGGTGAAACTTTTGACATTCTCGCCAAGTTTTCCAAACCCGCGACATTATTTTGACACTTTCACGTCCAAATCTCTAAAACTCCGGTGGAGAATCCTAAAATCAATGTTGACATGTTTCGAGGTTTTTTCAACATTTTGGAGATCCCGGTGAAACTTTTGACATTCTCGCAAAGTTTTCCAAATCCCCGACATTATTTTGACACTTTGCCGTCCAAATCTCTGAAACTCTGGTAGAGAGTCATAAAAAGAGTATTGACATGTTTAGAGTTTTTTTCAACATTGTGGAAATCCAGGTGAAACTTTTGACATTCTCAAAAAGCTTACCGAATCCCCCAAAAGATTTTGACACTTTCACGTCCCAATCTCTAAAACTCCGGTGGAGAATCCTAAAATCAATGTTGACATGTTTAGAGGTTTTTTCAGCATTTTGGACATCCCGGTGAAAGTTTTGACATTCTCGCCAAGTTTTCCAAATCCCCGACAAGATTTTGACACATTCACGTCCAAATCTCTAAAACTCCGGTGGAGAATCCTAAAATCAATGTTGACATGTTTCGAGGTTTTTTCAACATTTTGGACATCCCGGTGAAACTTTTGACATCCTCGCAATGTTTACCGAATCCCCCAAGAGATTTTGACACTTTCACGTCCAAATCTCTAAAACTCCGGTGGAGAATCCTAAAATCAATGTTGACAGGTTTCGAGGTTTTTTCAACATTTTGGAAATCCCGGTGAAACTTTTGACATTCACGGAAAGTTTTCCAAATCCCCGACAAGATTTTGACACTTTCACGTCCAAATCTCTAAAAATCCCGCGGAGAATCCTAAAATCAATGTTGACTGGTTTAGAGTTTTTTCAACATTTTGGAAATTCCGGTGAAACTTTTGACATTCTCGCAAAGTTTACCGAATCCCCCAAAAGATTTTGACACTTTCACGTCCAAATCTCTAAAACTCTGCTGGAGAATCCTAAAATCAATGTTGACATGTTTAGAGTTTTTTTTCAACATTTTGGACATCCCGGTGAAACTTTTGACATTCTCGCAAAGTTTTCCAAATCCCCCAAGAGATTTTGACACTTTCACGTCCAAATCTCTAAAACTCCGGTGGAGAATCATAAAATCAATGTTGACAGGTTTAGAGTTTTTTTCAACATTTTGGAAATCCCGGTGAAACTTTTGACATTCTCGCATTGTTTACCGAATCCCCCAAGAGATTTTGACACTTTCACGTCCAAATCTCTAAAACTCCGGTGGAGAATCCTAAAATCAATGTTGACATGTTTCGAGGTTTTTTCAACATTTTGGAAATCCCGGTGAAACTTTTGATATTCACGGAAAGTTTTCCAAATCCCCGACAAGATTTTGACACTTTCACGTCCAAATCTCTAAAACTCCGGTGGAGAATCCTAAAATCAGTGTTGACAGGTTTAGAGTTTTTTTCAACATTTTGGAAATTCCGGTGAAACTTTTAACATTCACGGAAAGTTTTCCAAATCCCCGACAAGATTTTGACACTTTCACGTCCAAATCTCTAAAACTCCCTCGGAGAATCCTAAAATCAATGTTGACAGGTTTAGTTTTTTTTCAATATTTTGGAAATTCCGGTGAAACTTTTGACATTCTCGCAAAGTTTACAGAATCCCCCAAAAGATTTTGACACTTTCACGTCCAAATCTCTAAAACTCCGGTGGAGAATCCTAAAATCAATGTTGACATGTCTCGAGGTTTTTTCAACATTTTGGACATCCCGGTGAAACTTTTGACATCCTCGCAATGTTTACCGAATCCCCCAAGAGATTTTGACACTTTCACGTCCAAATCTCTAAAACTCCGGTGGAGAATCCTAAAATCAATGTTGACAGGTTTCGAGGTTTTTTCAACATATTGGACATCCCGGTGAAACTTTTGACATCCTCGCAATGTTTACCGAATCCCCCAAGAGATTTTGACACTTTCACGTCCAAATCTCTAAAACTCCGGTGGAGAATCCTAAAATCAATGTTGACATGTTTCGAGGTTTTTTCAAAATTTTGGAAATCCAGGTGAAACTTTTGATATTCACGGAAAGTTTTCCAAATCCCCGACAAGATTTTGACACTTTCACGTCCAAATCTCTAAAACTCCGGTGGAGAATCCTAAAATCAATGTTGAAAAGTTTCGAGATTTTTCAACATTTTGGAAATTACGGTGAAACTTTTAACATTCACGGAAAGTTTTCCAAATCCCCGACAAGATTTTGACACTTTCACGTCCAAATCTCTAAAACTCCCTCGGAGAATCCTAAAATCAATGTTGACAGGTTTAGATTTTTTTCAATATTTTGGAAATTCCGGTGAAACGTTTGACATTCTCGCAAAGTTTACCGAATCCACCAAAAGATTTTGACACTTACAGGTCCAAATCTCTAATACTCCCGCGGAGAATCCTAAAATCAATGTTGACAGGTTTAGAGTTTTTTTCAACATTTTGGCCATCCCGGTGAAACTTTTGACATTCTCGCCAAGTTTTCCAAATCCCCAACATTATTTTGACACTTTGCCGTCCAAATCTCTGAAACTCTGGTAGAGAGTCATAAAAAAAATATTGACATGTTTAGAGGTTTTTTTACATTTTGGACATCCCGGTGAAACTTTTGACATTCTCGGAATCTTTACCGATTCCCCCAAGAGATTTTGACACTTTCACGTCCAAATCTCTAAAACTCCGGTGGAGAATCCTAAAATCAATGTTGACATGTTTAGAGTTTTTTTCAACATTTTGGAAATCCCGGTGAAACTTTTGACATCCTCGCAAAGTTTTCCAAATCCCCGACAAGATTTTGACACATTCACGTCCAAATCTCTAAAACTAAGGTGGAGAATCCTAAAATCAATGTTGACATGTTTCGAGGTTTTTTCAACATTTTGGACATCCCGGTGAAACTTTTGACATCCTCGCAAAGTTTTCCAAATCCCCGACAAGATTTTGACACTTTCAGGTCCAAATCTCTAAAACTCCCGTGGAGAATCCTAAAATCAATGGTGACAGGTTTAGAGTTTTTTCAACATTTTAAAAATTACGGTGAAACTTTTGACATTCTCGCCAAGTTTTCCAAATCCCCGACAAGATTTTGACACATTCACGTCCAAATCTCTAAAACTAAGGTGGAGAATCCTAAAATCAATGTTGACATGTTTCGAGGTTTTTTCAACATTTTGGACATCCCGGTGAAACTTTTGACATCCTCGCAAAGTTTTCCAAATCCCCGACAAGATTTTGACACTTTCAGGTCCAAATCTCTAAAACTCCCGTGGAGAATCCTAAAATCAATGGTGACAGGTTTAGAGTTTTTTCAACATTTTAAAAATTCCGGTGAAACTTTTGACATTCTCGCCAAGTTTTCCAAATCCCCGACAAGATTTTGACACTTTCACGTCCAAATCTCTAAAACTAAGGTGGAGAATCCTAAAATCAATGTTGACAGGTTTAGAGTTTTTTTCAACATTTTGGAAATCCCGGTAAACGTTTGACATCCTCGCAAAGTTTTCCAAATCCCCGACAAGATTTTGACACTTTCACGTCCAAATCTCTAAAACTCCAGTGGAGAATCCTAAAATCAATGTTGACAGGTTTGGAGTTTTTTTCAACATTTTGGACATCCCGGTGAAACTTTTGACATCCACGGAAAGATTTCCAAATCCCCGACAAGATTTTGACACTTTCACGTCCAAATCTCTAAAACTCCGGTGGAGAATCCTAAAATCAATGTTGACATGTTTCGAGGTTTTTCAACATTTTGGAAATCCCGGTGAAACTTTTGACATTCATGCAATGTTTTCCGAATCCCCGACATTATTTTGACACTTTGCCGTCCAACTCTCTGAAACTCTGGTAGAGAGTCATAAAAAGAATATTGACATGTTTAGAGTTTTTTTCAACATTTTGGAAATCCCGGTGAAACTTTTGACATTCTCGCAAAGCTTACCGAATCCCCCAAAAGATTTTGACACTTTCACGTCCCAATCTCTAAAACTCCGGTGGAGAATCCTAAAATCAATGTTGACATGTTTAGAGGTTTTTTCAGCATTTTGGACATCCCGGTGAAAGTTTTGACATTCTCGCAAAGTTTTCCAAATCCCCGACAAGATTTTGACACATTCACGTCCAAATCTCTAAAACTAAGGTGGAGAATCCTAAAATCAATGTTGACAGGTTTAGAGTTTTTTTTCAACATTTTGGAAATCCCGGTGAAACTTTTGACATTCTCGCAAAGTTTTCCAAATCCCCGACAAGATTTTGACACATTCACGTCCAAATCTCTAAAACTCCGGTGGAGAATCCTAAAATCAATGTTGACATGTTTCGAGGTTTTTTCAACATTTTGGACATCCCGGTGAAACTTTTGACATTCTCGGAATCTTTACCGATTCCCCCAAGAGATTTTGACACTTTCACGTCCAAATCTCTAAAACTCCGGTGGAGAATCCTAAAATCAATGTTGACAGGTTTAGAGTTTTTTTCAACATTTTGGAAATCCCGGTGAAACTTTTGACATTCTCGCAAAGTTTACCGAATCCCCCAAGAGATTTTGACACTTTCACGTCCAAATCTCTAAAACTCCGGTGGAGAATCCTAAAATCAATGTTGACATGTTTCGAGGTTTTTTCAACATTTTGGACATCCCGGTGAAACTTTTGACATCCTCGCAATGTTTACCGAATCCCCCAAGAGATTTTGACACTTTCACGTCCCAATCTCTAAAACTCCGGTGGAGAATCCTAAAATCAATGTTGACAGGTTTAGAGTTTTTTTCAACATTTTGGAAATCCCGGTGAAACTTTTGACATTCTCGCAAAGTTTACCGAATCCCCCAAGAGATTTTGACACTTTCACGTCCAAATCTCTAAAACTCCGGTGGTGAATCCTAAAATCAATGTTGACATGTTTCGAGGTTTTTTCAACATTTTGGAAATCCCGGTGAAACTTTTGACATTCACGGAAAGTTTTCCAAATCCCCGACAAGACTTTGACACTTTCACGTCCAAATCTCTAAAAATCCCGCGGAGAATCCTAAAATCAATGTTGACTGGTTTAGAGTTTTTTCAACATTTTGGAAATTCCGGTGAAACTTTTGATATTCTCGCAAAGTTTACCGAATCCCCCAAAAGATTTTGACACTTTCACGTCCAAATCTCTAAAACTCCAGTGGAGAATCCTAAAATCAATGTTGACATGTTTAGAGTTTTTTTCAACATTTTGGAAATCCCGGTGAAACCTTTGACATTCACGGAAAGATTTCCAAATCCCCGACAAGATTTTGACACTTTCACGTCCAAATCTCTAAAACTCCGGTGGAGAATCCCAAAATCAATGTTGACATGTTTAGAGTTTTTTTTCAACATTTTGGACATCCCGGTGAAACTTTTGACATTCTCGCAAAGTTTTCCAAATCCCCGACAAGATTTTGACACTTTCACGTCCAAATCTCTAAAACTCCGGTGGAGAATCCTAAAATCAATGTTGACAGGTTTAGAGTTTTTTTCAACATTTTGGAAATCCCGGTGAAACTTTTGACATTCTCGCATTGTTTACCGAATCCCCCAAGAGATTTTGACACTTTCACGTCCAAATCTCTAAAACTCCGGTGGAGAATCCTAAAATCAATGTTGACAGGTTTAGAGTTTTTTTCAACATTTTGGAAATCCCGGTGAAACTTTTGACATTCTCGCAAAGTTTACCGAATCCCCCAAGAGATTTTGACACTTTCACGTCCAAATCTCTAAAACTCCGGTGGTGAATCCTAAAATCAATGTTGACATGTTTCGAGGTTTTTTCAACATTTTGGAAATCCCGGTGAAACTTTTGACATTCACGGAAAGTTTTCCAAATCCCCGACAAGACTTTGACACTTTCACGTCCAAATCTCTAAAAATCCCGCGGAGAATCCTAAAATCAATGTTGACTGGTTTAGAGTTTTTTCAACATTTTGGAAATTCCGGTGAAACTTTTGATATTCTCGCAAAGTTTACCGAATCCCCCAAAAGATTTTGACACTTTCACGTCCCAATCTCTAAAACTCCGGTGGAGAATCCTAAAATCAATGTTGACATGTTTAGAGGTTTTTTCAGCATTTTGGACATCCCGGTGAAAGTTTTGACATTCTCGCCAAGTTTTCCAAATCCCCGACAAGATTTTGACACATTCACGTCCAAATCTCTAAAACTCCGGTGGAGAATCCTAAAATCAATGTTGACATGTTTCGAGGTTTTTTCAACATTTTGGACATCCCGGTGAAACTTTTGACATTCTCGGAATCTTTACCGATTCCCCCAAGAGATTTTGACACTTTCACGTCCAAATCTCTAAAACTCCGGTGGAGAATCCTAAAATCAATGTTGACAGGTTTAGAGTTTTTTTCAACATTTTGGACATCCCGGTGAAACTTTTGACATTCTCGGAATCTTTACCGATTCCCCCAAGAGATTTTGACACTTTCACGTCCAAATCTCTAAAACTCCGGTGGAGAATCCTAAAATCAATGTTGACAGGTTTAGAGTTTTTTTCAACATTTTGGAAATCCCGGTGAAACTATTGACATTCTCGCAAAGTTTACCGAATCCCCCAAGAGATTTTGACACTTTCACGTCCAAATCTCTAAAACTCCGGTGGAGAATCCTAAAATCAATGTTGACATGTTTCGAGGTTTTTTCAACATTTTGGACATCCCGGTGAAACTTTTGACATCCTCGCAATGTTTACCGAATCCCCCAAGAGATTTTGACACTTTCACGTCCCAATCTCTAAAACTCCGGTGGAGAATCCTAAAATCAATGTTGACAGGTTTAGAGTTTTTTTCAACATTTTGGAAATCCCGGTGAAACTTTTGACATTCTCGCAAAGTTTACCGAATCCCCCAAGAGATTTTGACACTTTCACGTCCAAATCTCTAAAACTCCGGTGGTGAATCCTAAAATCAATGTTGACATGTTTCGAGGTTTTTTCAACATTTTGGAAATCCCGGTGAAACTTTTGACATTCACGGAAAGTTTTCCAAATCCCCGACAAGACTTTGACACTTTCACGTCCAAATCTCTAAAAATCTCGCGGAGAATCCTAAAATCAATGTTGACTGGTTTAGAGTTTTTTCATAATTTTGGAAATTCCGGTGAAACTTTTGATATTCTCGCAAAGTTTACCGAATCCCCCAAAAGATTTTGACACTTTCACGTCCAAATCTCTAAAACTCCAGTGGAGAATCCTAAAATCAATGTTGACATGTTTAGAGTTTTTTTCAACATTTTGGAAATCCCGGTGAAACCTTTGACATTCACGGAAAGATTTCCAAATCCCCGACAAGATTTTGACACTTTCACGTCCAAATCTCTAAAACTCCGGTGGAGAATCCCAAAATCAATGTTGACATGTTTAGAGTTTTTTTTCAACATTTTGGACATCCCGGTGAAACTTTTGACATTCTCGCAAAGTTTTCCAAATCCCCGACAAGATTTTGACACTTTCACGTCCAAATCTCTAAAACTCCGGTTGGAGAATCCTAAAATCAATGTTGACATGTTTCGAGGTTTTTTCAACATTTTGGAAATCCCGGTGAAACTTTTGACATTCTCGCAAAGTTTACCGAATCCCCCAAGAGATTTTGACACTTTCACGTCCAAATCTCTAAAACTCCGGTGGTGAATCCTAAAATCAATGTTGACATGTTTCGAGGTTTTTTCAACATTTTGGAAATCCCGGTGAAACTTTTGACATTCACGGAAAGTTTTCCAAATCCCCGACAAGACTTTGACACTTTCACGTCCAAATCTCTAAAAATCCCGCGGAGAATCCTAAAATCAATGTTGACTGGTTTAGAGTTTTTTCAACATTTTGGAAATTCCGGTGAAACTTTTGATATTCTCGCAAAGTTTACCGAATCCCCCAAAAGATTTTGACACTTTCACGTCCAAATCTCTAAAACTCCAGTGGAGAATCCTAAAATCAATGTTGACATGTTTAGAGTTTTTTTCAACATTTTGGAAATCCCGGTGAAACCTTTGACATTCACGGAAAGATTTCCAAATCCCCGACAAGATTTTGACACTTTCACGTCCAAATCTCTAAAACTCCGGTGGAGAATCCCAAAATCAATGTTGACATGTTTAGAGTTTTTTTTCAACATTTTGGAAATTCCGGTGAAACTTTTAACATTCTCGCAAAGTTTTCCAAATCCCCGACAAGATTTTGACACTTTCACGTCCAAATCTCTAAAACTCCGGTGGAGAATCCTAAAATCAATGTTGACAGGTTTAGAGTTTTTTTCAACATTATGGAAATCCCGGTGAAACTTTTGACATTCTCGCATTGTTTACCGAATCCCCCAAGAGATTTTGACACTTTCACGTCCAAATCTCTAAAACTCCGGTGGAGAATCCTAAAATCAATGTTGACATGTTTAGAGGTTTTTTCAACATTTTGGAAATCCCGGTGAAACTTTTGATATTCACGGAAAGTTTTACAAATCCCCGACAAGATTTTGACACTTTCACGTCCAAATCTCTAAAACTCCGGTGGAGAATCCCAAAATCAATGTTGACATGTTTAGAGTTTTTTTTTCAACATTTTGGAAATTACGGTGAAACTTTTAACATTCTCGCAAAGTTTTCCAAATCCCCGACAAGATTTTGACACTTTCACGTCCAAATCTCTAAAACTCCGGTGGAGAATCCTAAAATCAATGTTGACAGGTTTAGAGTTTTTTTCAACATTTTGGAAATCCCGGTGAAACTTTTGACATTCTCGCATTGTTTACCGAATCCCCCAAGAGATTTTGACACTTTCACGTCCAAATCTCTAAAACTCCGGTGGAGAATCCTAAAATCAATGTTGACATGTTTAGAGGTTTTTTCAACATTTTGGAAATCCCGGTGAAACTTTTGATATTCACGGAAAGTTTTACAAATCCCCGACAAGATTTTGACACTTTCACGTCCAAATCTCTAAAACTCCGGTGGAGAATCCTAAAATCAATGTTGAAAAGTTTCGAGGTTTTTTCAACATTTTGGAAATTCCGGTGAAACTTTTAACATTCACGGAAAGTTTTCCAAATCCCCGACAAGATTTTGACACTTTCACGTCCAAATCTCTAAAACTCCGGTGGAGAATCCTAAAATCAATGTTGACAGGTTTAGAGTTTTTTTCAACATTTTGGAAATCCCGGTGAAACTTTTGACATTCTCGCATTGTTTACCGAATCCCCCAAGAGATTTTGACACTTTCACGTCCAAATCTCTAAAACTCCGGTGGAGAATCCTAAAATCAATGTTGACAGGTTTAGAGTTTTTTTCAACATTTTGGAAATCCCGGTGAAACTTTTGACATTCTCGCAAAGTTTACCGAATCCCCCAAGAGATTTTGACACTTTCACGTCCAAATCTCTAAAACTCCGGTGGTGAATCCTAAAATCAATGTTGACATGTTTCGAGGTTTTTTCAACATTTTGGAAATCCCGGTGAAACTTTTGACATTCACGGAAAGTTTTCCAAATCCCCGACAAGACTTTGACACTTTCACGTCCAAATCTCTAAATATCCCGCGGAGAATCCTAAAATCAATGTTGACTGGTTTAGAGTTTTTTCAACATTTTGGAAATTCCGGTGAAACTTTTGATATTCTCGCAAAGTTTACCGAATCCCCCAAAAGATTTTGACACTTTCACGTCCCAATCTCTAAAACTCCGGTGGAGAATCCTAAAATCAATGTTGACATGTTTAGAGGTTTTTTCAGCATTTTGGACATCCCGGTGAAAGTTTTGACATTCTCGCCAAGTTTTCCAAATCCCCGACAAGATTTTGACACATTCACGTCCAAATCTCTAAAACTCCGGTGGAGAATCCTAAAATCAATGTTGACATGTTTCGAGGTTTTTTCAACATTTTGGACATCCCGGTGAAACTTTTGACATTCTCGGAATCTTTACCGATTCCCCCAAGAGATTTTGACACTTTCACGTCCAAATCTCTAAAACTCCGGTGGAGAATCCTAAAATCAATGTTGACAGGTTTAGAGTTTTTTTCAACATTTTGGACATCCCGGTGAAACTTTTGACATTCTCGCAATGTTTACCGAATCCCCCAAGAGATTTTGACACTTTCACGTCCAAATCTCTAAAACTCCGGTGGAGAATCCTAAAATCAATGTTGACATGTTTAGAGTTTTTTTTCAACATTTTGGACATCCCGGTGAAACCTTTGACATTCACGGAAAGATTTCCAAATCCCCGACAAGATTTTGACACTTTCACGTCCAAATCTCTAAAACTCCGGTGGAGAATCCCAAAATCAATGTTGACATGTTTAGAGTTTTTTTTCAACATTTTGGAAATTACGGTGAAACTTTTAACATTCTCGCAAAGTTTTCCAAATCCCCGACAAGATTTTGACACTTTCACGTCCAAATCTCTAAAACTCCGGTGGAGAATCCTAAAATCAATGTTGACAGGTTTAGAGTTTTTTTCAACATTTTGGAAATCCCGGTGAAACTTTTGACATTCTCGCATTGTTTACCGAATCCCCCAAGAGATTTTCACACTTTCACGTCCAAATCTCTAAAACTCCGGTGGAGAATCCTAAAATCAATGTTGACATGTTTAGAGGTTTTTTCAACATTTTGGAAATCCCGGTGAAACTTTTGATATTCACGGAAAGTTTTACAAATCCCCGACAAGATTTTGACACTTTCACGTCCAAATCTCTAAAACTCCGGTGGAGAATCCCAAAATCATTGTTGACATGTTTAGAGTTTTTTTTCAACATTTTGGAAATTCCGGTGAAACTTTTAACATTCTCGCAAAGTTTTCCAAATCCCCGACAAGATTTTGACACTTTCACGTCCAAATCTCTAAAACTCCGGTGGAGAATCCTAAAATCAATGTTGACAGGTTTAGAGTTTTTTTCAACATTTTGGAAATCCCGGTGAAACTTTTGACATTCTCGCATTGTTTACCGAATCCCCCAAGAGATTTTCACACTTTCACGTCCAAATCTCTAAAACTCCGGTGGAGAATCCTAAAATCAATGTTGACATGTTTAGAGGTTTTTTCAACATTTTGGAAATCCCGGTGAAACTTTTGATATTCACGGAAAGTTTTACAAATCCCCGACAAGATTTTGACACTTTCACGTCCAAATCTCTAAAACTCCGGTGGAGAATCCTAAAATCAATGTTGAAAAGTTTCGAGGTTTTTTCAACATTTTGGAAATTCCGGTGAAACTTTTAACATTCACGGAAAGTTTTCCAAATCCCCGACAAGATTTTGACTCTTTCACGTCCAAAACTCTAAAACTCCGGTGGAGAATCCCAAAATCAATGTTGACATGTTTAGAGTTTTTTTTCAACATTTTGGACATCCCGGTGAAACTTTTGACATTCTCGCAAAGTTTTCCAAATCCCCGACAAGATTTTGACACTTTCACGTCCAAATCTCTAAAACTCCGGTGGAGAATCCTAAAATCAATGTTGACAGGTTTAGAGTTTTTTTCAACATTTTGGAAATCCCGGTGAAACTTTTGACATTCTCGCATTGTTTACCGAATCCCCCAAGAGATTTTGACACTTTCACGTCCAAATCTCTAAAACTCCGGTGGAGAATCCTAAAATCAATGTTGACAGGTTTAGAGTTTTTTTCAACATTTTGGAAATCCCGGTGAAACTTTTGACATTCTCGCAATGTTTACCGAATCCCCCAAGAGATTTTGACACTTTCACGTCCAAATCTCTAAAACTCCGGTGGTGAATCCTAAAATCAATGTTGACATGTTTCGAGGTTTTTTCAACATTTTGGAAATCCCGGTGAAACTTTTGACATTCACGGAAAGTTTTCCAAATATCCGACAAGACTTTGACACTTTCACGTCCAAATCTCTAAAAATTCCTGCGGAGAATCCTAAAATCAATGTTGACTGGTTTAGAGTTTTTTCAACATTTTGGAAATTCCGGTGAAACTTTTGATATTCTCGCAAAGTTTACCGAATCCCCCAAAAGATTTTGACACTTTCACGTCCAAATCTCTAAAACTCCAGTGGAGAATCCTAAAATCAATGTTGACATGTTTAGAGTTTTTTTAAACATTTAGGAAATCCCGGTGAAACCTTTGACATTCACGGAAAGATTTCCAAATCCCCGACAAGATTTTGACACTTTCACGTCCAAATCTCTAAAACTCCGGTGGAGAATCCCAAAATCAATGTTGACATGTTTAGAGTTTTTTTTCAACATTTTGGAAATTACGGTGAAACTTTTAACATTCTCGCAAAGTTTTCCAAATCCCCGACAAGATTTTGACACTTTCACGTCCAAATCTCTAAAACTCCGGTGGAGAATCCTAAAATCAATGTTGACAGGTTTCGAGGTTTTTTCAACATTTTGGAAATCCCGGTGAAACTTTTGACATTCTCGCATTGTTTACCGAATCCCCCAAGAGATTTTCACACTTTCACGTCCAAATCTCTAAAACTCCGGTGGAGAATCCTAAAATCAATGTTGACATGTTTAGAGGTTTTTTCAACATTTTGGAAATCCCGGTGAAACTTTTGATATTCACGGAAAGTTTTACAAATCCCCGACAAGATTTTGACACTTTCACGTCCAAATCTCTAAAACTCCGGTAGAGAATCCTAAAATCAATGTTGACAGGTTTAGAGTTTTTTTCAACATTTTGGAAATCCCGGTGAAACTTTTGACATCCTCGCAAAGTTTTCCAAATCCCTCAAAAGATTTTGACACTTTCAGGTCCAAATCTCTAAAAATCCGGTGGAGAATCCTAAAATCAATGGTGACAGGTTTAGAGATTTTCAACATTTTAAAAATTCCGGTGAAACTTTTGACATTCTCGCCAAGTTTTCCAAACCCCCGACATTATTTTGACACTTTCACGTCCAAATCTCTAAAACTCCGGTGGAGAATCCTAAAATCAATGTTGACATGTTTAGAGTTTTTGTCAACATTATGGAAATCCCGGTGAAGCTTTTGACATTCTCGCAATGTTTACCGAATACCCCAAGAGATTTTGACACTTTCACGTCCAAATCTCTAAAACTCCGGTGGAGAATCCTAAAATCAATGTTGACATGTTTAGAGTTTTTTTCAAAATTTTGGACATCCCGGTGAAACTTTTGACATTCTCGCAAAGTTTTCCAAATCCCCGACATTATTTTGACACTTTGCCGTCCAAATCTCTGAAACTCTGGTAGAGAGTCATAAAAAGAGTATTGACATGTTTAGAGGTTTTTTCAACATTTTGGAAATCCAGGTGAAACTTTTGACATTCTCACAAAGCTTACCGAATCCCCCAAAAGATTTTGACACTTTCACGTCCAAATCTCTAAAACTCCGGTGGAGAATCCTAAAATCAATGTTGACATGTTTAGAGGTTTTTTCAACATTTTGGAAATCCCGGTGAAACTTTTGACATTCTCGCAAAGTTTACCGAATCCCCCAAGAGATTTTGACACTTTCACGTCCAAATCTCTAAAACTCCGGTGGTGAATCCTAAAATCAATGTTGACATGTTTCGAGGTTTTTTCAACATTTTGGAAATCCCGGTGAAACTTTTGACATTCACGGAAAGTTTTCCAAATCCGCGACAAGACTTTGACACTTTCACGTCCAAATCTCTAAAAATCCCGCGGAGAATCCTAAAATCAATGTTGACTGGTTTAGAGTTTTTTCAACATTTTGGAAATTCCGGTGAAACTTTTGATATTCTCGCAAAGTTTACCGAATCCCCCAAAAGATTTTGACACTTTCACGTCCAAATCTCTAAAACTCCAATGGAGAATCCTAAAATCAATGTTGACATGTTTAGAGTTTTTTTCAACATTTTGGAAATCCCGGTGAAACCTTTGACATTCACGGAAAGATTTCCAAATCCCCGACAAGATTTTGACACTTTCAGGTCCAAATCTCTAAAACTCCGGTGGAGAATCCCAAAATCAATGTTGACATGTTTAGAGTTTTTTTTCAACATTTTGGAAATTACGGTGAAACTTTTAACATTCTCGCAAAGTTTTCCAAATCCCCGACAAGATTTTGACACTTTCACGTCCAAATCTCTAAAACTCCGGTGGAGAATCCTAAAATCAATGTTGACAGGTTTCGAGGTTTTTTCAACATTTTGGAAATCCCGGTGAAACTTTTGACATTCTCGCATTGTTTACCGAATCCCCCAAGAGATTTTGACACTTTCACGTCCAAATCTCTAAAACTCCGGTGGAGAATCCTAAAATCAATGTTGACAGGTTTAGAGTTTTTTTCAACATTTTGGAAATCCCGGTGAAACTTTTGACATTCTCGCAAAGTTTACCGAATCCCCCAAGAGATTTTGACACTTTCACGTCCAAATCTCTAAAACTCCGGTGGTGAATCCTAAAATCAATGTTGACATGTTTCGAGGTTTTTTCAACATTTTGGAAATCCCGGTGAAACTTTTGACATTCACGGAAAGTTTTCCAAATCCCCGACAAGACTTTGACACTTTCACGTCCAAATCTCTAAAAATTCCTGCGGAGAATCCTAAAATCAATGTTGACTGGTTTAGAGTTTTTTCAACATTTTGGAAATTCCGGTGAAACTTTTGATATTCTCGCAAAGTTTACCGAATCCCCTAAAAGATTTTGACACTTTCACGTCCAAATCTCTAAAACTCCAGTGGAGAATCCTAAAATCAATGTTGACATGTTTAGAGTTTTTTTAAACATTTAGGAAATCCCGGTGAAACCTTTGACATTCACGGAAAGATTTCCAAATCCCCGACAAGATTTTGACACTTTCAGGTCCAAATCTCTAAAACTCCGGTGGAGAATCCCAAAATCAATGTTGACATGTTTAGAGTTTTTTTTCAACATTTTGGAAATTACGGTGAAACTTTTAAAATTCTCGCAAAGTTTTCCAAATCCCCGACAAGATTTTGACACTTTCACGTCCAAATCTCTAAAACTCCGGTGGAGAATCCTAAAATCAATGTTGACAGGTTTCGAGGTTTTTTCAACATTTTGGAAATCCCGGTGAAACTTTTGACATTCTCGCCAAGTTTTCCAAACCCCCGACATTATTTTGACACTTTCACGTCCAAATCTCTAAAACTCCGGTGGAGAATCCTAAAATCAATGTTGACATGTTTAGAGTTTTTGTCAACATTATGGAAATCCCGGTGAAGCTTTTGACCTTCTCGCAATGTTTACCGAATACCCCAAGAGATTTTGACACTTTCACGTCCAAATCTCTAAAACTCCGGTGGAGAATCCTAAAATCAATGTTGACATGTTTAGAGTTTTTTTCAAAATTTTGGACATCCCGGTGAAACTTTTGACATTCTCGCAAAGTTTTCCAAATCCCCGACATTATTTTGACACTTTGCCGTCCAAATCTCTGAAACTCTGGTAGAGAGTCATAAAAAGAGTATTGACATGTTTAGAGTTTTTTTCAACATTTTGGAAATCCAGGTGAAACTTTTGACATTCTCACAAAGCTTACCGAATCCCCCAAAAGATTTTGACACTTTCACGTCCAAATCTCTAAAACTCCGGTGGAGAATCCTAAAATCAATGTTGACAGGTTTAGAGTTTTTTTCAACATTTTGGAAATCCCGGTGAAACTTTTGACATTCTCGCAAAGTTTACCGAATCCCCCAAGAGATTTTGACACTTTCACGTCCAAATCTCTAAAACTCCGGTGGTGAATCCTAAAATCAATGTTGACATGTTTCGAGGTTTTTTCAACATTTTGGAAATCCCGGTGAAACTTTTGACATTCACGGAAAGTTTTCCAAATCCCCGACAAGACTTTGACACTTTCACGTCCAAATCTCTAAAAATCCCGCGGAGAATCCTAAAATCAATGTTGACTGGTTTAGAGTTTTTTCAACATTTTGGAAATTCCGGTGAAACTTTTGATATTCTCGCAAAGTTTACCGAATCCCCCAAAAGATTTTGACACTTTCACGTCCAAATCTCTAAAACTCCAGTGGAGAATCCTAAAATCAATGTTGACATGTTTAGAGTTTTTTTCAACATTTTGGAAATCCCGGTGAAACCTTTGACATTCACGGAAAGATTTCCAAATCCCCGACAAGATTTTGACACTTTCACGTCCAAATCTCTAAAACTCCGGTGGAGAATCCCAAAATCAATGTTGACATGTTTAGAGTTTTTTTTCAACATTTTGGAAATTACGGTGAAACTTTTAACATTCTCGCCAAGTTTTCCAAATCCCCGACAAGATTTTGACACTTTCACGTCCAAATCTCTAAAACTCCGGTGGAGAATCCTAAAATCAATGTTGACAGGTTTCGAGGTTTTTTCAACATTTTGGAAATCCCGGTGAAACTTTTGACATTCTCGCATTGTTTACCGAATCCCCCAAGAGATTTTCACACTTTCACGTCCAAATCTCTAAAACTCCGGTGGAGAATCCTAAAATCAATGTTGACATGTTTAGAGGTTTTTTCAACATTTTGGAAATCCCGGTGAAACTTTTGATATTCACGGAAAGTTTTACAAATCCCCGACAAGATTTTGACACTTTCACGTCCAAATCTCTAAAACTCCGGTAGAGAATCCTAAAATCAATGTTGACAGGTTTAGAGTTTTTTTCAACATTTTGGAAATCCCGGTGAAACTTTTGACATCCTCGCAAAGTTTTCCAAATCCCTCAAAAGATTTTGACACTTTCAGGTCCAAATCTCTAAAAATCCGGTGGAGAATCCTAAAATCAATGGTGACAGGTTTAGAGATTTTCAACATTTTAAAAATTCCGGTGAAACTTTTGACATTCTCGCCAAGTTTTCCAAACCCCCGACATTATTTTGACACTTTCACGTCCAAATCTCTAAAACTCCGGTGGAGAATCCTAAAATCAATGTTGACATGTTTAGAGTTTTTGTCAACATTTTGGAAATCCCGGTGAAGCTTTTGACATTCTCGCAATGTTTACCGAATACCCCAAGAGATTTTGACACTTTCACGTCCAAATCTCTAAAACTCCGGTGGAGAATCCTAAAATCAATGTTGACATGTTTAGAGTTTTTTTCAAAATTTTGGACATCCCGGTGAAACTTTTGACATTCTCGCAAAGTTTTCCAAATCCCCGACATTATTTTGACACTTTGCCGTCCAAATCTCTGAAACTCTGGTAGAGAGTCATAAAAAGAGTATTGACATGTTTAGAGTTTTTTTCAACATTTTGGAAATCCAGGTGAAACTTTTGACATTCTCACAAAGCTTACCGAATCCCCCAAAAGATTTTGACACTTTCACGTCCAAATCTCTAAAACTCCGGTGGAGAATCCTAAAATCAATGTTGACAGGTTTAGAGTTTTTTTCAACATTTTGGAAATCCCGGTGAAACTTTTGACATTCTCGCAAAGTTTAACGAATCCCCCAAGAGATTTTGACACTTTCACGTCCAAATCTCTAAAACTCCGGTGGAGAATCCTAAAATCAATGTTGACATGTTTCGAGGTTTTTTCAACATTTTGGAAATCCCGGTGAAACTTTTGACATTCACGGAAAGTTTTCCAAATCCCCGACAAGATTTTGACACTTTCACGTCCAAATCTCTAAAAATCCCGCGGAGAATCCTAAAATCAATGTTGACTGGTTTAGAGTTTTTTCAACATTTTGGAAATTCCGGTGAAACTTTTGACATTCTCGCAAAGTTTACCGAATCCCCCAAAAGATTTTGACACTTTCACGTCCAAATCTCTAAAACTCTGCTGGAGAATCCTAAAATCAATGTTGACATGTTTAGAGTTTTTTTCAACATTTTGGAAATCCCGGTGAAACCTTTGACATTCACGGAAAGTTTTCCAAATCCCCGACAAGATTTTGACACTTTCACGTCCAAATCTCTAAAACTCCGGTGGAGAATCCCAAAATCAATGTTGACATGTTTAGAGTTTTTTTTCAACATTTTGGACATCCCGGTGAAACTTTTGACATTCTCGCAAAGTTTTCCAAATCCCCCAAGAGATTTTGACACTTTCACGTCCAAATCTCTAAAACTCCGGTGGAGAATCATAAAATCAATGTTGACAGGTTTAGAGTTTTTTTCAACATTTTGGAAATCCCGGTGAAACTTTTGACATTCTCGCATTGTTTACCGAATCCCCCAAGAGATTTTGACACTTTCACGTCCAAATCTCTAAAACTCCGGTGGAGAATCCTAAAATCAATGTTGACATGTTTCGAGGTTTTTTCAACATTTTGGAAATCCCGGTGAAACCTTTGACATTCACGGAAAGATTTCCAAATCCCCGACAAGATTTTGACACTTTCACGTCCAAATCTCTAAAACTCCGGTGGAGAATCCCAAAATCAATGTTGACATGTTTAGAGTTTTTTTTCAACATTTTGGAAATTACGGGGAAACTTTTAACATTCTCGCAAAGTTTTCCAAATCCCCGACAAGATTTTGACACTTTCACGTCCAAATCTCTAAAACTCCGGTGGAGAATCCTAAAATCAATGTTGACAGGTTTCGAGGTTTTTTCAACATTTTGGAAATCCCGGTGAAACTTTTGACATTCTCGCATTGTTTACCGAATCCCCCAAGAGATTTTGACACTTTCAGGTCCAAATCTCTAAAAATCCGGTGGAGAATCCTAAAATCAATGGTGACAGGTTTAGAGTTTTTTCAACATTTTAAAAATTCCGGTGAAACTTTTGACATTCTCGCCAAGTTTTCTAAACCCGCGACATTATTTTTGACACTTTCACGTCCTAATCTCTAAAACTCCGGTGGAGAATCCTAAAATCAATGTTGACATGTTTAGAGTTTTTGTCAACATTATGGAAATCCCGGTGAAGCTTTTGACATTCTCGCAATGTTTACCGAATACCCCAAGAGATTTTGACACTTTCACGTCCAAATCTCTAAAACTCCGGTGGAGAATCCTAAAATCAATGTTGACATGTTTCGAGGTTTTTTCAACATTTTGGACATCCCGGTGAAACTTTTGACATTCTCGCAAAGTTTTCCAAATCCCCGACATTATTTTGACACTTTGCCGTCCAAATCTCTGAAACTCTGGTAGAGAGTCATAAAAAGAGTATTGACATGTTTAGAGTTTTTTTCAACATTTTGGAAATCCAGGTGAAACTTTTGACATTCTCAAAAAGCTTACCGAATCCCCCAAAAGATTTTGACACTTTCACGTCCCAATCTCTAAAACTCCGGTGGAGAATCCTAAAATCAATGTTGACATGTTTCGAGGTTTTTTCAGCATTTTGGACATCCCGGTGAAAGTTTTGACATTCTCGCCAAGTTTTCCAAATCCCCGACAAGATTTTGACACATTCACGTCCAAATCTCTAAAACTCCGGTGGAGAATCCTAAAATCAATGTTGACATGTTTCGAGGTTTTTCAACATTTTGGTAATCCCGGTGAAACTTTTGACATCCTCGCAAAGTTTTCCAAATCCCCGACAAGATTTTGACACTTTCACGTCCAAATCTCTAAAACTCCGGTGGAGAATCCTAAAATCAATGTTGACATGTCTCGAGGTTTTTTCAACATTTTGGACATCCCGGTGAAACTTTTGACATCCTCGCAATGTTTACCGAATCCCCCAAGAGATTTTGACACTTTCATGTCCAAATCTCTAAAACTCCCTCGGAGAATCCTAAAATCATTGTTGACAGGTTTAGAGCTTTTTCAACATTTTGGAAATCCCGGTGAAACTTTTGACATTCTCGCAAAGTTTACCGAATCCCCCAAGAGATTTTGACACTTTCACGTCCAAATCTCTAAAACTCCGGTGGAGAATCCTAAAATCAATGTTGACATGTTTCGAGGTTTTTTCAACATTTTGGACATCCCGGTGAAACTTTTGACATCCTCGCAATGTTTACCGAATCCCCCAAGAGATTTTTACACTTTCACGTCCAAATCTCTAAAACTCCGGTGGTGAATCCTAAAATCAATGTTGACATGTTTCGAGGTTTTTTCAACATTTTGGAAATCCCGGTAAACGTTTGACATTCACGGAAAGTTTTCCAAATCCCCGACAAGACTTTGACACTTTCACGTCCAAATCTCTAAAAATCCCGCGGAGAATCCTAAAATCAATGTTGACTGGTTTAGAGTTTTTTCAACATTTTGGAAATTCAGGTGAAACTTTTGATATTCTCGCAAAGTTTACCGAATCCCCCAAAAGATTTTGACACTTTCACGTCCAAATCTCTAAAACTCCGGTGGAGAATCCCAAAATCAATGTTGACATGTTTAGAGTTTTTTTTCAACATTTTGGACATCCCGGTGAAACTTTTGACATTCTCGCAAAGTTTTCCAAATCCCCGACAAGATTTTGACACTTTCACGTCCAAATCTCTAAAACTCCGGTGGAGAATCATAAAATCAATGTTGACATGTTTAGAGGTTTTTTCAACATTTTGGAAATCCCGGTGAAACTTTTGATATTCACGGAAAGTTTTCCAAATCCCCGACAAGATTTTGACACTTTCACGTCCAAATCTCTAAAACTCCGGTGGAGAATCCTAAAATCAATGTTGAAAAGTTTCGAGGTTTTTTCAACATTTTGGAAATTCCGGTGAAACTTTTAACATTCACGGAAAGTTTTCCAAATCCCCGACAAGATTTTGACACTTTCACGTCCAAATCTCTAAAAATCCCGCGGAGAATCCTAAAATCAATGTTGACAGGTTTAGATTTTTTTCAATATTTTGGAAATTCCGGTGAAACGTTTGACATTCTCGCAAAGTTTACCGAATCCACCAAAAGATTTTGACACTTACAGGTCCAAATCTCTAAAACTCCCGTGGAGAATCCTAAAATCAATGTTGACATGTTTAGAGGATTTTTTAACATTTTGGACATCCCGGTGAAACTTTTGACATTCTCGCAAAGTTTACAGAATCCCCCAAAAGATTTTGACACTTTCACGTCCAAATCTCTCAAACTCCCGTGGAGAATCCTAAAATCAATGTTGACATGTTTCGAGGTTTTTTCAACATTTTGGACATCCCGGTGAAACTTTTGACATTCTCGCCATGTTTTCCAAATCCCCGACAAGATTTTGACACTTTCCCGTCCAAATCTCTGAAACTCTGGTAGAGAGTCATAAAAAGAGTATTGACATGTTTAGAGTTTTTTTCAACATTTTGGAAATCCCGGTGAAACTTTTGACATTCTCACAAAGCTTACCGAATCCCCCAAAAGATTTTGACACTTTCACGTCCCAATCTCTAAAACTCCGGTGGAGAATCCTAAAATCAATGTTGACTGGTTTAGAGGTTTTTTCAGCATTTTGGACATCCCGGTGAAAGTTTTGACATTCTCGCAAAGTTTTCCAAATCCCCGACAAGATTTTGACACATTCACGTCCAAATCTCTAAAACTCCGGTGGAGAATCCTAAAATCAATGTTGACAGGTTTAGAGTTTTTTCAACATTTTGGAAATCCCGGTGAAACTTTTGACATTCTCGCAAAGTTTACCGAATCCCCCAAAAGATTTTGACACTTTCACGTCCAAATCTCTAAAACTCCAGTGGAGAATCCTAAAATCAATGGTGACTGGTTTAGAGTTTTTTCAACATTTTAAAAATTCCGGTGAAACTTTTGACATTCTCGCCAAGTTTTCCAAATCCCCGACAAGATTTTGACACATTCACGTCCAAATCTCTAAAACTAAGGTGGAGAATCCTAAAATCAATGTTGACATGTTTCGAGGTTTTTTCAACATTTTGGAAATCCCGGTGAAACTTTTGACATTCTCGCCAAGTTTTCCAAATCCCCGACAAGATTTTGACACATTCACGTCCAAATCTCTAAAAGTCCGGTGGAGAATCCTAAAATCAATGTTGACATGTTTCGAGGTTTTTTCAACATTTTGGACATCCCGGTGAAACTTTTGACATCCTCGCAAAGTTTTCCAAATCCCCGACAAGATTTTGACACTTTCACGTCCAAATCTCTAAAACTCCGGTGGAGAATCCTAAAATCAATGTTGACATGTTTCGAGGTTTTTCAACATTTTGGAAATCCCGGTGAAACTTTTGACATTCTCGCAAAGTTTACCGAATCCCCCAAAAGATTTTGACACTTTCACGTCCAAATCTCTAAAACTCTGCTGGAGAATCCTAAAATCAATGTTGACAGGTTTAGAGTTTTTTTCAACATTTTGGAAATTCCGGTGAAACTTTTGACATTCTCGCCAAGTTTTCCAAACCCCCGACATTATTTTGACACTTTCACGTCCAAATCTCTAAAACTCCGGTGGAGAATCCTAAAATCAATGTTGACATGTTTCGAGTTTTTTTCAACATTTTGGACATCCCGGGGAAACTTTTGACATTCTCGCAAAGTTTTCCAAATCCCCGACATTATTTTGACACTTTGCCGTCCAAATCTCTGAAACTCTGGTAGAGAGTCATAAAAAGAATATTGACATGTTTAGACTTTTTTTCAACATTTTGGAAATCCCGGTGAAACTTTTGACATTCTCGCAAAGCTTACCGAATCCCCCAAAAGATTTTGACACTTTCACGTCCCAATCTCTAAATCTCCGGTGGAGAATCCTAAAATCAATGTTGACATGTTTCGAGGTTTTTTCAACATTTTGGACATCCCGGTGAAAGTTTTGACATTCTCGCAAAGTTTTCCAAATCCCCGACAAGATTTTGACACATTCACGTCCAAATCTCTAAAACTAAGGTGGAGAATCCTAAAATCAATGTTGACATGTTTCGAGGTTTTTTCAACATTTTGGAAATCCCGGTGAAACTTTTGACATTCTCGCCAAGTTTTCCAAATCCCCGACAATATTTTGACACATTCACGTCCAAATCTCTAAAACTCCGGTGGAGAATCCTAAAATCAATGTTGACATGTTTCGAGGTTTTTTCAACATTTTGGACATCCCGGTGAAACTTTTGACATCCTCGCAAAGTTTTCCAAATCCCCGACAAGATTTTGACACTTTCACGTCCAAATCTCTAAAACTCCGGTGGAGAATCCTAAAATCAATGTTGACAGGTTTAGAGTTTTTTTCAACATTTTGTAAATCCCGGTGAAACTTTTGACATTCTCGCAATGTTTACCGAATCCCCCAAGAGATTTTGACACTTTCACGTCGAAATCTCTAAAACTCCGGTGGAGAATCCTAAAATCAATGTTGACAGGTTTAGAGTTTTTTTCAACATTTTGGAAATCCCGGTGAAACTTTTGACACTCTCGCAAAGTTTACCGAATCCCCCAAGAGATTTTGACACTTTCACGTCCAAATCTCTAAAACTCCGGTGGAGAATCCTAAAATCAATGTTGACATGTTTAGAGTTTTTTCAACATTTTGGACATCCCGGTGAAACTTTTGACATTCACGGAAAGTTTTCCAAATCCCCGACAAGATTTTGACACTTTCACGTCCAAATCTCTAAAAATCCCGCGGAGAATCCTAAAATGAATGTTGACTGGTTTAGAGTTTTTTCAACATTTTGGAAATTCCGGTGAAACTTTTGACATTCTCGCCAAGTTTACATAATCCCCAAAAAGATTTTGAAATTCACGTCCAAATCTCTAAAACTCCAGTGGAGAATCCTAAAATCAATGTTGACAGGTTTAGAGTTTTTTTCAACATTTTGGAAATCCCGGTGAAACCTTTGACATTCACGGAAAGTTTTCCAAATCCCCGACAAGATTTTGACACTTTCACGTCCAAATCTCTAAAACTCCGGTGGAGAATCCTAAAATCAATGTTGACAGGTTTAGAGTTTTTTTCAACATTTTGGAAATCCCGGTGAAACCTTTGACATTCACGGAAAGTTTTCCAAACCCCCGACATTATTTTGACACTTTCACGTCCAAATCTCTAAAACTCCGGTGGAGAATCCTAAAATCAATGTTGACATGTTTAGAGTTTTTGTCAACATTATGGAAATCCCGGTGAAGCTTTTGACATTCTCGCAATGTTTACCTAATACCCCAAGAGATTTTGACACTTTCACGTCCAAATCTCTAAAACTCCGGTGGAGAATCCTAAAATCAATGTTGACATGTTTAGAGTTTTTTTCAACATTTTGGACATCCCGGTGAAACTTTTGACATTCTCGCAAAGTTTTCCAAATCCCCGACATTATTTTGACACTTTGCCGTCCAAATCTCTGAAACTCTGGTAGAGAGTCATAAAAAGAGTATTGACATGTTTAGAGTTTTTTTCAACATTTTGGAAATCCAGGTGAAACTTTTGACATTCTCACAAAGCTTACCGAATCCCCCAAAAGATGTTGACACTTTCACGTCCCAATCTCTAAAACTCCGGTGGAGAATCCTAAAATCAATGTTGACATGTTTAGAGGTTTTTTCAGCATTTTGGACATCCCGGTGAAAGTTTTGACATTCTCGCAAAGTTTTCCAAATCCCCGACAAGATTTCGACACATTCACGTCCAAATCTCTAAAACTAAGGTGGAGAATCCTAAAATCAATGTTGACATGTTTCGAGGTTTTTTCAACATTTTGGAAATCCCGGTGAAACTTTTGACATTCTCGCCAAGTTTTCCAAATCCCCGACAAGATTTTGACACATTCACGTCCAAATCTCTAAAACTCCGGTGGAGAATCCTAAAATCAATGTTGACATGTTTCGAGGTTTTTTCAACATTTTGGACATCCCGGTGAAACTTTTGACATCCTCGCAATGTTTACCGAATCCCCCAAGAGATTTTGACACTTTCACGTCCAAATCTCTAAAACTCCGGTGGAGAATCCTAAAATCAATGTTGACAGGTTTAGAGTTTTTTTCAACATTTTGGACATCCCGGTGAAACTTTTGACATTCTCGCAAAGTTTACCGAATCCCCCAAGAGATTTTGACACTTTCACGTCCAAATCTCTAAAACTCCGGTGGAGAATCCTAAAATCAATATTGACATGTTTCGAGGTTTTTTCAACATTTTGGAAATCCCGGTGAAACTTTTGACATTCACGGAAAGTTTTCCAAATCCCCGACAAGATTTTGACACTTTCACGTCCAAATCTCTAAAAATCCCGCGGAGAATCCTAAAATCAATGTTGACAGGTTTAGAGTTTTTTCAACATTTTGGAAATTCCGGTGAAACTTTTGATATTCTCGCAAAGTTTACCGAATCCCCCAAAAGATTTTGACACTTTCACGTCCAAATCTCTAAAACTCTGCTGGAGAATCCTAAAATCAATGTTGACATGTTTAGAGTTTTTTTTCAACATTTTGGACATCCCGGTGAAACTTTTGACATTCTCGCAAAGTTTTCCAAATCCCCCAAGAGATTTTGACACTTTCACGTCCAAATCTCTAAAACTCCGGTGGAGAATCCTAAAATCAATGTTGACAGGTTTAGAGTTTTTTTCAACATTTTGGAAATCCCGGTGAAACTTTTGACATTCTCGCATTTTTTACCGAATCCCCCAAGAGATTTTGACACTTTCACGTCCAAATCTCTAAAACTCCGGTGGAGAATCCTAAAATCAATGTTGACATGTTTCGAGGTTTTTTCAACATTTTGGAAATCCCGGTGAAACTTTTGATATTCACGGAAAGTTTTCCAAATCTACGACAAGATTTTGACACTTTCACGTCCAAATCTATAAAACTCCGGTGGAGAATCCTAAAATCAATGTTGAAAAGTTTCGAGTTTTTTTCAACATTTTGGAAATTCCGGTGAAACTTTTAACATTCACGGAAAGTTTTCCAAATCCCCGACAAGATTTTGACACTTTCACGTCCAAATCTCTAAAACTCCCTCGGAGAATCCTAAAATCAATGTTGACAGGTTTAGATTTTTTTCAATATTTTCGAAATTCCGGTGAAACGTTTGACATTCTCGCAAAGTTTACAGAATCCCCCAAAAGATTTTGACACTTTCACGTCCAAATCTCTAAAACTCCGGTGGAGAATCCTAAAATCAATGTTGACATGTCTCGAGGTTTTTTCAACATTTTGGACATCCCGGTGAAACTTTTGACATCCTCGCAATGTTTACCGAATCCCCCAAGAGATTTTTGACACTTTCACGTCCAAATCTCTAAAACTCCGGTGGAGAATCCTAAAATCAATGTTGACAGGTTTAGAGTTTTTTTCAACATTTTGGAAATTCCGGTGAAACTTTTGACATTCTCGCAAAGTTTACCGAATCCCCCAAGAGATTTTGACACTTTCACGTCCAAATCTCTAAAACTCCGGTGGAGAATCCTAAAATCAATGTTGACAGGTTTAGAGTTTTTTTCAACATTTTGGAAATTCCGGTGAAACTTTTGACATTCTCGCAAAGTTTACAGAATCCCCCAAAAGATTTTGACACTTTCACGTCCAAATCTCTAAAACTCCGGTGGAGAATCCTAAAATCAATGTTGACATGTCTCGAGGTTTTTTCAACATTTTGGACATCCCGGTGAAACTTTTGACATCCTCGCAATGTTTACCGAATCCCCCAAGAGATTTTTGACACTTTCACGTCCAAATCTCTAAAACTCCGGTGGAGAATCCTAAAATCAATGTTGACATGTTTCGAGGTTTTTTCAACATTTTGGAAATCCCGGTGAAACTTTTGATATTCACGGAAAGTTTTCCAAATCCCCGACAAGATTTTGACACTTTCACGTCCAAATCTCTAAAACTCCGGTGGAGAATCCTAAAATCAATGTTGAAAAGTTTCGAGGTTTTTTCAACATTTTGGAAATTACGGTGAAACTTTTAACATTCACGGAAAGTTTTCCAAATCCCCGACAAGATTTTGACACTTTCACGTCCAAATCTCTAAAACTCCCTCGGAGAATCCTAAAATCAATGTTGACAGGTTTAGATTTTTTTCAATATTTTGGAAATTCCGGTGAAACGTTTGACATTCTCGCAAAGTTTACCGAATCCACCAAAAGATTTTGACACTTACAGGTCCAAATCTCTAAAACTCCCGTGGAGAATCCTAAAATCAATGTTGACATGTTTAGAGGATTTTTTAACATTTTGGACATCCCGGTGAAACTTTTTACATTCTCGCAAAGTTTACAGAATCCCCCAAAAGATTTTGACACTTTCACGTCCAAATCTCTAAAACTCCCGTGGAGAATCCTAAAATCAATGTTGACATGTTTCGACGTTTTTTCAACATTTTGGACATCCCGGTGAAACTTTTGACATTCTCGCCATGTTTTCCAAATCCCCGACAAGATTTTGACACTTTCCCGTCCAAAACTCTAAAACTCCCCCGGAGAATCCTAAAATCAATGTTGACAGGTTTAGAGTTTTTTTCAACATTTTGGAAATCCCGGTGAAACTTTTGACATTCTCGCAAAGTTTTCCGAATCCCCCGACAAGATTTTGACACTTTCACGGCCAAATCTCTAAAACTCCCGCGGAGAATCCTAAAATCAATGTTGACATGTTTAGAGTTTTTTTCAACATTTTGGCCATCCCGGTGAAACTTTTGACATTCTCGCCAAGTTTTCCAAATCCCCAACATTATTTTGACACTTTGCCGTCCAAATCTCTGAAACTCTGGTAGAGAGTCATAAAAAAAATATTGACATGTTTAGAGGTTTTTTTAACATTTTGGACATCCCGGTGAAACTTTTGACATTCTCGGAATCTTTATTGATTCCCCCAAGAGATTTTGACACTTTCACGTCCAAATCTCTAAAACTCCGGTGGAGAATCCTAAAATCAATGTTGACATGTTTAGAGTTTTTTCAACATTTTGGAAATCCCGGTGAAACTTTTGACATCCTCGCAAAGTTTTCCAAATCCCCGACAAGATTTTGACACATTCACGTCCAAATCTCTAAAACTAAGGTGGAGAATCCTAAAATCAATGTTGACATGTTTCGAGGTTTTTTCAACATTTTGGACATCCCGGTGAAACTTTTGACATTCTCGAAAAGTTTTCCAAATCCCAGACAAGATTTTGACACTTTCAGGTCCAAATCTCTAAAACTCCCGTGGAAAATCCTAAAATCAATGGTGACAGGTTTAGAGTTTTTTCAACATTTTAAAAATTCCGGTGAAACTTTTGACATTCTCGCCAAGTTTTCCAAATCCCCGACAAGATTTTGACACATTCACGTCCAAATCTCTAAAACTAAGGTGGAGAATCCTAAAATCAATGTTGACAGGTTTCGAGGTTTTTTCAACATTTTGGACATCCCGGTGAAACTTTTGACATCCTCGCAAAGTTTTCCAAATCCCCGACAAGATTTTGACACTTTCAGGTCCAAATCTCTAAAACTCCCGTGGAGAATCCTAAAATCAATGGTGACAGGTTTAGAGTTTTTTCAACATTTTAAAAATTCCGGTGAAAATTTTGACATTCTCGCCAAGTTTTCCAAATCCCCGACAAGATTTTGACACATTCACGTCCAAATCTCTAAAACTAAGGTGGAGAATCCTAAAATCAATGTTGACAGGTTTAGAGTTTTTTTCAACATTTTGGAAATCCCGGTAAACGTTTGACATCCTCGCAAAGTTTTCCAAATCCCCGACAAGATTTTGACACTTTCACGTCCAAATCTCTAAAACTCCGGTGGAGAATCCTAAAATCAATGTTGACATGTTTCGAGGTTTTTCAACATTTTGGAAATCCCGGTGAAACTTTTGACATTCATGCAAAGTTTTCCGAATCCCCGACATTATTTTGACACTTTGCCGTCCAACTCTCTGAAACTCTGGTAGAGAGTCATAAAAAGAATATTGACATGTTTAGAGTTTTTTTCAACATTTTGGACATCCCGGTGAAACTTTTGACATTCTCGCAAAGTTTTCCAAATCCCCGACAAGATTTTGACACTTTCACGTCCAAATCTCTAAAACTCCCTCGGAGAATCCTAAAATCAATGTTGACAGGTTTAGATTTTTTTCAATATTTTGGAAATTCCAATGAAACGTTTGACATTCTCGCAAAGTTTACAGAATCCCCCAAAAGATTTTGACACTTTCACGTCCAAATCTCTAAAACTCCGGTGGAGAATCCTAAAATCAATGTTGACATGTCTCGAGGTTTTTTCAACATTTTGGACATCCCGGTGAAACTTTTGACATCCTCGCAATGTTTACCGAATCCCCCAAGAGATTTTGACACTTTCACGTCCAAATCTCTAAAACTCCGGTGGAGAATCCTAAAATCAATGTTGACAGGTTTAGAGTTTTTTTCAACATTTTGGACATCCCGGTGAAACTTTTGACATTCTCGCAATGTTTACCGAATCCCCCAAGAGATTTTGACACTTTCACGTCCAAATCTCTAAAACTCCGGTGGAGAATCCTAAAATCAATGTTGACAGGTTTAGAGTTTTTTTCAACATTTTGGAAATTCCGGTGAAACTTTTGACATTCTCGCAAAGTTTACCGAATCCCCCAAGAGATTTTGACACTTTCACGTCCAAATCTCTAAAACTCCGGTGGAGAATCCTAAAATCAATGTTGACAGGTTTCGAGGTTTTTTCAACATATTGGACATCCCGGTGAAACTTTTGACATCCTCGCAATGTTTACCGAATCCCCCAAGAGATTTTGACACTTTCACGTCCAAATCTCTAAAACTCCGGTGGAGAATCCTAAAATCAATGTTGACATGTTTCGAGGTTTTTTCAACATTTTGGAAATCCCGGTGAAACTTTTGATATTCACGGAAAGTTTTCCAAATCCCCGACAAGATTTTGACACTTTCACGTCCAAATCTCTAAAACTCCGGTGGAGAATCCTAAAATCAATGTTGAAAAGTTTCGAGGTTTTTTCAACATTTTGGAAATTACGGTGAAACTTTTAACATTCACGGAAAGTTTTCCAAATCCCCGACAAGATTTTGACACTTTCACGTCCAAATCTCTAAAACTCCCTCGGAGAATCCTAAAATCAATGTTGACAGGTTTAGATTTTTTTCAATATTTTGGAAATTCCGGTGAAACGTTTGACATTCTCGCAAAGTTTACCGAATCCACCAAAAGATTTTGACACTTTCACGTCCCAATCTCTAAAACTCCCGTGGAGAATCCTAAAATCAATGTTGACATGTTTAGAGGATTTTTTAACATTTTGGACATCCCGGTGAAACTTTTGACATTCTCGCAATGTTTACCGAATACCCCAAGAGATTTTGACACTTTCACGTCCAAATCTCTAAAACTCCCGTGGAGAATCCTAAAATCAATGTTGACAGGTTTCGAGGTTTTTTCAACATTTTGGACATCCCGGTGAAACTTTTGACATTCTCGCCATGTTTTCCAAATCCCCGACAAGATTTTGACACTTTCCCGTCCAAAACTCTAAAACTCCCGCGGAGAATCCTAAAATCAATGTTGACAGGTTTAGAGTTTTTTTCAACATTTTGGAAATCCCGGTGAAACTTTTGACATTCTCGCAAAGTTTTCCGAATCCCCCGACAAGATTTTGACACTTTCACGGCCAAATCTCTAATACTCCCGCGGAGAATCCTAAAATCAATGTTGACAGGTTTAGAGTTTTTTTCAACATTTTGGCCATCCCGGTGAAACTTTTGACATTCTCGCCAAGTTTTCCAAATCCCCAACATTATTTTGACACTTTGCCGTCCAAATCTCTGAAACTCTGGTAGAGAGTCATAAAAAAAATATTGACATGTTTAGAGGTTTTTTTAACATTTTGGACATCCCGGTGAAACTTTTGACATTCTCGGAATCTTTATTGATTCCCCCAAGAGATTTTGACACTTTCACGTCCAAATCTCTAAAACTCCGGTGGAGAATCCTAAAATCAATGTTGACATGCTTAGAGTTTTTTTCAACATTTTGGAAATCCCGGTGAAACTTTTGACATCCTCGCAAAGTTTTCCAAATCCCCGACAAGATTTTGACACATTCACGTCCAAATCTCTAAAACTAAGGTGGAGAATCCTAAAATCAATGTTGACATGTTTCGAGGTTTTTTCAACATTTTGGACATCCCGGTGAAACTTTTGACATTCTCGAAAAGTTTTCCAAATCCCAGACAAGATTTTGACACTTTCAGGTCCAAATCTCTAAAACTCCCGTGGAAAATCCTAAAATCAATGGTGACAGGTTTAGAGTTTTTTCAACATTTTAAAAATTCCGGTGAAACTTTTGACATTCTCGCCAAGTTTTCCAAATCCGCGACAAGATTTTGACACATTCACGTCCAAATCTCTAAAACTAAGGTGGAGAATCCTAAAATCAATGTTGACAGGTTTCGAGGTTTTTTCAACATTTTGGACATCCCGGTGAAACTTTTGACATCCTCGCAAAGTTTTCCAAATCCCCGACAAGATTTTGACACTTTCAGGTCCAAATCTCTAAAACTCCCGTGGAGAATCCTAAAATCAATGGTGACAGGTTTAGAGTTTTTTCAACATTTTAAAAATTCCGGTGAAACTTTTGACATTCTCGCCAAGTTTTCCAAATCCCCGACAAGATTTTGACACATTCACGTCCAAATCTCTAAAACTAAGGTGGAGAATCCTAAAATCAATGTTGACAGGTTTAGAGTTTTTTTCAACATTTTGGAAATCCCGGTAAACGTTTGACATCCTCGCAAAGTTTTCCAAATCCCCGACAAGATTTTGACACTTTCACGTCCAAATCTCTAAAACTCCGGTGGAGAATCCTAAAATCAATGTTGACATGTTTCGAGGTTTTTCAACATTTTGGAAATCCCGGTGAAACTTTTGACATTCATGCAAAGTTTTCCGAATCCCCGACATTATTTTGACACTTTGCCGTCCAACTCTCTGAAACTCTGGTAGAGAGTCATAAAAAGAATATTGACATGTTTAGAGTTTTTTTCAACATTTTGGACATCCCGGTGAAACTTTTGACATTCTCGCAAAGTTTTCCAAATCCCCGACAAGATTTTGACACTTTCACGTCCAAATCTCTAAAACTCCCTCGGAGAATCCTAAAATCAATGTTGACAGGTTTAGATTTTTTTCAATATTTTGGAAATTCCAATGAAACGTTTGACATTCTCGCAAAGTTTACAGAATCCCCCAAAAGATTTTGACACTTTCACGTCCAAATCTCTAAAACTCCGGTGGAGAATCCTAAAATCAATGTTGACATGTCTCGAGGTTTTTTCAACATTTTGGACATCCCGGTGAAACTTTTGACATCCTCGCAATGTTTACCGAATCCCCCAAGAGATTTTGACACTTTCACGTCCAAATCTCTAAAACTCCGGTGGAGAATCCTAAAATCAATGTTGACAGGTTTAGAGTTTTTTTCAACATTTTGGACATCCCGGTGAAACTTTTGACATTCTCGCAATGTTTACCGAATCCCCCAAGAGATTTTGACACTTTCACGTCCAAATCTCTAAAACTCCGGTGGAGAATCCTAAAATCAATGTTGACAGGTTTAGAGTTTTTTTCAACATTTTGGAAATTCCGGTGAAACTTTTGACATTCTCGCAAAGTTTACCGAATCCCCCAAGAGATTTTGACACTTTCACGTCCAAATCTCTAAAACTCCGGTGGAGAATCCTAAAATCAATGTTGACAGGTTTCGAGGTTTTTTCAACATATTGGACATCCCGGTGAAACTTTTGACATCCTCGCAATGTTTACCGAATCCCCCAAGAGATTTTGACACTTTCACGTCCAAATCTCTAAAACTCCGGTGGAGAATCCTAAAATCAATGTTGACATGTTTCGAGGTTTTTTCAACATTTTGGAAATCCCGGTGAAACTTTTGATATTCACGGAAAGTTTTCCAAATCCCCGACAAGATTTTGACACTTTCACGTCCAAATCTCTAAAACTCCGGTGGAGAATCCTAAAATCAATGTTGAAAAGTTTCGAGGTTTTTTCAACATTTTGGAAATTACGGTGAAACTTTTAACATTCACGGAAAGTTTTCCAAATCCCCGACAAGATTTTGACACTTTCACGTCCAAATCTCTAAAACTCCCTCGGAGAATCCTAAAATCAATGTTGACAGGTTTAGATTTTTTTCAATATTTTGGAAATTCCGGTGAAACGTTTGACATTCTCGCAAAGTTTACCGAATCCACCAAAAGATTTTGACACTTACAGGTCCAAATCTCTAAAACTCCCGTGGAGAATCCTAAAATCAATGTTGACATGTTTAGAGGATTTTTTAACATTTTGGACATCCCGGTGAAACTTTTGACATTCTCGCAATGTTTACCGAATACCCCAAGAGATTTTGACACTTTCACGTCCAAATCTCTAAAACTCCCGTGGAGAATCCTAAAATCAATGTTGACAGGTTTCGAGGTTTTTTCAACATTTTGGACATCCCGGTGAAACTTTTGACATTCTCGCCATGTTTTCCAAATCCCCGACAAGATTTTGACACTTTCCCGTCCAAAACTCTAAAACTCCCGCGGAGAATCCTAAAATCAATGTTGACAGGTTTAGAGTTTTTTTCAACATTTTGGAAATCCCGGTGAAACTTTTGACATTCTCGCAAAGTTTTCCGAATCCCCCGACAAGATTTTGACACTTTCACGGCCAAATCTCTAATACTCCCGCGGAGAATCCTAAAATCAATGTTGACAGGTTTAGAGTTTTTTTCAACATTTTGGCCATCCCGGTGAAACTTTTGACATTCTCGCCAAGTTTTCCAAATCCCCAACATTATTTTGACACTTTGCCGTCCAAATCTCTGAAACTCTGGTAGAGAGTCATAAAAAAAATATTGACATGTTTAGAGGTTTTTTTAACATTTTGGACATCCCGGTGAAACTTTTGACATTCTCGGAATCTTTACCGATTCCCCCAAGAGATTTTGACACTTTCACGTCCAAATCTCTAAAACTCCGGTGGAGAATCCTAAAATCAATGTTGACATGTTTAGAGTTTTTTTCAACATTTTGGAAATCCCGGTGAAACTTTTGACATCCTCGCAAAGTTTTCCAAATCCCCGACAAGATTTTGACACATTCACGTCCAAATCTCTAAAACTAAGGTGGAGAATCCTAAAATCAATGTTGACATGTTTCGAGGTTTTTTCAACATTTTGGACATCCCGGTGAAACTTTTGACATCCTCGCAAAGTTTTCCAAATCCCCGACAAGATTTTGACACTTTCAGGTCCAAATCTCTAAAACTCCGGTGGAGAATCCTAAAATCTATGGTGACAGGTTTAGAGTTTTTTCAACATTTTAAAAATTCCGGTGAAACTTTTGACATTCTCGCCAAGTTTTCCAAATCCCCGACAAGATTTTGACACATTCACGTCCAAATCTCTAAAACTAAGGTGGAGAATCCTAAAATCAATGTTGACATGTTTCGAGGTTTTTTCAACATTTTGGACATCCCGGTGAAACTTTTGACATCCTCGCAAAGTTTTCCAAATCCCCGACAAGATTTTGACACTTTCAGGTCCAAATCTCTAAAACTCCCGTGGAGAATCCTAAAATCAATGGTGACAGGTTTAGAGTTTTTTCAACATTTTAAAAATTCCGGTGAAACTTTTGACATTCTCGCCAAGTTTTCCAAATCCCCGACAAGATTTTGACACATTCACGTCCAAATCTCTAAAACTAAGGTGGAGAATCCTAAAATCAATGTTGACAGGTTTAGAGTTTTTTTCAACATTTTGGAAATCCCGGTAAACGTTTGACATCCTCGCAAAGTTTTCCAAATCCCCGACAAGATTTTGACACTTTCACGTCCAAATCTCTAAAACTCCGGTGGAGAATCCTAAAATCAATGTTGACAGGTTTGGAGTTTTTTTCAACATTTTGGACATCCCGGTGACACTTTTGACATCCACGGAAAGATTTCCAAATCCCCGACAAGATTTTGACACTTTCACGTCCAAATCTCTAAAACTCCGGTGGAGAATCCTAAAATCAATGTTGACATGTTTCGAGGTTTTTCAACATTTTGGAAATCCCGGTGAAACTTTTGACATTCATGCAAAGTTTTCCGAATCCCCGACATTATTTTGACACTTTGCCGTCCAACTCTCTGAAACTCTGGTAGAGAGTCATAAAAAGAATATTGACATGTTTAGAGTTTTTTTACACATTTTGGACATCCCGGTGAAACTTTTGACATTCTCGCAAAGTTTTCCAAATCCCCGACATTATTTTGACACTTTGCCGTCCAACTCTCTGAAACTCTGGTAGAGAGTCATAAAAAGAATATTGACATGTTTAGACTTTTTTTCAACATTTTCGAAATCCCGGTGAAACTTTTGACATTCTCGCAAAGCTTACCGAATCCCCCAAAAGATTTTGACACTTTCACGTCCCAATCTCTAAAACTCCGGTGGAGAATCCTAAAATCAATGTTGACATGTTTAGAGGTTTTTTCAGCATTTTGGACATCCCGGTGAAAGTTTTGACATTCTCGCAAAGTTTTCCAAATCCCCGACAAGATTTTGACACTTTCAGGTCCAAATCTCTAAAACTAAGGTGGAGAATCCTAAAATCAATGTTGACAGGTTTAGAGTTTTTTTCAACATTTTGGAAATCCCGGTGAAACTTTTGACATCCTCGCCAAGTTTTCCAAATCCCCGACAAGATTTTGACACTTTCACGTCCAAATCTCTAAAACTCCGGTGGAGAATCCCAAAATCAATGTTGACATGTTTAGAGTTTTTTTTCAACATTTTGGACATCCCGGTGAAACTTTTGACATTCTCGCCAAGTTTTCCAAATCCCCCAAGAGATTTTGACACTTTCACATCCGAATCTCTAAAACTCCGGTGGAGAATCCTAAAATCAATGTTGACAGGTTTAGAGTTTTTTTCAACATTTTGGAAATCCCGGTGAAACTTTTGACATTCTCGCATTGTTTACCGAATCCCCCAAGAGATTTTGACACTTTCACGTCCAAATCTCTAAAACTCCGGTGGAGAATCCTAAAATCAATGTTGACATGTTTCGAGGTTTTTTCAACATTTTGGAAATCCCGGTGAAACTATTGATATTCACGGAAAGTTTTCCAAATCCCCGACAAGATTTTGACACTTTCACGTCCAAATCTCTAAAACTAAGGTGGAGAATCCTAAAATCAATGTTGACAGGTTTAGAGTTTTTTTCAACATTTTGGAAATCCCGGTGAAACTTTTGACATTCTCGCCAAGTTTTCCAAATCCCCGACAAGATTTTGACACTTTCACGTCCAAATCTCTAAAACTCCCTCGGAGAATCCTAAAATCAATGTTGACAGGTTTAGATTTTTTTCAATATTTTGGAAATTCCAATGAAACGTTTGACATTCTCGCAAAGTTTACAGAATCCCCCAAAAGATTTTGAGACTTTCACGTCCAAATCTCTAAAACTAAGGTGGAGAATCCTAAAATCAATGTTGACATGTTTAGAGGATTTTTTAACATTTTGGACATCCCGGTGAAACTTTTTACATTCTCGCAAAGTTTACAGAATCCCCCAAAAGATTTTGACACTTTCACGTCCAAATCTCTAAAACTCCCGTGGAGAATCCTAAAATCAATGTTGACATGTTTCGAGGTTTTTTCAACATTTTGGACATCCCGGTGAAACTTTTGACATTCTCGCCATGTTTTCCAAATCCCCGACAAGATTTTGACACTTTCCCGTCCAAAACTCTAAAACTCCCGCGGAGAATCCTAAAATCAATGTTGACAGGTTTAGAGTTTTTTTCAACATTTTGGAAATCCCGGTGAAACTTTTGACATTCTCGCAAAGTTTTCCGAATCCCCCGACAAGATTTTGACACTTTCACGGCCAAATCTCTAATACTCCCGCGGAGAATCCTAAAATCAATGTTGACAGGTTTAGAGTTTTTTTCAACATTTTGGCCATCCCGGTGAAACTTTTGACATTCTCGCCAAGTTTTCCAAATCCCCAACATTATTTTGACACTTTGCCGTCCAAATCTCTGAAACTCTGGTAGAGAGTCATAAAAAAAATATTGACATGTTTAGAGGTTTTTTTAACATTTTGGACATCCCGGTGAAACTTTTGACATTCTCGGAATCTTTACCGATTCCCCCAAGAGATTTTGACACTTTCACGTCCAAATCTCTAAAACTCCGGTGGAGAATCCTAAAATCAATGTTGACATGTTTAGAGTTTTTTTCAACATTTTGGAAATCCCGGTGAAACTTTTGACATCCTCGCAAAGTTTTCCAAATCCCCGACAAGATTTTGACACATTCACGTCCAAATCTCTAAAACTAAGGTGGAGAATCCTAAAATCAATGTTGACATGTTTCGAGGTTTTTTCAACATTTTGGACATCCCGGTGAAACTTTTGACATCCTCGCAAAGTTTTCCAAATCCCCGACAAGATTTTGACACTTTCAGGTCCAAATCTCTAAAACTCCCGTGGAGAATCCTAAAATCAATGGTGACAGGTTTAGAGTTTTTTCAACATTTTAAAAATTCCGGTGAAACTTTTGACATTCTCGCCAAGTTTTCCAAACCCGCGACATTATTTTGACACTTTCACGTCCAAATCTCTAAAACTCCGGTGGAGAATCCTAAAATCAATGTTGACATGTTTAGAGTTTTTGTCAACATTATGGAAATCCCGGTGAAGCTTTTGACATTCTCGCAAAGTTTACCGAATCCCCCAAGAGATTTTGACACTTTCACGTCCAAATCTCTAAAACTCCGGTGGAGAATCCTAAAATCAATGATGACATGTTTCGAGGTTTTTTCAACATTTTGGACATCCCGGTGAAACTTTTGACATCCTCGCAATGTTTACCGAATCCCCCAAGAGATTTTGACACTTTCACGTCCAAATCTCTAAAACTCCGGTGGAGAATCCTAAAATCAATGTTGACAGGTTTAGAGTTTTTTTCAACATTTTGGAAATTCCGGTGAAACTTTTGACATTCTCGCAAAGTTTACCGAATCCCCCAAGAGATTTTGACACTTTCACGTCCAAATCTCTAAAACTCCGGTGGTGAATCCTAAAATCAATGTTGACATGTTTCGAGGTTTTTTCAACATTTTGGAAATCCCGGTGAAACTTTTGACATTCACGGAAAGTTTTCCAAATCCCCGACAAGACTTTGACACTTTCACGTCCAAATCTCTAAAAATCCCGCGGAGAATCCTAAAATCAATGTTGACTGGTTTAGAGTTTTTTCAACATTTTGGAAATTCCGGTGAAACTTTTGATATTCTCGCAAAGTTTACCGAATCCCCCAAAAGATTTTGACACTTTCACGTCCAAATCTCTAAAACTCCAGTGGAGAATCCTAAAATCAATGTTGACATGTTTAGAGTTTTTTTCAACATTTTGGAAATCCCGGTGAAACCTTTGACATTCACGGAAAGATTTCCAAATCCCCGACAAGATTTTGACACTTTCACGTCCAAATCTCTAAAACTCCGGTGGAGAATCCCAAAATCAATGTTGACATGTCTAGAGTTTTTTTTCAACATTTTGGACATCCCGGTGAAACTTTTGACATTCTCGCAAAGTTTTCCAAATCCCCGACAAGATTTTGACACTTTCACGTCCAAATCTCTAAAACTCCGGTGGAGAATCCTAAAATCAATGTTGACAGGTTTAGAGTTTTTTTCAACATTTTGGAAATCCCGGTGAAACTTTTGACATTCTCGCAATGTTTACCGAATCCCCCAAGAGATTTTGACACTTTCACGTCCAAATCTCTAAAACTCCGGTGGAGAAGCTTAAAATCAATGTTGACATGTTTAGAGGTTTTTTCAACATTTTGGAAATCCCGGTGAAACTTTTGATATTCACGGAAAGTTTTCCAAATCCCCGACAAGATTTTGACACTTTCACGTCCAAATCTCTAAAACTCCGGTGGAGAATCCTAAAATCAATGTTGAAAAGTTTCGAGGTTTTTTCAACATTTTGGAAATTCCGGTGAAACTTTTAACATTCACGGAAAGTTTTCCAAATCCCCGACAAGATTTTGACACTTTCACGTCCAAATCTCTAAAAATCCCGCGGAGAATCCTAAAATCAATGTTGACAGGTTTAGATTTTTTTCAATATTTTGGAAATTCCGGTGAAACGTTTGACATTCTCGCAAAGTTTACCGAATCCAGCAAAAGATTTTGACACTTACAGGTCCAAATCTCTAAAACTCCCGTGGAGAATCCTAAAATCAATGTTGACATGTTTAGAGGATTTTTTAACATTTTGGACATCCCGGTGAAACTTTTGACATTCTCGCCATGTTTTCCAAATCCCCGACAAGATTTTGACACTTTCCCGTCCAAATCTCTGAAACTCTGGTAGAGAGTCATAAAAAGAGTATTGACATGTTTAGAGTTTTTTTCAACATTTTGGAAATCCAGGTGAAACTTTTGACATTCTCACAAAGCTTACCGAATCCCCCAAAAGATTTTGACACTTTCACGTCCCAATCTCTAAAACTCCGGTGGAGAATCCTAAAATCAATGTTGACATGTTTAGAGGTTTTTTCAGCATTTTGGACATCCCGGTGAAAGTTTTGACATTCTCGCAAAGCTTTCCAAATCCCCGACAAGATTTTGACACATTCACGTCCAAATCTCTAAAACTCCGGTGGAGAATCCTAAAATCAATGTTGACATGTTTCGAGGTTTTTTCAACATTTTGGACATCCCGGTGAAACTTTTGACATCCTCGCAAAGTTTTCCAAATCCCCGACAAGATTTTGACACTTTCACGTCCAAATATCTAAAACTCCGGTGGAGAATCCTAAAATCAATGTTGACAGGTTTAGAGTTTTTTTCAACATTTTGGACATCCCGGTGAAACTTTTGACATTCTCGCAATGTTTACCGAATCCCCCAAGAGATTTTGACACTTTCACGTCCAAATCTCTAAAACTCCGGTGGAGAATCCTAAAATCAATGTTGACAGGTTTAGAGTTTTTTTCAACATTTTGGAAATTCCGGTGAAACTTTTGACATTCTCGCAAAGTTTACCGAATCCCCCAAGAGATTTTGACACTTTCACGTCCAAAATCTGAAACTCTGGTAGAGAGTCACAAAATAATTATTGACATGTTTCGAGGTTTTTTCAACATTTTGGACATCCCGGTGAAACTTTTGACATTCACGCAAAGTTTTCCAAATCCCCGACAAGACTTTGACACTTTCACGTCCAAACCTCTAAAACTCCGGTGGAGAATCCTAAAATCAATGTTGACATGTTTCGAGGTTTTTTCAACATTTTGGACATCCCGGTGAAACTTTTGACATCCTCGCAAAGTTTTCCAAATCCCCGACAAGATTTTGACACTTTCACGTCCAAATCTCTAAAACTCCCGTGGAGAATCCTAAAATCAATGGTGACAGGTTTAGAGTTTTTTCAACATTTTAAAAATTCCGGTGAAACTTTTGACATTCTCGCCAAGTTTTCCAAACCCCCGACATTATTTTGACACTTTCACGTCCAAATCTCTAAAACTCCGGTGGAGAATCCTAAAATCAATGGTGACAGGTTTAGAGATTTTCAACATTTTAAAAATTCCGGTGAAACTTTTGACATTCTCGCCAAGTTTTCCAAACCCCCGACATTATTTTGACACTTTCACGTCCAAATCTCTAAAACTCCGGTGGAGAATCCTAAAATCAATGTTGACATGTTTAGAGTTTTTTTCAACATTTTGGACATCCCGGTGAAACTTTTGACATTCTCGCAAAGTTTTCCAAATCCCCGACATTATTTTGACACTTTGCCGTCCAAATCTCTGAAACTCTGGTAGAGAGTCACAAAAAGAGTATTGACATGTTTAGAGTTTTTTTCAACATTTTGGAAATCCAGGTGAAACTTTTGACATTCTCACAAAGCTTACCGAATCCCCCAAAAGATTTTGACACTTTCACGTCCAAATCTCTAAAACTCCGGTGGAGAATCCTAAAATCAATGTTGAGATGTTTAGAGTTTTTTTCAACATTTTGGAAATCCCGGTGAAACTTTTGACATTCTCGCAAAGTTTACCGAAACCCCCAAGAGATTTTGACACTTTCACGTCCAAATCTCTAAAACTCCGGTGGAGAATCCTAAAATCAATATTGACATGTTTCGAGGTTTTTTCAACATTTTGGAAATCCCGGTGAAACTTTTGACATTCACGGAAAGTTTTCCAAATCCCCGACAAGATTTTGACACTTTCACGTCCAAATCTCTAAAAATCCCGCGGAGAATCCTAAAATCAATGTTGACTGGTTTAGAGTTTTTTCAACATTTTGGAAATTCCGGTGAAACTTTTGACATTCTCGCAAAGTTTACCGAATCCCCCAAAAGATTTTGACACTTTCACGTCCAAATCTCTAAAACTCTGCTGGAGAATCCTAAAATCAATGTTGACATGTTTAGAGTTTTTTTCAACATTTTGGAAATCCCGGTGAAACTTTTGACATTCACGGAAAGTTTTCCAAATCCCCGACAAGATTTTGACACTTTCACGTCCAAATCTCTAAAACTCCGGTGGAGAATCCCAAAATCAATGTTGACATGTTTAGAGTTTTTTTTCAACATTTTGGACATCCCGGTGAAACTTTTGACATTCTCGCCAAGTTTTCCAAATCCCCCAAGAGATTTTGACACTTTCACATCCGAATCTCTAAAACTCCGGTGGAGAATCCTAAAATCAATGTTGACAGGTTTAGAGTTTTTTTCAACATTTTGGAAATCCCGGTGAAACTTTTGACATTCTCGCATTGTTTACCGAATCCCCCAAGAGATTTTGACACTTTCACGTCCAAATCTCTAAAACTCCGGTGGAGAATCCTAAAATCAATGTTGACATGTTTCGAGGTTTTTTCAACATTTTGGAAATCCCGGTGAAACTATTGATATTCACGGAAAGTTTTCCAAATCCCCGACAAGATTTTGACACTTTCACGTCCAAATCTCTAAAACTAAGGTGGAGAATCCTAAAATCAATGTTGACAGGTTTAGAGTTTTTTTCAACATTTTGGAAATCCCGGTGAAACTTTTGACATTCTCGCCAAGTTTTCCAAATCCCCGACAAGATTTTGACACTTTCACGTCCAAATCTCTAAAACTCCCTCGGAGAATCCTAAAATCAATGTTGACAGGTTTAGATTTTTTTCAATATTTTGGAAATTCCAATGAAACGTTTGACATTCTCGCAAAGTTTACAGAATCCCCCAAAAGATTTTGAGACTTTCACGTCCAAATCTCTAAAACTAAGGTGGAGAATCCTAAAATCAATGTTGACATGTTTAGAGGATTTTTTAACATTTTGGACATCCCGGTGAAACTTTTTACATTCTCGCAAAGTTTACAGAATCCCCCAAAAGATTTTGACACTTTCACGTCCAAATCTCTAAAACTCCCGTGGAGAATCCTAAAATCAATGTTGACATGTTTCGAGGTTTTTTCAACATTTTGGACATCCCGGTGAAACTTTTGACATTCTCGCCATGTTTTCCAAATCCCCGACAAGATTTTGACACTTTCCCGTCCAAAACTCTAAAACTCCCGCGGAGAATCCTAAAATCAATGTTGACAGGTTTAGAGTTTTTTTCAACATTTTGGAAATCCCGGTGAAACTTTTGACATTCTCGCAAAGTTTTCCGAATCCCCCGACAAGATTTTGACACTTTCACGGCCAAATCTCTAATACTCCCGCGGAGAATCCTAAAATCAATGTTGACAGGTTTAGAGTTTTTTTCAACATTTTGGCCATCCCGGTGAAACTTTTGACATTCTCGCCAAGTTTTCCAAATCCCCAACATTATTTTGACACTTTGCCGTCCAAATCTCTGAAACTCTGGTAGAGAGTCATAAAAAAAATATTGACATGTTTAGAGGTTTTTTTAACATTTTGGACATCCCGGTGAAACTTTTGACATTCTCGGAATCTTTACCGATTCCCCCAAGAGATTTTGACACTTTCACGTCCAAATCTCTAAAACTCCGGTGGAGAATCCTAAAATCAATGTTGACATGTTTAGAGTTTTTTTCAACATTTTGGAAATCCCGGTGAAACTTTTGACATCCTCGCAAAGTTTTCCAAATCCCCGACAAGATTTTGACACATTCACGTCCAAATCTCTAAAACTAAGGTGGAGAATCCTAAAATCAATGTTGACATGTTTCGAGGTTTTTTCAACATTTTGGACATCCCGGTGAAACTTTTGACATCCTCGCAAAGTTTTCCAAATCCCCGACAAGATTTTGACACTTTCAGGTCCAAATCTCTAAAACTCCCGTGGAGAATCCTAAAATCAATGGTGACAGGTTTAGAGTTTTTTCAACATTTTAAAAATTCCGGTGAAACTTTTGACATTCTCGCCAAGTTTTCCAAATCCCCGACAAGATTTTGACACATTCACGTCCAAATCTCTAAAACTAAGGTGGAGAATCCTAAAATCAATGTTGACAGGTTTCGAGGTTTTTTCAACATTTTGGACATCCCGGTGAAACTTTTGACATCCTCGCAAAGTTTTCCAAATCCCCGACAAGATTTTGACACTTTCAGGTCCAAATCTCTTAAACTCCCGTGGAGAATCCTAAAATCAATGGTGACAGGTTGAGAGTTTTTTCAACATTTTAAAAATTCCGGTGAAACTTTTGACATCCTCGCAAAGTTTTCCAAATCCCCGACAAGATTTTGACACTTTCACGTCCAAATCTCTAAAACTCCGGTGGAGAATCCTAAAATCAATGTTGACAGGTTTGGAGTTTTTTTCAACATTTTGGACATCCCGGTGAAACTTTTGACATCCACGGAAAGATTTCCAAATCCCCGACAAGATTTTGACACTTTCACGTCCAAATCTCTAAAACTCCGGTGGAGAATCCTAAAATCAATGTTGACATGTTTCGAGGTTTTTCAACATTTTGGAAATCCCGGTGAAACTTTTGACATTCATGCAAAGTTTTCCGAATCCCCGACATTATTTTGACACTTTGCCGTCCAACTCTCTGAAACTCTGGTAGAGAGTCATAAAAAGAATTTTGACATGTTTAGAGTTTTTTTCAACATTTTGGACATCCCGGTGAAACTTTTGACATTCTCGCAAAGTTTTCCAAATCCCCGACATTATTTTGACACTTTGCCGTCCAACTCTCTGAAACTCTGGTAGAGAGTCACAAAAAGAGTATTGACATGTTTAGAGTTTTTTTCAACATTTTGGAAATCCAGGTGAAACTTTTGACATTCTCACAAAGCTTACCGAATCCCCCAAAAGATTTTGACACTTTCACGTCCAAATCTCTAAAACTCCGGTGGAGAATCCTAAATTCAATGTTGACAGGTTTAGAGTTTTTTTCAACATTTTGGAAATCCCGGTGAAACTTTTGACATTCTCGCAAAGTTTACCGAAACCCCCAAGAGATTTTGACACTTTCACGTCCAAATCTCTAAAACTCCGGTGGAGAATCCTAAAATCAATATTGACATGTTTCGAGGTTTTTTCAACATTTTGGAAATCCCGGTGAAACTTTTGACATTCACGGAAAGTTTTCCAAATCCCCGACAAGATTTTGACACTTTCACGTCCAAATCTCTAAAAATCCCGCGGAGAATCCTAAAATCAATGTTGACAGGTTTAGATTTTTTTCAATATTTTGGAAATTCCGGTGAAACGTTTGACATTCTCGCAAAGTTTACCGAATCCACCAAAAGATTTTGACACTTACAGGTCCAAATCTCTAAAACTCCCGTGGAGAATCCTAAAATCAATGTTGACATGTTTAGAGGATTTTTTAACATTTTGGACATCCCGGTGAAACTTTTGACATTCTCGCCATGTTTTCCAAATCCCCGACAAGATTTTGACACTTTCCCGTCCAAATCTCTGAAACTCTGGTAGAGAGTCATAAAAAGAGTATTGACATGTTTAGAGTTTTTTTCAACATTTTGGAAATCCAGGTGAAACTTTTGACATTCTCACAAAGCTTACCGAATCCCCCAAAAGATTTTGACACTTTCACGTCCCAATCTCTAAAACTCCGGTGGAGAATCCTAAAATCAATGTTGACATGTTTAGAGGTTTTTTCAGCATTTTGGACATCCCGGTGAAAGTTTTGACATTCTCGCAAAGCTTTCCAAATCCCCGACAAGATTTTGACACATTCACGTCCAAATCTCTAAAACTCCGGTGGAGAATCCTAAAATCAATGTTGACATGTTTCGAGGTTTTTTCAACATTTTGGACATCCCGGTGAAACTTTTGACATCCTCGCAAAGTTTTCCAAATCCCCGACAAGATTTTGACACTTTCACGTCCAAATATCTAAAACTCCGGTGGAGAATCCTAAAATCAATGTTGACAGGTTTAGAGTTTTTTTCAACATTTTGGACATCCCGGTGAAACTTTTGACATTCTCGCAATGTTTACCGAATCCCCCAAGAGATTTTGACACTTTCACGTCCAAATCTCTAAAACTCCGGTGGAGAATCCTAAAATCAATGTTGACAGGTTTAGAGTTTTTTTCAACATTTTGGAAATTCCGGTGAAACTTTTGACATTCTCGCAAAGTTTACCGAATCCCCCAAGAGATTTTGACACTTTCACGTCCAAAATCTGAAACTCTGGTAGAGAGTCACAAAATAATTATTGACATGTTTAGAGTTTTTTTCAACATTTTGGACATCCCGGTGAAACTTTTGACATTCACGCAAAGTTTTCCAAATCCCCCAAAAGATTTTGACACTTTTACGTCCAAACCTCTAAAACTCCGGTGGAGAATCCTAAAATCAATGATGACATGTTTAGAGGTTTTTTCAACATTTTGTAAATCCCGGTGAAACTTTTGACATTCTCGCAAAGTTTACCGAATCCCCCAAGAGATTTTGACACTTTCACGTCCAAATCTCTAAAACTCCGGTGGAGAATCCTAAAATCAATATTGACATGTTTCGAGGTTTTTTCAACATTTTGGAAATCCCGGTGAAACTTTTGACATCCTCGCAAAGTTTTCCAAATCCCCGACAAGACTTTGACACTTTCACGTCCAAATCTCTAAAAGTCCGGTGGAGAATCCTAAAATCAATGTTGACATGTTTCGAGGTTTTTTCAACATTTTGGACATCCCGGTGAAACTTTTGACATCCTCGCAAAGTTTTCCAAATCCCCGACAAGATTTTGACACTTTCCCGTCCAAATCTCTAAAACTCCGGTGGAGAATCCTAAAATCAATGTTGACATGTTTCGAGGTTTTTCAACATTTTGGAAATCCCGGTGAAACGTTTGACATTCTCGCAAAGTTTTCCGAATCACCGACATTATTTTGACACTTTGCCGTCCAACTCTCTGAAACTCTGGTAGAGAGACATAAAAAGAATATTGACATGTTTAGAGTTTTTTTCAACATTTTGGAAATTCCGGTGAAACTTTTGACATTCTCGCCAAGTTTTCCAAACCCCCGACATTATTTTGACACTTTCACGTCCAAATCTCTAAAACTCCGGTGGAGAATCCTAAAATCAATGGTGACAGGTTTAGAGATTTTCAACATTTTAAAAATTCCGGTGAAACTTTTGACATTCTCGCCAAGTTTTCCAAACCCCCGACATTATTTTGACACTTTCACGTCCAAATCTCTAAAAGTCCGGTGGAGAATCCTAAAATCAATGTTGACATGTTTCGAGGTTTTTTCAACATTTTGGACATCCCGGTGAAACTTTTGACATTCTCGCAAAGTTTTCCAAATCCCCGACATTATTTTGACACTTTGCCGTCCAAATCTCTGAAACTCTGGTAGAGAGTCACAAAAAGAGTATTGACATGTTTAGAGTTTTTTTCAACATTTTGGAAATCCAGGTGAAACTTTTGACATTCTCACAAAGCTTACCGAATCCCCCAAAAGATTTTGACACTTTCACGTCCAAATCTCTAAAACTCCGGTGGAGAATCCTAAAATCAATGTTGACAGGTTTAGAGTTTTTTTCAACATTTTGGAAATCCCGGTGAAACTTTTGACATTCTCGCAAAGTTTACCGAAACCCCCAAGAGATTTTGACACTTTCACGTCCAAATCTCTAAAACTCCGGTGGAGAATCCTAAAATCAATATTGACATGTTTCGAGGTTTTTTCAACATTTTGGAAATCCCGGTGAAACTTTTGACATTCACGGAAAGTTTTCCAAATCCCCGACAAGATTTTGACACTTTCACGTCCAAATCTCTAAAACTCTGCTGGAGAATCCTAAAATCAATGTTGACATGTTTAGAGTTTTTTTCAACATTTTGGAAATCCCGGTGAAACTTTTGACATTCACGGAAAGTTTTCCAAATCCCCGACAAGATTTTGACACTTTCACGTCCAAATCTCTAAAACTCCGGTGGAGAATCCCAAAATCAATGTTGACATGTTTAGAGTTTTTTTTCAACATTTTGGACATCCCGGTGAAACTTTTGACATTCTCGCCAAGTTTTCCAAATCCCCCAAGAGATTTTGACACTTTCACATCCGAATCTCTAAAACTCCGGTGGAGAATCCTAAAATCAATGTTGACAGGTTTAGAGTTTTTTTCAACATTTTGGAAATCCCGGTGAAACTTTTGACATTCTCGCATTGTTTACCGAATCCCCCAAGAGATTTTGACACTTTCACGTCCAAATCTCTAAAACTCCGGTGGAGAATCCTAAAATCAATGTTGACATGTTTCGAGGTTTTTTCAACATTTTGGAAATCCCGGTGAAACTATTGATATTCACGGAAAGTTTTCCAAATCCCCGACAAGATTTTGACACTTTCACGTCCAAATCTCTAAAACTAAGGTGGAGAATCCTAAAATCAATGTTGACAGGTTTAGAGTTTTTTTCAACATTTTGGAAATCCCGGTGAAACTTTTGACATTCTCGCCAAGTTTTCCAAATCCCCGACAAGATTTTGACACTTTCACGTCCAAATCTCTAAAACTCCCTCGGAGAATCCTAAAATCAATGTTGACAGGTTTAGATTTTTTTCAATATTTTGGAAATTCCAATGAAACGTTTGACATTCTCGCAAAGTTTACAGAATCCCCCAAAAGATTTTGAGACTTTCACGTCCAAATCTCTAAAACTCCGGTGGAGAATCCTAAAATCAATGTTGACATGTCTCGAGGTTTTTTCAACATTTTGGACATCCCGGTGAAACTTTTGACATCCTCGCAATGTTTACCGAATCCCCCAAGAGATTTTGACACTTTCACGTCCAAATCTCTAAAACTCCGGTGGAGAATCCTAAAATCAATGTTGACAGGTTTAGAGCTTTTTTCAACATTTTGGACATCCCGGTGAAACTTTTGACATCCTCGCAAAGTTTTCCAAATCCCCGACAAGATTTTGACACTTTCAGGTCCAAATCTCTTAAACTCCCGTGGAGAATCCTAAAATCAATGGTGACAGGTTTAGAGTTTTTTCAACATTTTAAAAATTCCGGTGAAACTTTTGACATCCTCGCAAAGATTTCCAAATCCCCGACAAGATTTTGACACTTTCACGTCCAAATCTCTAAAACTCCGGTGGAGAATCCTAAAATCAATGTTGACAGGTTTGGAGTTTTTTTCAACATTTTGGACATCCCGGTGAAACTTTTGACATCCACGGAAAGATTTCCAAATCCCCGACAAGATTTTGACACTTTCACGTCCAAATCTCTAAAACTCCGGTGGAGAATCCTAAAATCAATGTTGACATGTTTCGAGGTTTTTCAACATTTTGGAAATCCCGGTGAAACTTTTGACATTCATGCAAAGTTTTCCGAATCCCCGACATTATTTTGACACTTTGCCGTCCAACTCTCTGAAACTCTGGTAGAGAGTCATAAAAAGAATTTTGACATGTTTAGAGTTTTTTTCAACATTTTGGACATCCCGGTGAAACTTTTGACATTCTCGCAAAGTTTTCCAAATCCCCGACATTATTTTGACACTTTGCCGTCCAACTCTCTGAAACTCTGGTAGAGAGTCACAAAAAGAGTATTGACATGTTTAGAGTTTTTTTCAACATTTTGGAAATCCAGGTGAAACTTTTGACATTCTCACAAAGCTTACCGAATCCCCCAAAAGATTTTGACACTTTCACGTCCAAATCTCTAAAACTCCGGTGGAGAATCCTAAAATCAATGTTGACATGTTTCGAGGTTTTTCAACATTTTGGAAATCCCGGTGAAACGTTTGACATTCTCGCAAAGTTTTCCGAATCACCGACATTATTTTGACACTTTGCCGTCCAACTCTCTGAAACTCTGGTAGAGAGACATAAAAAGAATATTGACATGTTTAGAGTTTTTTTCAACATTTTGGAAATTCCGGTGAAACTTTTGACATTCTCGCCAAGTTTTCCAAACCCCCGACATTATTTTGACACTTTCACGTCCAAATCTCTAAAACTCCGGTGGAGAATCCTAAAATCAATGGTGACAGGTTTAGAGATTTTCAACATTTTAAAAATTCCGGTGAAACTTTTGACATTCTCGCCAAGTTTTCCAAACCCCCGACATTATTTTGACACTTTCACGTCCAAATCTCTAAAACTCCGGTGGAGAATCCTAAAATCAATGTTGACATGTTTAGAGTTTTTTTCAACATTTTGGACATCCCGGTGAAACTTTTGACATTCTCGCAAAGTTTTCCAAATCCCCGACATTATTTTGACACTTTGCCGTCCAAATCTCTGAAACTCTGGTAGAGAGTCACAAAAAGAGTATTGACATGTTTAGAGTTTTTTTCAACATTTTGGAAATCCAGGTGAAACTTTTGACATTCTCACAAAGCTTACCGAATCCCCCAAAAGATTTTGACACTTTCACGTCCAAATCTCTAAAACTCCGGTGGAGAATCCTAAAATCAATGTTGACAGGTTTAGAGTTTTTTTCAACATTTTGGAAATCCCGGTGAAACTTTTGACATTCTCGCAAAGTTTACCGAAACCCCCAAGAGATTTTGACACTTTCACGTCCAAATCTCTAAAACTCCGGTGGAGAATCCTAAAATCAATATTGACATGTTTCGAGGTTTTTTCAACATTTTGGAAATCCCGGTGAAACTTTTGACATTCACGGAAAGTTTTCCAAATCCCCGACAAGATTTTGACACTTTCACGTCCAAATCTCTAAAACTCTGCTGGAGAATCCTAAAATCAATGTTGACATGTTTAGAGTTTTTTTCAACATTTTGGAAATCCCGGTGAAACTTTTGACATTCACGGAAAGTTTTCCAAATCCCCGACAAGATTTTGACACTTTCACGTCCAAATCTCTAAAACTCCGGTGGAGAATCCCAAAATCAATGTTGACATGTTTAGAGTTTTTTTTCAACATTTTGGACATCCCGGTGAAACTTTTGACATTCTCGCCAAGTTTTCCAAATCCCCCAAGAGATTTTGACACTTTCACATCCGAATCTCTAAAACTCCGGTGGAGAATCCTAAAATCAATGTTGACAGGTTTAGAGTTTTTTTCAACATTTTGGAAATCCCGGTGAAACTTTTGACATTCTCGCATTGTTTACCGAATCCCCCAAGAGATTTTGACACTTTCACGTCCAAATCTCTAAAACTCCGGTGGAGAATCCTAAAATCAATGTTGACATGTTTCGAGGTTTTTTCAACATTTTGGAAATCCCGGTGAAACTATTGATATTCACGGAAAGTTTTCCAAATCCCCGACAAGATTTTGACACTTTCACGTCCAAATCTCTAAAACTAAGGTGGAGAATCCTAAAATCAATGTTGACAGGTTTAGAGTTTTTTTCAACATTTTGGAAATCCCGGTGAAACTTTTGACATTCTCGCCAAGTTTTCCAAATCCCCGACAAGATTTTGACACTTTCACGTCCAAATCTCTAAAACTCCCTCGGAGAATCCTAAAATCAATGTTGACAGGTTTAGATTTTTTTCAATATTTTGGAAATTCCAATGAAACGTTTGACATTCTCGCAAAGTTTACAGAATCCCCCAAAAGATTTTGAGACTTTCACGTCCAAATCTCTAAAACTCCGGTGGAGAATCCTAAAATCAATGTTGACATGTCTCGAGGTTTTTTCAACATTTTGGACATCCCGGTGAAACTTTTGACATCCTCGCAATGTTTACCGAATCCCCCAAGAGATTTTGACACTTTCACGTCCAAATCTCTAAAACTCCGGTGGAGAATCCTAAAATCAATGTTGACAGGTTTAGAGCTTTTTTCAACATTTGGACATCCCGGTGAAACTTTTGACATCCTCGCAAAGTTTTCCAAATCCCCGACAAGATTTTGACACTTTCAGGTCCAAATCTCTTAAACTCCCGTGGAGAATCCTAAAATCAATGGTGACAGGTTTAGAGTTTTTTCAACATTTTAAAAATTCCGGTGAAACTTTTGACATCCTCGCAAAGTTTTCCAAATCCCCGACAAGATTTTGACACTTTCACGTCCAAATCTCTAAAACTCCGGTGGAGAATCCTAAAATCAATGTTGACAGGTTTGGAGTTTTTTTCAACATTTTGGACATCCCGGTGAAACTTTTGACATCCACGGAAAGATTTCCAAATCCCCGACAAGATTTTGACACTTTCACGTCCAAATCTCTAAAACTCCGGTGGAGAATCCTAAAATCAATGTTGACATGTTTCGAGGTTTTTCAACATTTTGGAAATCCCGGTGAAACTTTTGACATTCATGCAAAGTTTTCCGAATCCCCGACATTATTTTGACACTTTGCCGTCCAACTCTCTGAAACTCTGGTAGAGAGTCATAAAAAGAATTTTGACATGTTTAGAGTTTTTTTCAACATTTTGGACATCCCGGTGAAACTTTTGACATTCTCGCAAAGTTTTCCAAATCCCCGACATTATTTTGACACTTTGCCGTCCAACTCTCTGAAACTCTGGTAGAGAGTCACAAAAAGAGTATTGACATGTTTAGAGTTTTTTTCAACATTTTGGAAATCCAGGTGAAACTTTTGACATTCTCACAAAGCTTACCGAATCCCCCAAAAGATTTTGACACTTTCACGTCCAAATCTCTAAAACTCCGGTGGAGAATCCTAAAATCAATGTTGACAGGTTTAGAGTTTTTTTCAACATTTTGGAAATCCCGGTGAAACTTTTGACATTCTCGCAAAGTTTACCGAATCCCCCGACAAGATTTTGACACTTTCACGGCCAAATCTCTAAAACTCCGGTGGAGAATCCTAAAATCAATATTGACATGTTTCGAGGTTTTTTCAACATTTTGGAAATCCCGGTGAAACTTTTGACATTCACGGAAAGTTTTCCAAATCCCCGACAAGATTTTGACACTTTCACGTCCAAATCTCTAAAAATCCCGCGGAGAATCCTAAAATCAATGTTGACAGGTTTAGATTTTTTTCAATATTTTGGAAATTCCGGTGAAACGTTTGACATTCTCGCAAAGTTTACCGAATCCACCAAAAGATTTTGACACTTACAGGTCCAAATCTCTAAAACTCCCGTGGAGAATCCTAAAATCAATGTTGACATGTTTAGAGGATTTTTTAACATTTTGGACATCCCGGTGAAACTTTTGACATTCTCGCCATGTTTTCCAAATCCCCGACAAGATTTTGACACTTTTTCGTCCAAATCTCTGAAACTCTGGTAGAGAGTCATAAAAAGAGTATTGACATGTTTAGAGTTTTTTTCAACATTTTGGAAATCCAGGTGAAACTTTTGACATTCTCACAAAGCTTACCGAATCCCCCAAAAGATTTTGACACTTTCACGTCCCAATCTCTAAAACTCCGGTGGAGAATCCTAAAATCAATGTTGACATGTTTAGAGGTTTTTTCAGCATTTTGGACATCCCGGTGAAAGTTTTGACATTCTCGCAAAGCTTTCCAAATCCCCGACAAGATTTTGACACATTCACGTCCAAATCTCTAAAACTCCGGTGGAGAATCCTAAAATCAATGTTGACATGTTTCGAGGTTTTTTCAACATTTTGGACATCCCGGTGAAACTTTTGACATCCTCGCAAAGTTTTCCAAATCCCCGACAAGATTTTGACACTTTCACGTCCAAATATCTAAAACTCCGGTGGAGAATCCTAAAATCGATTTTGACAGGTTTAGAGTTTTTTTCAACATTTTGGACATCCCGGTGAAACTTTTGACATTCTCGCAATGTTTACCGAATCCCCCAAGAGATTTTGACACTTTCACGTCCAAATCTCTAAAACTCCGGTGGAGAATCCTAAAATCAATGTTGACAGGTTTAGAGTTTTTTTCAACATTTTGGAAATTCCGGTGAAACTTTTGACATTCTCGCAAAGTTTACCGAATCCCCCAAGAGATTTTGACACTTTCACGTCCAAAATCTGAAACTCTGGTAGAGAGTCACAAAATAATTATTGACATGTTTAGAGTTTTTTTCAACATTTTGGAAATTCCGGTGAAACTTTTGACATTCTCGCCAAGTTTTCCAAACCCCCGACATTATTTTGACACTTTCACGTCCAAATCTCTAAAACTCCGGTGGAGAATCCTAAAATCAATGGTGACAGGTTTAGAGATTTTCAACATTTTAAAAATTCCGGTGAAACTTTTGACATTCTCGCCAAGTTTTCCAAACCCCCGACATTATTTTGACACTTTCACGTCCAAATCTCTAAAACTCCGGTGGAGAATCCTAAAATCAATGTTGACATGTTTAGAGTTTTTTTCAACATTTTGGACATCCCGGTGAAACTTTTGACATTCTCGCAAAGTTTTCCAAATCCCCGACATTATTTTGACACTTTGCCGTCCAAATCTCTGAAACTCTGGTAGAGAGTCACAAAAAGAGTATTGACATGTTTAGAGTTTTTTTCAACATTTTGGAAATCCAGGTGAAACTTTTGACATTCTCACAAAGCTTACCGAATCCCCCAAAAGATTTTGACACTTTCACGTCCAAATCTCTAAAACTCCGGTGGAGAATCCTAAAATCAATGTTGACAGGTTTAGAGTTTTTTTCAACATTTTGGAAATCCCGGTGAAACTTTTGACATTCTCGCAAAGTTTACCGAAACCCCCAAGAGATTTTGACACTTTCACGTCCAAATCTCTAAAACTCCGGTGGAGAATCCTAAAATCAATATTGACATGTTTCGAGGTTTTTTCAACATTTTGGAAATCCCGGTGAAACTTTTGACATTCACGGAAAGTTTTCCAAATCCCCGACAAGATTTTGACACTTTCACGTCCAAATCTCTAAAACTCTGCTGGAGAATCCTAAAATCAATGTTGACATGTTTAGAGTTTTTTTCAACATTTTGGAAATCCCGGTGAAACTTTTGACATTCACGGAAAGTTTTCCAAATCCCCGACAAGATTTTGACACTTTCACGTCCAAATCTCTAAAACTCCGGTGGAGAATCCCAAAATCAATGTTGACATGTTTAGAGTTTTTTTTCAACATTTTGGACATCCCGGTGAAACTTTTGACATTCTCGCCAAGTTTTCCAAATCCCCCAAGAGATTTTGACACTTTCACATCCGAATCTCTAAAACTCCGGTGGAGAATCCTAAAATCAATGTTGACAGGTTTAGAGTTTTTTTCAACATTTTGGAAATCCCGGTGAAACTTTTGACATTCTCGCATTGTTTACCGAATCCCCCAAGAGATTTTGACACTTTCACGTCCAAATCTCTAAAACTCCGGTGGAGAATCCTAAAATCAATGTTGACATGTTTCGAGGTTTTTTCAACATTTTGGAAATCCCGGTGAAACTATTGATATTCACGGAAAGTTTTCCAAATCCCCGACAAGATTTTGACACTTTCACGTCCAAATCTCTAAAACTAAGGTGGAGAATCCTAAAATCAATGTTGACAGGTTTAGAGTTTTTTTCAACATTTTGGAAATCCCGGTGAAACTTTTGACATTCTCGCCAAGTTTTCCAAATCCCCGACAAGATTTTGACACTTTCACGTCCAAATCTCTAAAACTCCCTCGGAGAATCCTAAAATCAATGTTGACAGGTTTAGATTTTTTTCAATATTTTGGAAATTCCAATGAAACGTTTGACATTCTCGCAAAGTTTACAGAATCCCCCAAAAGATTTTGAGACTTTCACGTCCAAATCTCTAAAACTCCGGTGGAGAATCCTAAAATCAATGTTGACATGTCTCGAGGTTTTTTCAACATTTTGGACATCCCGGTGAAACTTTTGACATCCTCGCAATGTTTACCGAATCCCCCAAGAGATTTTGACACTTTCACGTCCAAATCTCTAAAACTCCGGTGGAGAATCCTAAAATCAATGTTGACAGGTTTAGAGCTTTTTTCAACATTTTGGACATCCCGGTGAAACTTTTGACATCCTCGCAAAGTTTTCCAAATCCCCGACAAGATTTTGACACTTTCAGGTCCAAATCTCTTAAACTCCCGTGGAGAATCCTAAAATCAATGGTGACAGGTTTAGAGTTTTTTCAACATTTTAAAAATTCCGGTGAAACTTTTGACATCCTCGCAAAGTTTTCCAAATCCCCGACAAGATTTTGACACTTTCACGTCCAAATCTCTAAAACTCCGGTGGAGAATCCTAAAATCAATGTTGACAGGTTTGGAGTTTTTTTCAACATTTTGGACATCCCGGTGAAACTTTTGACATCCACGGAAAGATTTCCAAATCCCCGACAAGATTTTGACACTTTCACGTCCAAATCTCTAAAACTCCGGTGGAGAATCCTAAAATCAATGTTGACATGTTTCGAGGTTTTTCAACATTTTGGAAATCCCGGTGAAACTTTTGACATTCATGCAAAGTTTTCCGAATCCCCGACATTATTTTGACACTTTGCCGTCCAACTCTCTGAAACTCTGGTAGAGAGTCATAAAAAGAATTTTGACATGTTTAGAGTTTTTTTCAACATTTTGGACATCCCGGTGAAACTTTTGACATTCTCGCCAAGTTTTCCAAACCCCCGACATTATTTTGACACTTTCACGTCCAAATCTCTAAAACTCCGGTGGAGAATCCTAAAATCAATGGTGACAGGTTTAGAGATTTTCAACATTTTAAAAATTCCGGTGAAACTTTTGACATTCTCGCCAAGTTTTCCAAATCCCCGACAAGATTTTGACACTTTCACGTCCAAATCTCTAAAACTCCCTCGGAGAATCCTAAAATCAATGTTGACAGGTTTAGATTTTTTTCAATATTTTGGAAATTCCAATGAAACGTTTGACATTCTCGCAAAGTTTACAGAATCCCCCAAAAGATTTTGAGACTTTCACGTCCAAATCTCTAAAACTCCGGTGGAGAATCCTAAAATCAATGTTGACATGTCTCGAGGTTTTTTCAACATTTTGGACATCCCGGTGAAACTTTTGACATCCTCGCAATGTTTACCGAATCCCCCAAGAGATTTTGACACTTTCACGTCCAAATCTCTAAAACTCCGGTGGAGAATCCTAAAATCAATGTTGACAGGTTTAGAGCTTTTTTCAACATTTGGACATCCCGGTGAAACTTTTGACATCCTCGCAAAGTTTTCCAAATCCCCGACAAGATTTTGACACTTTCAGGTCCAAATCTCTTAAACTCCCGTGGAGAATCCTAAAATCAATGGTGACAGGTTTAGAGTTTTTTCAACATTTTAAAAATTCCGGTGAAACTTTTGACATCCTCGCAAAGTTTTCCAAATCCCCGACAAGATTTTGACACTTTCACGTCCAAATCTCTAAAACTCCGGTGGAGAATCCTAAAATCAATGTTGACAGGTTTGGAGTTTTTTTCAACATTTTGGACATCCCGGTGAAACTTTTGACATCCACGGAAAGATTTCCAAATCCCCGACAAGATTTTGACACTTTCACGTCCAAATCTCTAAAACTCCGGTGGAGAATCCTAAAATCAATGTTGACATGTTTCGAGGTTTTTCAACATTTTGGAAATCCCGGTGAAACTTTTGACATTCATGCAAAGTTTTCCGAATCCCCGACATTATTTTGACACTTTGCCGTCCAACTCTCTGAAACTCTGGTAGAGAGTCATAAAAAGAATTTTGACATGTTTAGAGTTTTTTTCAACATTTTGGACATCCCGGTGAAACTTTTGACATTCTCGCCAAGTTTTCCAAACCCCCGACATTATTTTGACACTTTCACGTCCAAATCTCTAAAACTCCGGTGGAGAATCCTAAAATCAATGGTGACAGGTTTAGAGATTTTCAACATTTTAAAAATTCCGGTGAAACTTTTGACATTCTCGCCAAGTTTTCCAAACCCCCGACATTATTTTGACACTTTCACGTCCAAATCTCTAAAACTCCGGTGGAGAATCCTAAAATCAATGTTGACATGTTTAGAGTTTTTTTCAACATTTTGGACATCCCGGTGAAACTTTTGACATTCTCGCAAAGTTTTCCAAATCCCCGACATTATTTTGACACTTTGCCGTCCAAATCTCTGAAACTCTGGTAGAGAGTCACAAAAAGAGTATTGACATGTTTAGAGTTTTTTTCAACATTTTGGAATTCCAGGTGAAACTTTTGACATTCTCACAAAGCTTACCGAATCCCCCAAAAGATTTTGACACTTTCACGTCCAAATCTCTAAAACTCCGGTGGAGAATCCTAAAATCAATGTTGACAGGTTTAGAGTTTTTTTCAACATTTTGGAAATCCCGGTGAAACTTTTGACATTCTCGCAAAGTTTACCGAAACCCCCAAGAGATTTTGACACTTTCACGTCCAAATCTCTAAAACTCCGGTGGAGAATCCTAAAATCAATATTGACATGTTTCGAGGTTTTTTCAACATTTTGGAAATCCCGGTGAAACTTTTGACATTCACGGAAAGTTTTCCAAATCCCCGACAAGATTTTGACACTTTCACGTCCAAATCTCTAAAACTCTGCTGGAGAATCCTAAAATCAATGTTGACATGTTTAGAGTTTTTTTCAACATTTTGGAAATCCCGGTGAAACTTTTGACATTCACGGAAAGTTTTCCAAATCCCCGACAAGATTTTGACACTTTCACGTCCAAATCTCTAAAACTCCGGTGGAGAATCCCAAAATCAATGTTGACATGTTTAGAGTTTTTTTTCAACATTTTGGACATCCCGGTGAAACTTTTGACATTCTCGCCAAGTTTTCCAAATCCCCCAAGAGATTTTGACACTTTCACATCCGAATCTCTAAAACTCCGGTGGAGAATCCTAAAATCAATGTTGACAGGTTTAGAGTTTTTTTCAACATTTTGGAAATCCCGGTGAAACTTTTGACATTCTCGCATTGTTTACCGAATCCCCCAAGAGATTTTGACACTTTCACGTCCAAATCTCTAAAACTCCGGTGGAGAATCCTAAAATCAATGTTGACATGTTTCGAGGTTTTTTCAACATTTTGGAAATCCCGGTGAAACTATTGATATTCACGGAAAGTTTTCCAAATCCCCGACAAGATTTTGACACTTTCACGTCCAAATCTCTAAAACTAAGGTGGAGAATCCTAAAATCAATGTTGACAGGTTTAGAGTTTTTTTCAACATTTTGGAAATCCCGGTGAAACTTTTGACATTCTCGCCAAGTTTTCCAAATCCCCGACAAGATTTTGACACTTTCACGTCCAAATCTCTAAAACTCCCTCGGAGAATCCTAAAATCAATGTTGACAGGTTTAGATTTTTTTCAATATTTTGGAAATTCCAATGAAACGTTTGACATTCTCGCAAAGTTTACAGAATCCCCCAAAAGATTTTGAGACTTTCACGTCCAAATCTCTAAAACTCCGGTGGAGAATCCTAAAATCAATGTTGACATGTCTCGAGGTTTTTTCAACATTTTGGACATCCCGGTGAAACTTTTGACATCCTCGCAATGTTTACCGAATCCCCCAAGAGATTTTGACACTTTCACGTCCAAATCTCTAAAACTCCGGTGGAGAATCCTAAAATCAATGTTGACAGGTTTAGAGCTTTTTTCAACATTTTGGACATCCCGGTGAAACTTTTGACATCCTCGCAAAGTTTTCCAAATCCCCGACAAGATTTTGACACTTTCAGGTCCAAATCTCTTAAACTCCCGTGGAGAATCCTAAAATCAATGGTGACAGGTTTAGAGTTTTTTCAACATTTTAAAAATTCCGGTGAAACTTTTGACATCCTCGCAAAGTTTTCCAAATCCCCGACAAGATTTTGACACTTTCACGTCCAAATCTCTAAAACTCCGGTGGAGAATCCTAAAATCAATGTTGACAGGTTTGGAGTTTTTTTCAACATTTTGGACATCCCGGTGAAACTTTTGACATCCACGGAAAGATTTCCAAATCCCCGACAAGATTTTGACACTTTCACGTCCAAATCTCTAAAACTCCGGTGGAGAATCCTAAAATCAATGTTGACATGTTTCGAGGTTTTTCAACATTTTGGAAATCCCGGTGAAACTTTTGACATTCATGCAAAGTTTTCCGAATCCCCGACATTATTTTGACACTTTGCCGTCCAACTCTCTGAAACTCTGGTAGAGAGTCATAAAAAGAATTTTGACATGTTTAGAGTTTTTTTCAACATTTTGGACATCCCGGTGAAACTTTTGACATTCTCGCAAAGTTTTCCAAATCCCCGACATTATTTTGACACTTTGCCGTCCAACTCTCTGAAACTCTGGTAGAGAGTCACAAAAAGAGTATTGACATGTTTAGAGTTTTTTTCAACATTTTGGAAATCCAGGTGAAACTTTTGACATTCTCACAAAGCTTACCGAATCCCCCAAAAGATTTTGACACTTTCACGTCCAAATCTCTAAAACTCCGGTGGAGAATCCTAAAATCAATGTTGACAGGTTTAGAGTTTTTTTCAACATTTTGGAAATCCCGGTGAAACTTTTGACATTCTCGCAAAGTTTACCGAAACCCCCAAGAGATTTTGACACTTTCACGTCCAAATCTCTAAAACTCCGGTGGAGAATCCTAAAATCAATATTGACATGTTTCGAGGTTTTTTCAACATTTTGGAAATCCCGGTGAAACTTTTGACATTCACGGAAAGTTTTCCAAATCCCCGACAAGATTTTGACACTTTCACGTCCAAATCTCTAAAAATCCCGCGGAGAATCCTAAAATCAATGTTGACAGGTTTAGATTTTTTTCAATATTTTGGAAATTCCGGTGAAACGTTTGACATTCTCGCAAAGTTTACCGAATCCACCAAAAGATTTTGACACTTACAGGTCCAAATCTCTAAAACTCCCGTGGAGAATCCTAAAATCAATGTTGACATGTTTAGAGGATTTTTTAACATTTTGGACATCCCGGTGAAACTTTTGACATTCTCGCCATGTTTTCCAAATCCCCGACAAGATTTTGACACTTTTTCGTCCAAATCTCTGAAACTCTGGTAGAGAGTCATAAAAAGAGTATTGACATGTTTAGAGTTTTTTTCAACATTTTGGAAATCCAGGTGAAACTTTTGACATTCTCACAAAGCTTACCGAATCCCCCAAAAGATTTTGACACTTTCACGTCCCAATCTCTAAAACTCCGGTGGAGAATCCTAAAATCAATGTTGACATGTTTAGAGGTTTTTTCAGCATTTTGGACATCCCGGTGAAAGTTTTGACATTCTCGCAAAGCTTTCCAAATCCCCGACAAGATTTTGACACATTCACGTCCAAATCTCTAAAACTCCGGTGGAGAATCCTAAAATCAATGTTGACATGTTTCGAGGTTTTTTCAACATTTTGGACATCCCGGTGAAACTTTTGACATCCTCGCAAAGTTTTCCAAATCCCCGACAAGATTTTGACACTTTCACGTCCAAATATCTAAAACTCCGGTGGAGAATCCTAAAATCGATTTTGACAGGTTTAGAGTTTTTTTCAACATTTTGGACATCCCGGTGAAACTTTTGACATTCTCGCAATGTTTACCGAATCCCCCAAGAGATTTTGACACTTTCACGTCCAAATCTCTAAAACTCCGGTGGAGAATCCTAAAATCAATGTTGACAGGTTTAGAGTTTTTTTCAACATTTTGGAAATTCCGGTGAAACTTTTGACATTCTCGCAAAGTTTACCGAATCCCCCAAGAGATTTTGACACTTTCACGTCCAAAATCTGAAACTCTGGTAGAGAGTCACAAAATAATTATTGACATGTTTAGAGTTTTTTTCAACATTTTGGAAATTCCGGTGAAACTTTTGACATTCTCGCCAAGTTTTCCAAACCCCCGACATTATTTTGACACTTTCACGTCCAAATCTCTAAAACTCCGGTGGAGAATCCTAAAATCAATGGTGACAGGTTTAGAGATTTTCAACATTTTAAAAATTCCGGTGAAACTTTTGACATTCTCGCCAAGTTTTCCAAACCCCCGACATTATTTTGACACTTTCACGTCCAAATCTCTAAAACTCCGGTGGAGAATCCTAAAATCAATGTTGACATGTTTAGAGTTTTTTTCAACATTTTGGACATCCCGGTGAAACTTTTGACATTCTCGCAAAGTTTTCCAAATCCCCGACATTATTTTGACACTTTGCCGTCCAAATCTCTGAAACTCTGGTAGAGAGTCACAAAAAGAGTATTGACATGTTTAGAGTTTTTTTCAACATTTTGGAAATCCAGGTGAAACTTTTGACATTCTCACAAAGCTTACCGAATCCCCCAAAAGATTTTGACACTTTCACGTCCAAATCTCTAAAACTCCGGTGGAGAATCCTAAAATCAATGTTGACAGGTTTAGAGTTTTTTTCAACATTTTGGAAATCCCGGTGAAACTTTTGACATTCTCGCAAAGTTTACCGAAACCCCCAAGAGATTTTGACACTTTCACGTCCAAATCTCTAAAACTCCGGTGGAGAATCCTAAAATCAATATTGACATGTTTCGAGGTTTTTTCAACATTTTGGAAATCCCGGTGAAACTTTTGACATTCACGGAAAGTTTTCCAAATCCCCGACAAGATTTTGACACTTTCACGTCCAAATCTCTAAAACTCTGCTGGAGAATCCTAAAATCAATGTTGACATGTTTAGAGTTTTTTTCAACATTTTGGAAATCCCGGTGAAACTTTTGACATTCACGGAAAGTTTTCCAAATCCCCGACAAGATTTTGACACTTTCACGTCCAAATCTCTAAAACTCCGGTGGAGAATCCCAAAATCAATGTTGACATGTTTAGAGTTTTTTTTCAACATTTTGGACATCCCGGTGAAACTTTTGACATTCTCGCCAAGTTTTCCAAATCCCCCAAGAGATTTTGACACTTTCACATCCGAATCTCTAAAACTCCGGTGGAGAATCCTAAAATCAATGTTGACAGGTTTAGAGTTTTTTTCAACATTTTGGAAATCCCGGTGAAACTTTTGACATTCTCGCATTGTTTACCGAATCCCCCAAGAGATTTTGACACTTTCACGTCCAAATCTCTAAAACTCCGGTGGAGAATCCTAAAATCAATGTTGACATGTTTCGAGGTTTTTTCAACATTTTGGAAATCCCGGTGAAACTATTGATATTCACGGAAAGTTTTCCAAATCCCCGACAAGATTTTGACACTTTCACGTCCAAATCTCTAAAACTAAGGTGGAGAATCCTAAAATCAATGTTGACAGGTTTAGAGTTTTTTTCAACATTTTGGAAATCCCGGTGAAACTTTTGACATTCTCGCCAAGTTTTCCAAATCCCCGACAAGATTTTGACACTTTCACGTCCAAATCTCTAAAACTCCCTCGGAGAATCCTAAAATCAATGTTGACAGGTTTAGATTTTTTTCAATATTTTGGAAATTCCAATGAAACGTTTGACATTCTCGCAAAGTTTACAGAATCCCCCAAAAGATTTTGAGACTTTCACGTCCAAATCTCTAAAACTCCGGTGGAGAATCCTAAAATCAATGTTGACATGTCTCGAGGTTTTTTCAACATTTTGGACATCCCGGTGAAACTTTTGACATCCTCGCAATGTTTACCGAATCCCCCAAGAGATTTTGACACTTTCACGTCCAAATCTCTAAAACTCCGGTGGAGAATCCTAAAATCAATGTTGACAGGTTTAGAGCTTTTTTCAACATTTTGGACATCCCGGTGAAACTTTTGACATCCTCGCAAAGTTTTCCAAATCCCCGACAAGATTTTGACACTTTCAGGTCCAAATCTCTTAAACTCCCGTGGAGAATCCTAAAATCAATGGTGACAGGTTTAGAGTTTTTTCAACATTTTAAAAATTCCGGTGAAACTTTTGACATCCTCGCAAAGTTTTCCAAATCCCCGACAAGATTTTGACACTTTCACGTCCAAATCTCTAAAACTCCGGTGGAGAATCCTAAAATCAATGTTGACAGGTTTGGAGTTTTTTTCAACATTTTGGACATCCCGGTGAAACTTTTGACATCCACGGAAAGATTTCCAAATCCCCGACAAGATTTTGACACTTTCACGTCCAAATCTCTAAAACTCCGGTGGAGAATCCTAAAATCAATGTTGACATGTTTCGAGGTTTTTCAACATTTTGGAAATCCCGGTGAAACTTTTGACATTCATGCAAAGTTTTCCGAATCCCCGACATTATTTTGACACTTTGCCGTCCAACTCTCTGAAACTCTGGTAGAGAGTCATAAAAAGAATTTTGACATGTTTAGAGTTTTTTTCAACATTTTGGACATCCCGGTGAAACTTTTGACATTCTCGCAAAGTTTTCCAAATCCCCGACATTATTTTGACACTTTGCCGTCCAACTCTCTGAAACTCTGGTAGAGAGTCACAAAAAGAGTATTGACATGTTTAGAGTTTTTTTCAACATTTTGGAAATCCAGGTGAAACTTTTGACATTCTCACAAAGCTTACCGAATCCCCCAAAAGATTTTGACACTTTCACGTCCAAATCTCTAAAACTCCGGTGGAGAATCCTAAAATCAATGTTGACAGGTTTAGAGTTTTTTTCAACATTTTGGAAATCCCGGTGAAACTTTTGACATTCTCGCAAAGTTTACCGAAACCCCCAAGAGATTTTGACACTTTCACGTCCAAATCTCTAAAACTCCGGTGGAGAATCCTAAAATCAATATTGACATGTTTCGAGGTTTTTTCAACATTTTGGAAATCCCGGTGAAACTTTTGACATTCACGGAAAGTTTTCCAAATCCCCGACAAGATTTTGACACTTTCACGTCCAAATCTCTAAAAATCCCGCGGAGAATCCTAAAATCAATGTTGACAGGTTTAGATTTTTTTCAATATTTTGGAAATTCCGGTGAAACGTTTGACATTCTCGCAAAGTTTACCGAATCCACCAAAAGATTTTGACACTTACAGGTCCAAATCTCTAAAACTCCCGTGGAGAATCCTAAAATCAATGTTGACATGTTTAGAGGATTTTTTAACATTTTGGACATCCCGGTGAAACTTTTGACATTCTCGCCATGTTTTCCAAATCCCCGACAAGATTTTGACACTTTTTCGTCCAAATCTCTGAAACTCTGGTAGAGAGTCATAAAAAGAGTATTGACATGTTTAGAGTTTTTTTCAACATTTTGGAAATCCAGGTGAAACTTTTGACATTCTCACAAAGCTTACCGAATCCCCCAAAAGATTTTGACACTTTCACGTCCCAATCTCTAAAACTCCGGTGGAGAATCCTAAAATCAATGTTGACATGTTTAGAGGTTTTTTCAGCATTTTGGACATCCCGGTGAAAGTTTTGACATTCTCGCAAAGCTTTCCAAATCCCCGACAAGATTTTGACACATTCACGTCCAAATCTCTAAAACTCCGGTGGAGAATCCTAAAATCAATGTTGACATGTTTCGAGGTTTTTTCAACATTTTGGACATCCCGGTGAAACTTTTGACATCCTCGCAAAGTTTTCCAAATCCCCGACAAGATTTTGACACTTTCACGTCCAAATATCTAAAACTCCGGTGGAGAATCCTAAAATCGATTTTGACAGGTTTAGAGTTTTTTTCAACATTTTGGACATCCCGGTGAAACTTTTGACATTCTCGCAATGTTTACCGAATCCCCCAAGAGATTTTGACACTTTCACGTCCAAATCTCTAAAACTCCGGTGGAGAATCCTAAAATCAATGTTGACAGGTTTAGAGTTTTTTTCAACATTTTGGAAATTCCGGTGAAACTTTTGACATTCTCGCAAAGTTTACCGAATCCCCCAAGAGATTTTGACACTTTCACGTCCAAAATCTGAAACTCTGGTAGAGAGTCACAAAATAATTATTGACATGTTTAGAGTTTTTTTCAACATTTTGGAAATTCCGGTGAAACTTTTGACATTCTCGCCAAGTTTTCCAAACCCCCGACATTATTTTGACACTTTCACGTCCAAATCTCTAAAACTCCGGTGGAGAATCCTAAAATCAATGGTGACAGGTTTAGAGATTTTCAACATTTTAAAAATTCCGGTGAAACTTTTGACATTCTCGCCAAGTTTTCCAAACCCCCGACATTATTTTGACACTTTCACGTCCAAATCTCTAAAACTCCGGTGGAGAATCCTAAAATCAATGTTGACATGTTTAGAGTTTTTTTCAACATTTTGGACATCCCGGTGAAACTTTTGACATTCTCGCAAAGTTTTCCAAATCCCCGACATTATTTTGACACTTTGCCGTCCAAATCTCTGAAACTCTGGTAGAGAGTCACAAAAAGAGTATTGACATGTTTAGAGTTTTTTTCAACATTTTGGAAATCCAGGTGAAACTTTTGACATTCTCACAAAGCTTACCGAATCCCCCAAAAGATTTTGACACTTTCACGTCCAAATCTCTAAAACTCCGGTGGAGAATCCTAAAATCAATGTTGACAGGTTTAGAGTTTTTTCAACATTTTGGAAATCCCGGTGAAACTTTTGACATTCTCGCAAAGTTTACCGAAACCCCCAAGAGATTTTGACACTTTCACGTCCAAATCTCTAAAACTCCGGTGGAGAATCCTAAAATCAATATTGACATGTTTCGAGGTTTTTTCAACATTTTGGAAATCCCGGTGAAACTTTTGACATTCACGGAAAGTTTTCCAAATCCCCGACAAGATTTTGACACTTTCACGTCCAAATCTCTAAAACTCTGCTGGAGAATCCTAAAATCAATGTTGACATGTTTAGAGTTTTTTTCAACATTTTGGAAATCCCGGTGAAACTTTTGACATTCACGGAAAGTTTTCCAAATCCCCGACAAGATTTTGACACTTTCACGTCCAAATCTCTAAAACTCCGGTGGAGAATCCCAAAATCAATGTTGACATGTTTAGAGTTTTTTTTCAACATTTTGGACATCCCGGTGAAACTTTTGACATTCTCGCCAAGTTTTCCAAATCCCCCAAGAGATTTTGACACTTTCACATCCGAATCTCTAAAACTCCGGTGGAGAATCCTAAAATCAATGTTGACAGGTTTAGAGTTTTTTTCAACATTTTGGAAATCCCGGTGAAACTTTTGACATTCTCGCATTGTTTACCGAATCCCCCAAGAGATTTTGACACTTTCACGTCCAAATCTCTAAAACTCCGGTGGAGAATCCTAAAATCAATGTTGACATGTTTCGAGGTTTTTTCAACATTTTGGAAATCCCGGTGAAACTATTGATATTCACGGAAAGTTTTCCAAATCCCCGACAAGATTTTGACACTTTCACGTCCAAATCTCTAAAACTAAGGTGGAGAATCCTAAAATCAATGTTGACAGGTTTAGAGTTTTTTTCAACATTTTGGAAATCCCGGTGAAACTTTTGACATTCTCGCCAAGTTTTCCAAATCCCCGACAAGATTTTGACACTTTCACGTCCAAATCTCTAAAACTCCCTCGGAGAATCCTAAAATCAATGTTGACAGGTTTAGATTTTTTTCAATATTTTGGAAATTCCAATGAAACGTTTGACATTCTCGCAAAGTTTACAGAATCCCCCAAAAGATTTTGAGACTTTCACGTCCAAATCTCTAAAACTCCGGTGGAGAATCCTAAAATCAATGTTGACATGTCTCGAGGTTTTTTCAACATTTTGGACATCCCGGTGAAACTTTTGACATCCTCGCAATGTTTACCGAATCCCCCAAGAGATTTTGACACTTTCACGTCCAAATCTCTAAAACTCCGGTGGAGAATCCTAAAATCAATGTTGACAGGTTTAGAGCTTTTTTCAACATTTTGGAAATTCCGGTGAAACTTTTGACATTCTCGCAAAGTTTACCGAATCCCCCAAGAGATTTTGACACTTTCACGTCCAAATCTCTAAAACTCCGGTGGAGAATCCTAAAATCAATGTTGACAGGTTTCGAGGTTTTTTCAACATATTGGACATCCCGGTGAAACTTTTGACATCCTCGCAATGTTTACCGAATCCCCCAAGAGATTTTGACACTTTCACGTCCAAATCTCTAAAACTCTGGTGGAGAATCCTAAAATCAATGTTGACATGTTTCGAGGTTTTTTTCAACATTTTGGAAATCCCGGTGAAACTTTTGATATTCACGGAAAGTTTTCCAAATCCCCGACAAGATTTTGACACTTTCACGTCCAAATCTCTAAAAGTCCGGTGGAGAATCCTAAAATCAATGTTGAAAAGTTTCGAGGTTTTTTCAACATTTTGGAAATTCCGGTGAAACTTTTAACATTCACGGAAAGTTTTCCAAATCCCCGACAAGATTTTGACACTTTCACGTCCAAATCTCTAAAACTCCCTCGGAGAATCCTAATATCAATGTTGACAGGTTTAGATTTTTTTCAATATTTTGGAAATTCCGGTGAAACGTTTGACATTCTCGCAAAGTTTACCGAATCCACCAAAAGATTTTGACACTTACAGGTCCGAATCTCTAAAACTCCCGTGGAGAATCCTAAAATCAATGTTGACATGTTTCGAGGTTTTTTCAACATTTTGGACATCCCGGTGAAACTTTTGACATTCTCGCCATGTTTTCCAAATCCCCGACAAGATTTTGACACTTTCCCGTCCAAAACTCTAAAACTCCCGCGGAGAATCCTAAAATCAATGTTGACAGGTTTAGAGTTTTTTTCAACATTTTGGCCATCCCGGTGAAACTTTTGACATTCTCGCCAAGTTTTCCAAATCCCCAACATTATTTTGACACTTTGCCGTCCAAATCTCTGAAACTCTGGTAGAGAGTCATAAAAAAAATATTGACATGTTTAGAGGTTTTTTTAACATTTTGGACATCCCGGTGAAACTTTTGACATCCTCGCAATGTTTACCGATTCCCCCAAGAGATTTTGACACTTTCACGTCCAAATCTCTAAAACTCCGGTGGAGAATCCTAAAATCAATGTTGACATGTTTAGAGTTTTTTTCAACATTTTGGACATCCCGGTGAAACTTTTGACATCCTCGCAAAGTTTTCCAAATCCCCGACAAGATTTTGACACATTCACGTCCAAATCTCTAAAACTAAGGTGGAGAATCCTAAAATCAATGTTGACATGTTTCGAGGTTTTTTCAACATTTTGGACATCCCGGTGAAACTTTTGACATCCTCGCAAAGTTTTCCAAATCCCCGACAAGATTTTGACACTTTCAGGTCCAAATCTCTAAAACTCCCGTGGAGAATCCTAAAATCAATGGTGACAGGTTTAGAGTTTTTTCAACATTTTAAAAATTCCGGTGAAACTTTTGACATTCTCGCCAAGTTTTCCAAATCCCCGACAAGATTTTGACACATTCACGTCCAAATCTCTAAAACTAAGGTGGAGAATCCTAAAATCAATGTTGACAGGTTTCGAGGTTTTTTCAACATTTTGGACATCCCGGTGAAACTTTTGACATCCTCGCAAAGTTTTCCAAATCCCCGACAAGATTTTGACACTTTCAGGTCCAAATCTCTTAAACTCCCGTGGAGAATCCTAAAATCAATGGTGACAGGTTTAGAGTTTTTTCAACATTTTAAAAATTCCGGTGAAACTTTTGACATTCTCGCCAAGTTTTCCAAATCCCCGACAAGATTTTGACACATTCACGTCCAAATCTCTAAAACTAAGGTGGAGAATCCTAAAATCAATGTTGACATGTTTAGAGTTTTTTTCAACATTTTGGAAATCCCGGTAAACGTTTGACATCCTCGCAAAGTTTTCCAAATCCCCGACAAGATTTTGAGACTTTCACGTCCAAATCTCTAAAACTCCGGTGGAGAATCCTAAAATCAATGTTGACAGGTTTGGAGTTTTTTTCAACATTTTGGACATCCCGGTGAAACTTTTGACATCCACGGAAAGATTTCCAAATCCCCGACAAGATTTTGACACTTTCACGTCCAAATCTCTAAAACTCCGGTGGAGAATCCTAAAATCAATGTTGACATGTTTCGAGGTTTTTCAACATTTTGGAAATCCCGGTGAAACTTTTGACATTCATGCAAAGTTTTCCGAATCCCCGACATTATTTTGACACTTTGCCGTCCAACTCTCTGAAACTCTGGTAGAGAGTCATAAAAAGAATTTTGACATGTTTAGAGTTTTTTTCAACATTTTGGACATCCCGGTGAAACTTTTGACATTCTCGCAAAGTTTTCCAAATCCCCGACATTATTTTGACACTTTGCCGTCCAACTCTCTGAAACTCTGGTAGAGAGTCATAAAAAGAATATTGACATGTTTAGACTTTTTTTCAACATTTTGGAAATCCCGGTGAAACTTTTGACATTCTCGCAAAGCTTACCGAATCCCCCAAAAGATTTTGACACTTTCACGTCCCAATCTCTAAAACTCCGGTGGAGAATCCTAAAATCAATGTTGACATGTTTAGAGGTTTTTTCAGCATTTTGGACATCCCGGTGAAAGTTTTGACATTCTCGCAAAGTTTTCCAAATCCCCGACAAGATTTTGACACATTCACGTCCAAATCTCTAAAACTAAGGTGGAGAATCCTAAAATCAATGTTGACAGGTTTAGAGTTTTTTTCAATATTTTGGAAATCCAGGTGAAACTTTTGACATTCTCGCCAAGTTTTCCAAATCCCCGACAAGATTTTGACACATTCACGTCCAAATCTCTAAAACTCCGGTGGAGAATCCTAAAATCAATGTTGACATGTTTCGAGGTTTTTTCAACATTTTGGACATCCCGGTGAAACTTTTGACATCCTCGCAATGTTTACCGAATCCCCCAAGAGATTTTGACACTTTCACGTCCAAATCTCTAAAACTGCGGTGGAGAATCCTAAAATCAATGTTGACATGTTTCGAGGTTTTTTCAACATTTTGGACATCCCGGTGAAACTTTTGACATTCTCGCAAAGTTTTCCAAATCCCCGACATTATTTTCACACTTTGCCGTCCAAATCTCTGAAACTCTGGTAGAGAGTCATAAAAAGAGTATTGACATGTTTAGAGTTTTTTTCAACATTTTGGAAATCCAGGTGAAACTTTTGACATTCTCAAAAAGCTTACCGAATCCCCCAAAAGATTTTGACACTTTCACGTCCAAATCTCTAAAACTCCACTGGAGAATCCTAAAATCAATGTTGACATGTTTACAGGTTTTTTCAGCATTTTGGACATCCCGGTGAAAGTTTTGACATTCTCGCCAAGTTTTCCAAATCCCCGACAAGATTTTGACACATTCACGTCCAAATCTCTAAAACTCCGGTGGAGAATCCTAAAATCAATGTTGACATGTTTCGAGGTTTTTTCAACATTTTGGAAATCCCGGTGAAACTTTTGACATCCTCGCAAAGTTTTCCAAATCCCCGACAAGATTTTGACACTTTCACGTCCAAATCTCTAAAACTCCGGTGGAGAATCCTAAAATCAATGTTGACAGGTTTAGAGTTTTTTTCAACATTTTGGACATCCCGGTGAAACTTTTGACATTCTCGCAATGTTTACCGAATCCCCCAAGAGATTTTGACACTTTCACGTCCAAATCTCTAAAACTCCGGTGGAGAATCCTAAAATCAATGTTGACAGGTTTAGAGTTTTTTTCAACATTTTGGAAATCCCGGTGAAACTTTTGACATTCTCGCAAAGTTTACCGAATCCCCCAAGAGATTTTGACACTTTCACGTCCAAATCTCTAAAACTCCGGTGGAGAATCCTAAAATCAATGTTGACATGTTTCGAGGTTTTTTCAACATTTTGGACATCCTGGTGAAACTTTTGATATCCTCGCAATGTTTACCGAATCCCCCAAGAGATTTTGACACTTTCACGTCCAAATCTCTAAAACTCCGGTGGAGAATCCTAAAATCAATGTTGACAGGTTTAGAGTTTTTTTCAACATTTTGGAAATCCCGGTGAAACTTTTGACATTCTCGCAAAGTTTACCGAATCCCCCAAGAGATTTTGACACTTTCACGTCCAAATCTCTAAAACTCCGGTGGTGAATCCTAAAATCAATGTTGACATGTTTCGAGGTTTTTTCAACATTTTGGAAATCCCGGTGAAACTTTTGACATTCACGGAAAGTTTTCCAAATCCCCGACAAGACTTTGACACTTTCACGTCCAAATCTCTAAAAATCCCGCGGAGAATCCTAAAATCAATGTTGACTGGTTTAGAGTTTTTTCAACATTTTGGACATCCCGGTGAAACTTTTGATATTCTCGCAAAGTTTACCGAATCCCCCAAAAGATTTTGACACTTTCACGTCCAAATCTCTAAAACTCCAGTGGAGAATCCTAAAATCAATGTTGACATGTTTAGAATTTTTTTCAACATTTTGGAAATCCCGGTGAAACCTTTGACATTCACGGAAAGATTTCCAAATCCCCGACAAGATTTTGACACTTTCACGTCCAAATCTCTAAAACTCCGGTGGAGAATCCCAAAATCAATGTTGACATGTCTAGAGTTTTTTTTCAACATTTTGGACATCCCGGTGAAACTTTTGACATTCTCGCAAAGATTTCCAAATCCCCGACAAGATTTTGACACTTTCACGTCCAAATCTCTAAAACTCCGGTGGAGAATCCTAAAATCAATGTTGACATGTTTAGAGGTTTTTTCAACATTTTGGAAATCCCGGTGAAACTTTTGATATTCACGGAAAGTTTTCCAAATCCCCGACAAGATTTTGACACTTTCACGTCCAAATCTCTAAAACTCCGGTGGAGAATCCTAAAATCAATGTTGAAAAGTTTCGAGGTTTTTTCAACATTTTGGAAATTCCGGTGAAACTTTTAACATTCACGGAAAGTTTTCCAAATCCCCGACAAGATTTTGACACTTTCACGTCCAAATCTCTAAAAATCCCGCAGAGAATCCTAAAATCAATGTTGACAGGTTTAGATTTTTTTCAATATTTTGGAAATTCCGGTGAAACGTTTGACATTCTCGCAAAGTTTACCGAATCCACCAAAAGATTTTGACACTTACAGGTCCAAATCTCTAAAACTCCCGTGGAGAATCCTAAAATCAATGTTGACATGTTTAGAGGATTTTTTAACATTTTGGACATCCCGGTGAAACTTTTGACATTCTCGCAAAGTTTACAGAATCCCCCAAAAGATTTTGACACTTTCACTTCTAAATCTCTAAAACTCCCGTGGAGAATCCTAATATCAATGTTGACATGTTTCGAGGTTTTTTCAACATTTTGGACATCCCGGTGAAACTTTTGACATTCTCGCCATGTTTTCCAAATCCCCGACAAGATTTTGACACTTTCCCGTCCAAATCTCTGAAAGTCTGGTAGAGAGTCATAAAAAGAGTATTGACATGTTTAGAGTTTTTTTCAACATTTTGGAAATCCAGGTGAAACTTTTGACATTCTCACAAAGCTTACCGAATCCCCCAAAAGATTTTGACACTTTCACGTCCCAATCTCTAAAACTCCGGTGGAGAATCCTAGAATCAATGTTGACATGTTTAGAGGTTTTTTCAGCATTTTGGACATCCCGGTAAAAGTTTTGACATTCTCGCAAAGCTTTCCAAATCCCCGACAAGATTTTGACACATTCACGTCCAAATCTCTAAAACTCCGGTGGAGAATCCTAAAATCAATGTTGACATGTTTCGAGGTTTTTTCAACATTTTGGACATCCCGGTGAAACTTTTGACATCCTCGCAAAGTTTTCCAAATCCCCGACAAGATTTTGACACTTTCACGTCCAAATATCTAAAACTCCGGTGGAGAATCCTAAAATCAATGTTGACAGGTTTAGAGTTTTTTTCAACATTTTGGACATCCCGGTGAAACTTTTGACATTCTCGCAATGTTTACCGAATCCCCCAAGAGATTTTGACACTTTCACGTCCAAATCTCTAAAACTCCGGTGGAGAATCCTAAAATCAATGTTGACAGGTTTAGAGTTTTTTTCAACATTTTGGAAATTCCGGTGAAACTTTTGACATTCTCGCAAAGTTTACCGAATCCCCCAAGAGATTTTGACACTTTCACGTCCAAAATCTGAAACTCTGGTAGAGAGTCACAAAATAATTATTGACATGTTTAGAGTTTTTTTCAACATTTTGGACATCCCGGTGAAACTTTTGACATTCACGCAAAGTTTTCCAAATCCCCCAAAAGATTTTGACACTTTTACGTCCAAACCTCTAAAACTCCGGTGGAGAATCCTAAAATCAATGATGACATGTTTAGAGGTTTTTTCAACATTTTGTAAATCCCGGTGAAACTTTTGACATTCTCGCAAAGTTTACCGAATCCCCCAAGAGATTTTGACACTTTCACGTCCAAATCTCTAAAACTCCGGTGGAGAATCCTAAAATCAATATTGACATGTTTCGAGGTTTTTTCAACATTTTGGAAATCCCGGTGAAACTTTTGACATCCTCGCAAAGTTTTCCAAATCCCCGACAAGATTTTGACACTTTCACGTCCAAATCTCTAAAAGTCCGGTGGAGAATCCTAAAATCAATGTTGACATGTTTCGAGGTTTTTTCAACATTTTGGACATCCCGGTGAAACTTTTGACATCCTCGCAAAGTTTTCCAAATCCCCGACAAGATTTTGACACTTTCACGTCCAAATCTCTAAAACTCCGGTGGAGAATCCTAAAATCAATGTTGACATGTTTCGAGGTTTTTCAACATTTTGGAAATCCCGGTGAAACGTTTGACATTCTCGCAAAGTTTTCCGAATCACAGACATTATTTTGACACTTTGCCGTCCAACTCTCTGAAACTCTGGTAGAGAGACATAAAAAGAATATTGACATGTTTAGAGTTTTTTTCAACATTTTGGAAATTCCGGTGAAACTTTTGACATTCTCGCCAAGTTTTCCAAATCCCCGACAAGATTTTGACACTTTCACGTCCAAATCTCTAAAACTCCGGTGGAGAATCCTAAAATCAATGGTGACAGGTTTAGAGTTTTTTTCAACATTTTGGACATCCCGGTGAAACTTTTGACATTCTCGCAAAGTTTTCCAAATCCCCGACATTATTTTGACACTTTGCCGTCCAAATCTCTGAAACTCTGGTAGAGAGTCATAAAAAGAGTATTGACATGTTTAGAGTTTTTTTCAACATTTTGGAAATCCAGGTGAAACTTTTGACATTCTCACAAAGCTTACCGAATCCCCCAAAAGATTTTGACACTTTCACGTCCAAATCTCTAAAACTCCGGTGGAGAATCCTAAAATCAATGTTGACAGGTTTAGAGTTTTTTTCAACATTTTGGAAATCCCGGTGAAACTTTTGACATTCTCGCAAAGTTTACCGAATCCCCCAAGAGATTTTGACACTTTCACGTCCAAATCTCTAAAACTCCGGTGGAGAATCCTAAAATCAATATTGACATGTTTCGAGGTTTTTTCAACATTTTGGAAATCCCGGTGAAACTTTTGACATTCACGGAAAGTTTTCCAAATCCCCGACAAGATTTTGACACTTTCACGTCCAAATCTCTAAAACTCCGGTGGAGAATCCTAAAATCAATGTTGACTGGTTTAGAGTTTTTTCAACATTTTGGAAATTCCGGTGAAACTTTTGACATTCTCGCAAAGTTTACCGAATCCCCCAAAAGATTTTGACACTTTCACGTCCAAATCTCTAAAACTCTGCTGGAGAATCCTAAAATCAATGTTGACATGTTTCGAGGTTTTTTCAACATTTTGGAAATCCCGGTGAAACCTTTGACATTCACGGAAAGTTTTCCAAATCCCCGACAAGATTTTGACACTTTCACGTCCAAATCTCTAAAACTCCGGTGGAGAATCATAAAATCAATGTTGACAGGTTTAGAGTTTTTTTCAACATTTTGGAAATCCCGGTGAAACTTTTGACATTCTCGCCATGTTTTCCAAATCCCCGACAAGATTTTGACACTTTCACGTCCAAATCTCTAAAACTCCGGTGGAGAATCCTAAAATCAATGTTGAAAAGTTTCGAGTTTTTTTCAACATTTTGGAAATTCCGGTGAAACTTTTAACATTCACGGAAAGCTTTCCAAATCCCCGACAAGATTTTGACACTTTCACGTCCAAATCTCTAAAACTCCCTCGGAGAATCCTAAAATCAATATTGACAGGTTTAGATTTTTTTCAATATTTTGGAAATTCCGGTGAAACGTTTGACATTCTCGCAAAGTTTACAGAATCCCCCAAAAGATTTTGACACTTTCACGTCCAAATCTCTAAAACTCCGGTGGAGAATCCTAAAATCAATGTTGACAGGTTTAGAGTTTTTTTCAACATTTTGGAAATTCCGGTGAAACTTTGGATATTCTCGCAAAGTTTACCGAATCCCCCAAGATATTTTGACACTTTCACGTCCAAATCTCTAAAACTCCGGTGGAGAATCCTAAAATCAATGTTGACAGGTTTCGAGGTTTTTTCAACATATTGGACATCCCGGTGAAACTTTTGACATCCTCGCAATGTTTACCGAATCCCCCAAGAGATTTTGACACTTTCACGTCCAAATCTCTAAAACTCCGGTGGAGAATCCTAAAATCAATGTTGACATGTTTCGAGGTTTTTTCAACATTTTGGAAATCCCGGTGAAACTTTTGATATTCACGGAAAGTTTTCCAAATCCCCGACAAGATTTTGACACTTTCACGTCCAAATCTCTAATACTCCGGTGGAGAATCCTAAAATCAATGTTGAAAAGTTTCGAGGTTTTTTCAACATTTTGGAAATTACGGTGAAACTTTTAACATTCACGGAAAGTTTTCCAAATCCCCGACAAGATTTTGACACTTTCACGTCCAAATCTCTAAAAGTCCCTCGGAGAATCCTAAAATCAATGTTGAGAGGTTTAGATTTTTTTCAATATTTTGGAAATTCCGGTGAAACGTTTGACATTCTCGCAAAGTTTACCGAATCCACCAAAAGATTTTGACACTTACAGGTCCAAATCTCTAAAACTCCCGTGGAGAATCCTAAAATCAATGTTGACATGTTTAGAGGATTTTCTAACATTTTGGACATCCCGGTGAAACTTTTTACATTCTCGCAAAGTTTACAGAATCCCCCAAAAGATTTTGACACTTTCACGTCCAAATCTCTAAAACTCCCGTGGAGAATCCTAAAATCAATGTTGACATGTTTCGAGGTTTTTTCAACATTTTGGACATCCCGGTGAAACTTTTGACATTCTCGCCATGTTTTCCAAATCCCCGACAAGATTTTGACACTTTCCCGTCCAAAACTCTAAAACTCCCGCGGAGAATCCTAAAATCAATGTTGACAGGTTTAGAGTTTTTTTCAACATTTTGGAAATCCCGGTGAAACTTTTGACATTCTCGAAAAGCTTTCCGAATCCCCCGACAAGATTTTGACACTTTCACGGCCAAATCTCTAATACTCCCGCGGAGAATCCTAAAATCAATGTTGACAGGTTTAGAGTTTTTTTCAACATTTTGGCCATCCCGGTGAAACTTTTGACATTCTCGCCAAGTTTTCCAAATCCCCAACATTATTTTGACACTTTGCCGTCCAAATCTCTAAAACTCCCGTGGAGAATCCTAAAATCAATGTTGACATGTTTCGAGGTTTTTTCAACATTTTGGACATCCCGGTGAAACTTTTGACATCCTCGCAAAGTTTTCCAAATCCCCGACAAGATTTTGACACTTTCACGTCCAAATCTCTAAAACTCCGGTGGAGAATCCTAAAATCAATGTTGACAGGTTTGGAGTTTTTTTCAACATTTTGGACATCCCGGTGAAACTTTTGACATCCACGGAAAGTTTTCCAAATCCCCGACAAGATTTTGACACTTTCACGTCCAAATCTCTAAAACTCCGGTGGAGAATCCTAAAATCAATGTTGACATGTTTCGAGGTTTTTCAACATTTTGGAAATCCCGGTGAAACTTTTGACATTCATGCAAAGTTTTCCGAATCCCCGACATTATTTTGACACTTTGCCGTCCAACTCTCTGAAACTCTGGTAGAGAGTCATAAAAAGAATATTGACATGTTTAGAGTTTTTTTCAACATTTTGGACATCCCGGTGAAACTTTTGACATTCTCGCAAAGTTTTCCAAATCCCCGACAAGATTTTGACACATTCACGTCCAAATCTCTAAAACTCCGGTGGAGAATCCTAAAATCAATGTTGACATGTTTCGAGGTTTTTTCAACATTTTGGACATCCCGGTGAAACTTTTGACATCCTCGCAATGTTTACCGAATCCCCCAAGAGATTTTGACACTTTCACGTCCAAATCTCTAAAACTCCGGTGGAGAATCCTAAAATCAATGTTGACAGGTTTAGAGTTTTTTTCAACATTTTGGAAATCCCGGTGAAACTTTTGACATCCTCGCAAAGTTTTCCAAATCCCCCAAAAGATTTTGACACTTTCAGGTCCAAATCTCTAAAAATCCGGTGGAGAATCCTAAAATCAATGGTGACAAGTTTAGAGTTTTTTCAACATTTTAAAAATTCCGGTGAAACTTTTGACATTCTCGCCAAGTTTTCCAAACCCGCGACATTATTTTGACACTTTCACGTCCAAATCTCTAAAACTCCGGTGGAGAATCCTAAAATCAATGTTGACAGGTTTAGAGTTTTTTTCAACATTTTGGAAATTCCGGTGAAGCTTTTGACATTCTCGCAATGTTTACCGAATCCACCAAAAGATTTTGACACTTACAGGTCCAATTCTCTAAAACTCCCGTGGAGAATCCTAAAATCAATGTTGACATGTTTAGAGGATTTTTTAACATTTTGGACATCCCGGTGAAACTTTTGACATTCTCGCAAAGTTTACAGAATCCCCCAAAAGATTTTGACACTTTCACGTCCAAATCTCTAAAACTCCGGTGGAGAATCCTAAAATCAATGTTGACATGTTTCGAGGTTTTTTCAACATTTTGGACATCCCGGTGAAACTTTTGACATTCTCGCCATGTTTTCCAAATCCCCGACAAGATTTTGACACTTTCCCGTCCAAATCTCTGAAACTCTGGTAGAGAGTCATAAAAAGAGTATTGACATGTTTAGAGTTTTTTTCAACATTTTGGAAATCCAGGTGAAACTTTTGACATTCTCACAAAGCTTACCGAATCCCCCAAAAGATTTTGACACTTTCACGTCCCAATCTCTAAAACTCCGGTGGAGAATCCTAAAATCAATGTTGACATGTTTAGAGGTTTTTTCAGCATTTTGGACATCCCGGTGAAAGTTTTGACATTCTCGCAGAGTTTTCCAAATCCCCGACAAGATTTTGACACATTCACGTCCAAATCTCTAAAACTCCGGTGGAGAATCCTAAAATCAATGTTGACATGTTTAGAGTTTTTTTCAACATTTTGGACATCCCGGTGAAACTTTTGACATCCTCGCAAAGTTTTCCAAATCCCCGACAAGATTTTGACACTTTCACGTCCAAATCTCTAAAACTCCCGTGGAGAATCCTAAAATCAATGTTGACAGGTTTAGAGCTTTTTTCAACATTTTGGACATCCCGGTGAAACTTTTGACATTCTCGCAATGTTTACCGAATCCCCCAAGAGATTTTGACACTTTCACGTCCAAATCTCTAAAACTCCGGTGGAGAATCCTAAAATCAATGTTGACAGGTTTAGAGTTTTTTTCAACATTTTGGAAATCCCGGTGAAACTTTTGACATTCTCGCAAAGTTTACCGAATCCCCCAAGAGATTTTGACACTTTCACGTCCAAAATCTGAAACTCTGGTAGAGAGTCACAAAATAATTATTGACATGTTTAGAGTTTTTTTCAACATTTTGGAAATTCCGGTGAAACTTTTGACATTCTCGCAAAGTTTTCCAAATCCCGCAAAAGATTTTGACACTTTTACGTCCAAACCTCTAAAACTCCGGTGGAGAATCCTAAAATCAATGATGACATGTTTAGAGGTTTTTTCAACATTTTGGAAATCCCGGTGAAATTTTGACATTCTCGCAAAGTTTACCGAATCCCCCAAGAGATTTTGACACTTTCACGTCCAAATCTCTAAAAATCCCGCGGAGAATCCTAAGATCACTGTTGACTGGTTTAGAGTTTTTTCAACATTTTGGAAATTCCGCTGAAACTTTTGACATTCTCGCAAAGTTTACCGAATCCCCCAAAAGATTTTGACACTTTCACGTCCAAATCTCTAAAACTCCAGTGGAGAATCCTAAAATCAATGGTGACTGGTTTAGAGTTTTTTCAACATTTTAAAAATTCCGGTGAAACTTTTGACATTCTCGCCAAGTTTTCCAAATCCCCGACAAGATTTTGACACATTCACGTCCAAATCTCTAAAACTAAGGTGGAGAATCCTAAAATCAATGTTGACATGTTTCGAGTTTTTTTCAACATTTTGGACATCCCGGTGAAACTTTTGACATCCTCGCAAAGCTTCCCAAATCCCCGACAAGATTTTGACACTTTCACGTCCAAATCTCTAAAACTCCGGTGGAGAATCCTAAAATCAATGTTGACATGTTTCGAGGTTTTTCAACATTTTGGAAATCCCGGTGAAACTTTTGACATTCATGCAAAGTTTACCGAATCCCCCAAAAGATTTTGACACTTTCACGTCCAAATCTCTAAAACTCTGCTGGAGAATCCTAAAATCAATGTTGACAGGTTTAGAGTTTTTTTCAACATTTTGGAAATTCCGGTGAAACTTTTGACATTCTCGCCAAGTTTTCCAAACCCCCGACATTATTTTGACACTTTGCCGTCCAAATCTCTGAAACTCTGGTAGAGAGTCATAAAAAGAATATTGACATGTTTAGACTTTTTTTCAACATTTTGGAAATCCCGGTGAAACTTTTGACATTCTCGCAAAGCTTACCGAATCCCCCAAAAGATTTTGACACTTTCACGTCCCAATCTCTAAATCTCCGGTGGAGAATCCTAAAATCAATGTTGACATGTTTCGAGGTTTTTTCAACATTTTGGACATCCCGGTGAAAGTTTTGACATTCTCGCAAAGTTTTCCAAATCCCCGACAAGATTTTGACACATTCACGTCCAAATCTCTAAAACTAAGGTGGAGAATCCTAAAATCAATGTTGACATGTTTCGAGGTTTTTTCAACATTTTGGAAATCCCGGTGAAACTTTTGACATTCTCGCAAAGTTTTCCAAATCCCCGACAAGATTTTGACACATTCACGTCCAAATCTCTAAAACTCCGGTGGAGAATCCTAAAATCAATGTTGACATGTTTCGAGGTTTTTTCAACATTTTGGACATCCCGGTGAAACTTTTGACATCCTCGCAAAGTTTTCCAAATCCCCGACAAGATTTTGACACTTTCACGTCCAAATCTCTAAAACTCCGGTGGAGAATCCTAAAATCAATGTTGACAGGTTTAGAGTTTTTTTCAACATTTTGGACATTCCGGTGAAACTTTTGACATTCTCGCAATGTTTACCGAATCCCCCAAGAGATTTTGACACTTTCACGTCGAAATCTCTAAAACTCCGGTGGAGAATCATAAAATCAATGTTGACAGGTTTAGAGTTTTTTTCAACATTTTGGAAATCCCGGTGAAACTTTTGACATTCTCGCAAAGTTTACTGAATCCCCCAAGAGATTTTGACACTTTCACGTCCAAATCTCTAAAACTCCGGTGGAGAATCCTAAAATCAATGTTGACATGTTTCGAGGTTTTTTCAACATTTTGGAAATCCCGGTGAAACTTTTGACATTCACGGAAAGTTTTCCAAATCCCCGACAAGATTTTGACACTTTCACGTCCAAATCTCTAAAACTCCGGTGGAGAATCCTAAAATCAATGTTGACAGGTTTAGAGTTTTTTTCAACATTTTGGACATCCCGGTGAAACTTTTGACATTCTCGCAATGTTTACCGAATCCCCCAAAAGATTTTGACACTTTCACGTCCAAATCTCTAAAACTCCAGTGGAGAATCCTAAAATCAATGTTGACAGGTTTAGAGTTTTTTTCAACATTTTGGAAATCCCGGTGAAACCTTTGACATTCACGGAAAGTTTTCCAAATCCCCGACAAGATTTTGACACTTTCACGTCCAAATCTCTAAAACTCCGGTGGAGAATCCTAAAATCAATGTTGACAGGTTTAGAGTTTTTTTCAACATTTTGGAAATCCCGGTGAAACTTTTCACATTCTCGCAATAGTTTACCGAATCCCCCAAGAGATTTTGACACTTTCACGTCCAAATCTCTAAAACTCTGATGGAGAATCCCAAAATCAATGTTGACATGTTTAGAGTTTTTTTCAACATTTTGGACATCCCGGTGAAACTTTTGACATTCTCGCAAAGTTTTCCAAACCCCCGACAAGATTTTGACACTTTCACGTCCAAATCTCTAAAACTCCGGTGGAGAATCCTAAAATCAATGTTGACAGGTTTAGAGTTTTTTTCAACATTTTGGAAATCCCGGTAAACGTTTGACATTCTCGCAAAGGTTTCCGAATCCCCCGACAAGATTTTGACACTTTCACGGCCAAATCTTTAAAACTCCCGTGGAGAATCCTAAAATCAATGTTGACAGGTTTAGAGTTTTTTTCAACATTTTGGACATCCCGGTGAAACTTTTGACATCCACGGAAAGATTTCCAAATCCCCGAAAAGATTTTGACACTTTCACGTCCAAATCTCTAAAACTAAGGTGGAGAATCCTAAAATCAATGTTGACATGTTTCGAGGTTTTTCAACATTTTGGAAATCCCGGTGAAACTTTTGACATTCTCGCAAAGTTTACCGAATCCCCCAAAAGATTTTGACACTTTCACGTCCAAATCTCTAAAACTAAGGTGGAGAATCCTAAAATCAATGTTGACATGTTTAGAGTTTTTTTCAACATTTTGGAAATCCCGGTGAAACTTTTGACATTCTCGCCAAGTTTTCCAAATCCCCGACAAGATTTTGACACTTTCACGTCCAAATCTCTAAAACTCCGGTGGAGAATCCTAAAATCAATGTTGACATGTTTAGAGTTTTTGTCAACATTATGGAAATCCCGGTGAAGCTTTTGACATTCTCGCAATGTTTACCGAATACCCCAAGAGATTTTGACACTTTCACGTCTTAATCTCTAAAACTCCGGTGGAGAATCCTAAAATCAATGTTGACATGTTTAGAGTTTTTTTCAACATTTTGGACATCCCGGTGAAACTTTTGACATTCTCGCAAAGTTTTCCAAATCCCCGACATTATTTTGACACTTTGCCGTCCAAATCTCTGTAACTCTGGTAGAGAGTCATAAAAAGAGTATTGACATGTTTAGAGTTTTTTTCAACATTTTGGAAATCCAGGTGAAACTTTTGACATTCTCACAAAGCTTACCGAATCCCCCAAAAGATTTTGACACTTTCACGTCCAAATCTCTAAAACTCCGGTGGAGAATCCTAAAATCAATGTTGACATGTTTAGAGGTTTTTTCAGCATTTTGGACATCCCAGGGAAAGTTTTGACATTCTCGCAATGTTTACCGAATCCCCCAAGAGATTTTGACACTTTCACGTCCAAATCTCTAAAACTCCGGTGGAGAATCCTAAAATCAATGTTGACAGGTTTAGAGTTTTTTTCAACATTTTGGAAATCCCGGTGAAACTTTTCACATTCTCGCAAAGTTTACCGAATCCCCCAAGAGATTTTGACACTTTCACGTCCAAATCTCTAAAACTCCGGTGGAGAATCCTAAAATCAATGTTGACATGTTTCGAGGTTTTTTCAACATTTTGGAAATCCCGGTGAAACTTTTGACATTCACGGAAAGTTTTCCAAATCCCCGACAAGATTTTGACACTTTCACGTCCAAATCTCTAAAAATCCCGCGGAGAATCCTAAAATGAATGTTGACTGGTTTAGAGTTTTTTCAACATTTTGGAAATTCCGGTGAAACTTTTGACATTCTCGCCAAGTTTACCGAATCCCCCAAAAGATTTTGACACTTTCACGTCCAAATCTCTAAAACTCCACTGGAGAATCCTAAAATCAATGTTGACATGTTTAGAGTTTTTTTCAACATTTTGGAAATCCCGGTGAAACCTTTGACATTCACGGAAAGTTTTCCAAATCCCCGACAAGATTTTGACACTTTCACGTCCAAATCTCTAAAACTCCGGTGGAGAATCCTAAAATCAATGTTGACAGGTTTAGAGTTTTTTTCAACATTTTGGAAATCCCGGTGAAACTTTTGACATTCTCGCCAAGATTTCCAAATCCCCGACAAGATTTTGACACTTTCACGTCCAAATCTCTAAAACTCCCTCGGAGAATCCTAAAATCAATGTTGACAGGTTTAGAGTTTTTTTCAACATTTTGGAAATCCCGGTAAACGTTTGACATTCTCGCAAAGGTTTCCGAATCCCCCGACAAGATTTTGACACTTTCACGGCCAAATCTCTAAAACTCCGGTGGAGAATCCTAAAATCAATGTTGACATGTTTCGAGGTTTTTTCAACATTTTGGAAATCCCGGTGAAACTTTTGACATTCACGGAAAGTTTTCCAAATCCCCGACAAGATTTTGACACTTTCACGTCCAAATCTCTAAAAATCCCGCGGAGAATCCTAAAATGAATGTTGACTGGTTTAGAGTTTTTTCAACATTTTGGAAATTCCGGTGAAACTTTTGACATTCTCGCCAAGTTTACCGAATCCCCCAAAAGATTTTGACACTTTCACGTCCAAATCTCTAAAACTCCAGTGGAGAATCCTAAAATCAATGTTGACATGTTTAGAGTTTTTTTCAACATTTTGGAAATCCCGGTGAAACCTTTGACATTCACGGAAAGTTTTCCAAATCCCCGACAAGATTTTGACAGTTTCACGTCCAAATCTCTAAAACTCCGGTGGAGAATCCCAAAATCAATGTTGACATGTTTAGAGTTTTTTTCAACATTTTGGACATCCCGGTGAAACTTTTGACATTCTCGCAAAGTTTTCCAAATCCCCGACAAGATTTTGACACTTTCACGTCCAAATCTCTAAAACTCCGGTGGAGAATCCTAAAATCAATGTTGACAGGTTTAGAGTTTTTTTCAACATTTTGGAAATCCCGGTAAACGTTTGACATTCTCGCAAAGGTTTCCGAATCCCCCGACAAGATTTTGACACTTTCACGGCCAAATCTCTAAAACTCCGGTGGAGAATCCTAAAATCAATGTTGACATGTTTCGAGGTTTTTTCAACATTTTGGAAATCCCGGTGAAACTTTTGACATTCACGGAAAGTTTTCCAAATCCCCGACAAGATTTTGACACTTTCACGTCCAAATCTCTAAAAATCCCGCGAAGAATCCTAAAATGAATGTTGACTGGTTTAGAGTTTTTTCAACATTTTGGAAATTCCGGTGAAACTTTTGACATTCTCGCCAAGTTTACCGAATCCCCCAAAAGATTTTGACACTTTCACGTCCAAATCTCTAAAACTCCACTGGAGAATCCTAAAATCAATGTTGACATGTTTAGAGTTTTTTTCAACATTTTGGAAATCCCGGTGAAACCTTTGACATTCACGGAAAGTTTTCCAAATCCCCGACAAGATTTTGACACTTTCACGTCCAAATCTCTAAAACTCCGGTGGAGAATCCTAAAATCAATGTTGACAGGTTTAGAGTTTTTTTCAACATTTTGGAAATCCCGGTGAAACTTTTCACATTCTCGCAAAGTTTACCGAATCCCCCAAGAGATTTTGACACTTTCACGTCCAAATCTCTAAAACTCCGGTGGAGAATCCTAAAATCAATGTTGACATGTTTAGAGGTTTTTTCAACATTTTGGAAATCCCGGTGAAACTTTTGACATTCTCGCAAAGTTTTCCAAATCCCCGACAAGATTTTGACACTTTCACGTCCAAATCTCTAAAACTCCGGTGGAGAATCCTAAAATCAATGTTGACAGGTTTAGAGTTTTTTTCAACATTTTGGAAATCCCGGTAAACGTTTGACATTCTCGCAAAGGTTTCCGAATCCCCCGACAAGATTTTGACACTTTCACGGCCAAATCTTTAAAACTCCCGTGGAGAATCCTAAAATCAATGTTGACAGGTTTCGAGGTTTTTTCAACATTTTGGAAATCCCGGTAAACGTTTGACATTCTCGCAAAGGTTTCCGAATCCCCCGACAAGATTTTGACACTTTCACGGCCAAATCTTTAAAACTCCCGTGGAGAATCCTAAAATCAATGTTGACAGGTTTCGAGGTTTTTTCAACATTTTGGACATCCCGGTGAAACTTTTGACATCCACGGAAAGATTTCCAAATCCCCGAAAAGATTTTGACACTTTCACGTCCAAATCTCTAAAACTCCGGTGGAGAATCCTAAAAACAATGTTGACATGTTTCGAGGTTTTTCAACATTTTGGAAATCCCGGTGAAACTTTTGACATTCTCGCAAAGTTTACCGAATCCCCCAAAAGATTTTGACACTTTCACGTCCAAATCTCTAAAACTCCGGTGGAGAATCCTAAAATCAATGTTGACATGTTTAGAGTTTTTTTCAACATTTTGGAAATCCCGGTGAAACCTTTGACATTCACGGAAAGTTTTCCAAATCCCCGACAAGATTTTGACAGTTTCACGTCCAAATCTCTAAAACTCCGGTGGAGAATCCCAAAATCAATGTTGACAGGTTTAGAGTTTTTTTCAACATTTTGGAAATCCCGGTGAAACTTTTGACATTCTCGCAAAGTTTTCCAAATCCCCGACAAGATTTTGACACTTTCACGTCCAAATCTCTAAAACTCCGGTGGAGAATCCTAAAATCAATGTTGACAGGTTTAGAGTTTTTTTCAACATTTTGGAAATCCCGGTAAACGTTTGACATTCTCGCAAAGGTTTCCGAATCCCCCGACAAGATTTTGACACTTTCACGGCCAAATCTTTAAAACTCCCGTGGAGAATCCTAAAATCAATGTTGACAGGTTTCGAGGTTTTTTCAACATTTTGGACATCCCGGTGAAACTTTTGACATCCACGGAAAGATTTCCAAATCCCCGAAAAGATTTTGACACTTTCACGTCCAAATCTCTAAAACTCCGGTGGAGAATCCTAAAAACAATGTTGACATGTTTCGAGGTTTTTCAACATTTTGGAAATCCCGGTGAAACTTTTGACATTCTCGCAAAGTTTACCGAATCCCCCAAAAGATTTTGACACTTTCACGTCCAAATCTCTAAAACTCCAGTGGAGAATCCTAAAATCAATGTTGACATGTTTAGAGTTTTTTTCAACATTTTGGAAATCCCGGTGAAACCTTTGACATTCACGGAAAGTTTTCCAAATCCCCGACAAGATTTTGACAGTTTCACGTCCAAATCTCTAAAACTCCGGTGGAGAATCCCAAAATCAATGTTGACAGGTTTAGAGTTTTTTTCAACATTTTGGAAATCCCGGTGAAACTTTTGACATTCTCGCAAAGTTTTCCAAATCCCCGACAAGATTTTGACACTTTCACGTCCAAATCTCTAAAACTCCAGTGGAGAATCCTAAAATCAATGTTGACAGGTTTAGAGTTTTTTTCAACATTTTGGAAATCCCGGTAAACGTTTGACATTCTCGCAAAGGTTTCCGAATCCCCCGACAAGATTTTGACACTTTCACGGCCAAATCTTTAAAACTCCCGTGGAGAATCCTAAAATCAATGTTGACAGGTTTCGAGGTTTTTTCAACATTTTGGACATCCCGGTGAAACTTTTGACATCCACGGAAAGATTTCCAAATCCCCGAAAAGATTTTGACACTTTCACGTCCAAATCTCTAAAACTCCGGTGGAGAATCCTAAAAACAATGTTGACATGTTTCGAGGTTTTTCAACATTTTGGAAATCCCGGTGAAACTTTTGACATTCTCGCAAAGTTTACCGAATCCCCCAAAAGATTTTGACACTTTCACGTCCAAATCTCTAAAACTCTGCTGGAGAATCCTAAAATCAATGTTGACAGGTTTAGAGTTTTTTTCAACATTTTGGAAATTCCGGTGAAACTTTTGACATTCTCGCCAAGTTTTCCAAACCCCCGACATTATTTTGACACTTTCACGTCCAAATCTCTAAAACTCCGGTGGAGAATCCTAAAATCAATGTTGACATGTTTCGAGGTTTTTTCAACATTTTGGAAATCCCGGTGAAACTTTTGACATTCACGGAAAGTTTTCCAAATCCCCGACAAGATTTTGACACTTTCACGTCCAAATCTCTAAAAATCCCGCGGAGAATCCTAAAATGAATGTTGACTGGTTTAGAGTTTTTTCAACATTTTGGAAATTCCGGTGAAACTTTTGACATTCTCGCCAAGTTTACCGAATCCCCCAAAAGATTTTGACACTTTCACGTCCAAATCTCTAAAACTCCAGTGGAGAATCCTAAAATCAATGTTGACATGTTTAGAGTTTTTTTCAACATTTTGGAAATCCCGGTGAAACCTTTGACATTCACGGAAAGTTTTCCAAATCCCCGACAAGATTTTGACAGTTTCACGTCCAAATCTCTAAAACTCCGGTGGAGAATCCCAAAATCAATGTTGACAGGTTTAGAGTTTTTTTCAACATTTTGGACATCCCGGTGAAACTTTTGACATTCTCGCAAAGTTTTCCAAATCCCCGACAAGATTTTGACACTTTCACGTCCAAATCTCTAAAACTCCGGTGGAGAATCCTAAAATCAATGTTGACAGGTTTAGAGTTTTTTTCAACATTTTGGAAATCCCGGTAAACGTTTGACATTCTCGCAAAGGTTTCCGAATCCCCCGACAAGATTTTGACACTTTCACGGCCAAATCTCTAAAACTCCGGTGGAGAATCCTAAAATCAATGTTGACATGTTTCGAGGTTTTTTCAACATTTTGGAAATCCCGGTGAAACTTTTGACATTCACGGAAAGTTTTCCAAATCCCCGACAAGATTTTGACACTTTCACGTCCAAATCTCTAAAAATCCCGCGAAGAATCCTAAAATGAATGTTGACTGGTTTAGAGTTTTTTCAACATTTTGGAAATTCCGGTGAAACTTTTGACATTCTCGCCAAGTTTACCGAATCCCCCAAAAGATTTTGACACTTTCACGTCCAAATCTCTAAAACTCCACTGGAGAATCCTAAAATCAATGTTGACATGTTTAGAGTTTTTTTCAACATTTTGGAAATCCCGGTGAAACCTTTGACATTCACGGAAAGTTTTCCAAATCCCCGACAAGATTTTGACACTTTCACGTCCAAATCTCTAAAACTCCGGTGGAGAATCCTAAAATCAATGTTGACAGGTTTAGAGTTTTTTTCAACATTTTGGAAATCCCGGTGAAACTTTTCACATTCTCGCAAAGTTTACCGAATCCCCCAAGAGATTTTGACACTTTCACGTCCAAATCTCTAAAACTCCGGTGGAGAATCCTAAAATCAATGTTGACATGTTTAGAGGTTTTTTCAACATTTTGGAAATCCCGGTGAAACTTTTGACATTCTCGCAAAGTTTTCCAAATCCCCGACAAGATTTTGACACTTTCACGTCCAAATCTCTAAAACTCCGGTGGAGAATCCTAAAATCAATGTTGACAGGTTTAGAGTTTTTTTCAACATTTTGGAAATCCCGGTAAACGTTTGACATTCTCGCAAAGGTTTCCGAATCCCCCGACAAGATTTTGACACTTTCACGGCCAAATCTTTAAAACTCCCGTGGAGAATCCTAAAATCAATGTTGACAGGTTTCGAGGTTTTTTCAACATTTTGGAAATCCCGGTAAACGTTTGACATTCTCGCAAAGGTTTCCGAATCCCCCGACAAGATTTTGACACTTTCACGGCCAAATCTTTAAAACTCCCGTGGAGAATCCTAAAATCAATGTTGACAGGTTTCGAGGTTTTTTCAACATTTTGGACATCCCGGTGAAACTTTTGACATCCACGGAAAGATTTCCAAATCCCCGAAAAGATTTTGACACTTTCACGTCCAAATCTCTAAAACTCCGGTGGAGAATCCTAAAAACAATGTTGACATGTTTCGAGGTTTTTCAACATTTTGGAAATCCCGGTGAAACTTTTGACATTCTCGCAAAGTTTACCGAATCCCCCAAAAGATTTTGACACTTTCACGTCCAAATCTCTAAAACTCCAGTGGAGAATCCTAAAATCAATGTTGACATGTTTCGAGGTTTTTTCAACATTTTGGAAATCCCGGTGAAACCTTTGACATTCACGGAAAGTTTTCCAAATCCCCGACAAGATTTTGACACTTTCACGTCCAAATCTCTAAAACTCCGGTGGAGAATCATAAAATCAATGTTGACAGGTTTAGAGTTTTTTTCAACATTTTGGAAATCCCGGTGAAACTTTTGACATTCTCGCCATGTTTTCCAAATCCCCGACAAGATTTTGACACTTTCACGTCCAAATCTCTAAAACTCCGGTGGAGAATCCTAAAATCAATGTTGAAAAGTTTCGAGTTTTTTTCAACATTTTGGAAATTCCGGTGAAACTTTTAACATTCACGGAAAGCTTTCCAAATCCCCGACAAGATTTTGACACTTTCACGTCCAAATCTCTAAAACTCCCTCGGAGAATCCTAAAATCAATATTGACAGGTTTAGATTTTTTTCAATATTTTGGAAATTCCGGTGAAACGTTTGACATTCTCGCAAAGTTTACAGAATCCCCCAAAAGATTTTGACACTTTCACGTCCAAATCTCTAAAACTCCGGTGGAGAATCCTAAAATCAATGTTGACAGGTTTAGAGTTTTTTTCAACATTTTGGAAATTCCGGTGAAACTTTGGATATTCTCGCAAAGTTTACCGAATCCCCCAAGATATTTTGACACTTTCACGTCCAAATCTCTAAAACTCCGGTGGAGAATCCTAAAATCAATGTTGACAGGTTTCGAGGTTTTTTCAACATATTGGACATCCCGGTGAAACTTTTGACATCCTCGCAATGTTTACCGAATCCCCCAAGAGATTTTGACACTTTCACGTCCAAATCTCTAAAACTCCGGTGGAGAATCCTAAAATCAATGTTGACATGTTTCGAGGTTTTTTCAACATTTTGGAAATCCCGGTGAAACTTTTGATATTCACGGAAAGTTTTCCAAATCCCCGACAAGATTTTGACACTTTCACGTCCAAATCTCTAATACTCCGGTGGAGAATCCTAAAATCAATGTTGAAAAGTTTCGAGGTTTTTTCAACATTTTGGAAATTACGGTGAAACTTTTAACATTCACGGAAAGTTTTCCAAATCCCCGACAAGATTTTGACACTTTCACGTCCAAATCTCTAAAAGTCCCTCGGAGAATCCTAAAATCAATGTTGAGAGGTTTAGATTTTTTTCAATATTTTGGAAATTCCGGTGAAACGTTTGACATTCTCGCAAAGTTTACCGAATCCACCAAAAGATTTTGACACTTACAGGTCCAAATCTCTAAAACTCCCGTGGAGAATCCTAAAATCAATGTTGACATGTTTAGAGGATTTTCTAACATTTTGGACATCCCGGTGAAACTTTTTACATTCTCGCAAAGTTTACAGAATCCCCCAAAAGATTTTGACACTTTCACGTCCAAATCTCTAAAACTCCCGTGGAGAATCCTAAAATCAATGTTGACATGTTTCGAGGTTTTTTCAACATTTTGGACATCCCGGTGAAACTTTTGACATTCTCGCCATGTTTTCCAAATCCCCGACAAGATTTTGACACTTTCCCGTCCAAAACTCTAAAACTCCCGCGGAGAATCCTAAAATCAATGTTGACAGGTTTAGAGTTTTTTTCAACATTTTGGAAATCCCGGTGAAACTTTTGACATTCTCGAAAAGCTTTCCGAATCCCCCGACAAGATTTTGACACTTTCACGGCCAAATCTCTAATACTCCCGCGGAGAATCCTAAAATCAATGTTGACAGGTTTAGAGTTTTTTTCAACATTTTGGCCATCCCGGTGAAACTTTTGACATTCTCGCCAAGTTTTCCAAATCCCCAACATTATTTTGACACTTTGCCGTCCAAATCTCTAAAACTCCCGTGGAGAATCCTAAAATCAATGTTGACATGTTTCGAGGTTTTTTCAACATTTTGGACATCCCGGTGAAACTTTTGACATCCTCGCAAAGTTTTCCAAATCCCCGACAAGATTTTGACACTTTCACGTCCAAATCTCTAAAACTCCGGTGGAGAATCCTAAAATCAATGTTGACAGGTTTGGAGTTTTTTTCAACATTTTGGACATCCCGGTGAAACTTTTGACATCCACGGAAAGTTTTCCAAATCCCCGACAAGATTTTGACACTTTCACGTCCAAATCTCTAAAACTCCGGTGGAGAATCCTAAAATCAATGTTGACATGTTTCGAGGTTTTTCAACATTTTGGAAATCCCGGTGAAACTTTTGACATTCATGCAAAGTTTTCCGAATCCCCGACATTATTTTGACACTTTGCCGTCCAACTCTCTGAAACTCTGGTAGAGAGTCATAAAAAGAATATTGACATGTTTAGAGTTTTTTTCAACATTTTGGACATCCCGGTGAAACTTTTGACATTCTCGCAAAGTTTTCCAAATCCCCGACAAGATTTTGACACATTCACGTCCAAATCTCTAAAACTCCGGTGGAGAATCCTAAAATCAATGTTGACATGTTTCGAGGTTTTTTCAACATTTTGGACATCCCGGTGAAACTTTTGACATCCTCGCAATGTTTACCGAATCCCCCAAGAGATTTTGACACTTTCACGTCCAAATCTCTAAAACTCCGGTGGAGAATCCTAAAATCAATGTTGACAGGTTTAGAGTTTTTTTCAACATTTTGGAAATCCCGGTGAAACTTTTGACATCCTCGCAAAGTTTTCCAAATCCCCCAAAAGATTTTGACACTTTCAGGTCCAAATCTCTAAAAATCCGGTGGAGAATCCTAAAATCAATGGTGACAAGTTTAGAGTTTTTTCAACATTTTAAAAATTCCGGTGAAACTTTTGACATTCTCGCCAAGTTTTCCAAACCCGCGACATTATTTTGACACTTTCACGTCCAAATCTCTAAAACTCCGGTGGAGAATCCTAAAATCAATGTTGACAGGTTTAGAGTTTTTTTCAACATTTTGGAAATTCCGGTGAAGCTTTTGACATTCTCGCAATGTTTACCGAATCCACCAAAAGATTTTGACACTTACAGGTCCAATTCTCTAAAACTCCCGTGGAGAATCCTAAAATCAATGTTGACATGTTTAGAGGATTTTTTAACATTTTGGACATCCCGGTGAAACTTTTGACATTCTCGCAAAGTTTACAGAATCCCCCAAAAGATTTTGACACTTTCACGTCCAAATCTCTAAAACTCCGGTGGAGAATCCTAAAATCAATGTTGACATGTTTCGAGGTTTTTTCAACATTTTGGACATCCCGGTGAAACTTTTGACATTCTCGCCATGTTTTCCAAATCCCCGACAAGATTTTGACACTTTCCCGTCCAAATCTCTGAAACTCTGGTAGAGAGTCATAAAAAGAGTATTGACATGTTTAGAGTTTTTTTCAACATTTTGGAAATCCAGGTGAAACTTTTGACATTCTCACAAAGCTTACCGAATCCCCCAAAAGATTTTGACACTTTCACGTCCCAATCTCTAAAACTCCGGTGGAGAATCCTAAAATCAATGTTGACATGTTTAGAGGTTTTTTCAGCATTTTGGACATCCCGGTGAAAGTTTTGACATTCTCGCAGAGTTTTCCAAATCCCCGACAAGATTTTGACACATTCACGTCCAAATCTCTAAAACTCCGGTGGAGAATCCTAAAATCAATGTTGACATGTTTAGAGTTTTTTTCAACATTTTGGACATCCCGGTGAAACTTTTGACATCCTCGCAAAGTTTTCCAAATCCCCGACAAGATTTTGACACTTTCACGTCCAAATCTCTAAAACTCCCGTGGAGAATCCTAAAATCAATGTTGACAGGTTTAGAGCTTTTTTCAACATTTTGGACATCCCGGTGAAACTTTTGACATTCTCGCAATGTTTACCGAATCCCCCAAGAGATTTTGACACTTTCACGTCCAAATCTCTAAAACTCCGGTGGAGAATCCTAAAATCAATGTTGACAGGTTTAGAGTTTTTTTCAACATTTTGGAAATCCCGGTGAAACTTTTGACATTCTCGCAAAGTTTACCGAATCCCCCAAGAGATTTTGACACTTTCACGTCTAAAATCTGAAACTCTGGTAGAGAGTCACAAAATAATTATTGACATGTTTAGAGTTTTTTTCAACATTTTGGAAATTCCGGTGAAACTTTTGACATTCTCGCAAAGTTTTCCAAATCCCGCAAAAGATTTTGACACTTTTACGTCCAAACCTCTAAAACTCCGGTGGAGAATCCTAAAATCAATGATGACATGTTTAGAGGTTTTTTCAACATTTTGGAAATCCCGGTGAAATTTTGACATTCTCGCAAAGTTTACCGAATCCCCCAAGAGATTTTGACACTTTCACGTCCAAATCTCTAAAAATCCCGCGGAGAATCCTAAGATCACTGTTGACTGGTTTAGAGTTTTTTCAACATTTTGGAAATTCCGCTGAAACTTTTGACATTCTCGCAAAGTTTACCGAATCCCCCAAAAGATTTTGACACTTTCACGTCCAAATCTCTAAAACTCCAGTGGAGAATCCTAAAATCAATGGTGACTGGTTTAGAGTTTTTTCAACATTTTAAAAATTCCGGTGAAACTTTTGACATTCTCGCCAAGTTTTCCAAATCCCCGACAAGATTTTGACACATTCACGTCCAAATCTCTAAAACTAAGGTGGAGAATCCTAAAATCAATGTTGACATGTTTCGAGTTTTTTTCAACATTTTGGACATCCCGGTGAAACTTTTGACATCCTCGCAAAGCTTCCCAAATCCCCGACAAGATTTTGACACTTTCACGTCCAAATCTCTAAAACTCCGGTGGAGAATCCTAAAATCAATGTTGACATGTTTCGAGGTTTTTCAACATTTTGGAAATCCCGGTGAAACTTTTGACATTCATGCAAAGTTTACCGAATCCCCCAAAAGATTTTGACACTTTCACGTCCAAATCTCTAAAACTCTGCTGGAGAATCCTAAAATCAATGTTGACAGGTTTAGAGTTTTTTTCAACATTTTGGAAATTCCGGTGAAACTTTTGACATTCTCGCCAAGTTTTCCAAACCCCCGACATTATTTTGACACTTTGCCGTCCAAATCTCTGAAACTCTGGTAGAGAGTCATAAAAAGAATATTGACATGTTTAGACTTTTTTTCAACATTTTGGAAATCCCGGTGAAACTTTTGACATTCTCGCAAAGCTTACCGAATCCCCCAAAAGATTTTGACACTTTCACGTCCCAATCTCTAAATCTCCGGTGGAGAATCCTAAAATCAATGTTGACATGTTTCGAGGTTTTTTCAACATTTTGGACATCCCGGTGAAAGTTTTGACATTCTCGCAAAGTTTTCCAAATCCCCGACAAGATTTTGACACATTCACGTCCAAATCTCTAAAACTAAGGTGGAGAATCCTAAAATCAATGTTGACATGTTTCGAGGTTTTTTCAACATTTTGGAAATCCCGGTGAAACTTTTGACATTCTCGCAAAGTTTTCCAAATCCCCGACAAGATTTTGACACATTCACGTCCAAATCTCTAAAACTCCGGTGGAGAATCCTAAAATCAATGTTGACATGTTTCGAGGTTTTTTCAACATTTTGGACATCCCGGTGAAACTTTTGACATCCTCGCAAAGTTTTCCAAATCCCCGACAAGATTTTGACACTTTCACGTCCAAATCTCTAAAACTCCGGTGGAGAATCCTAAAATCAATGTTGACAGGTTTAGAGTTTTTTTCAACATTTTGGACATTCCGGTGAAACTTTTGACATTCTCGCAATGTTTACCGAATCCCCCAAGAGATTTTGACACTTTCACGTCGAAATCTCTAAAACTCCGGTGGAGAATCATAAAATCAATGTTGACAGGTTTAGAGTTTTTTTCAACATTTTGGAAATCCCGGTGAAACTTTTGACATTCTCGCAAAGTTTACTGAATCCCCCAAGAGATTTTGACACTTTCACGTCCAAATCTCTAAAACTCCGGTGGAGAATCCTAAAATCAATGTTGACATGTTTCGAGGTTTTTTCAACATTTTGGAAATCCCGGTGAAACTTTTGACATTCACGGAAAGTTTTCCAAATCCCCGACAAGATTTTGACACTTTCACGTCCAAATCTCTAAAACTCCGGTGGAGAATCCTAAAATCAATGTTGACAGGTTTAGAGTTTTTTTCAACATTTTGGACATCCCGGTGAAACTTTTGACATTCTCGCAATGTTTACCGAATCCCCCAAAAGATTTTGACACTTTCACGTCCAAATCTCTAAAACTCCAGTGGAGAATCCTAAAATCAATGTTGACAGGTTTAGAGTTTTTTTCAACATTTTGGAAATCCCGGTGAAACCTTTGACATTCACGGAAAGTTTTCCAAATCCCCGACAAGATTTTGACACTTTCACGTCCAAATCTCTAAAACTCCGGTGGAGAATCCTAAAATCAATGTTGACAGGTTTAGAGTTTTTTTCAACATTTTGGAAATCCCGGTGAAACTTTTCACATTCTCGCAATAGTTTACCGAATCCCCCAAGAGATTTTGACACTTTCACGTCCAAATCTCTAAAACTCTGATGGAGAATCCCAAAATCAATGTTGACATGTTTAGAGTTTTTTTCAACATTTTGGACATCCCGGTGAAACTTTTGACATTCTCGCAAAGTTTTCCAAACCCCCGACAAGATTTTGACACTTTCACGTCCAAATCTCTAAAACTCCGGTGGAGAATCCTAAAATCAATGTTGACAGGTTTAGAGTTTTTTTCAACATTTTGGAAATCCCGGTAAACGTTTGACATTCTCGCAAAGGTTTCCGAATCCCCCGACAAGATTTTGACACTTTCACGGCCAAATCTTTAAAACTCCCGTGGAGAATCCTAAAATCAATGTTGACAGGTTTAGAGTTTTTTTCAACATTTTGGACATCCCGGTGAAACTTTTGACATCCACGGAAAGATTTCCAAATCCCCGAAAAGATTTTGACACTTTCACGTCCAAATCTCTAAAACTAAGGTGGAGAATCCTAAAATCAATGTTGACATGTTTCGAGGTTTTTCAACATTTTGGAAATCCCGGTGAAACTTTTGACATTCTCGCAAAGTTTACCGAATCCCCCAAAAGATTTTGACACTTTCACGTCCAAATCTCTAAAACTAAGGTGGAGAATCCTAAAATCAATGTTGACATGTTTAGAGTTTTTTTCAACATTTTGGAAATCCCGGTGAAACTTTTGACATTCTCGCCAAGTTTTCCAAATCCCCGACAAGATTTTGACACTTTCACGTCCAAATCTCTAAAACTCCGGTGGAGAATCCTAAAATCAATGTTGACATGTTTAGAGTTTTTGTCAACATTATGGAAATCCCGGTGAAGCTTTTGACATTCTCGCAATGTTTACCGAATACCCCAAGAGATTTTGACACTTTCACGTCTTAATCTCTAAAACTCCGGTGGAGAATCCTAAAATCAATGTTGACATGTTTAGAGTTTTTTTCAACATTTTGGACATCCCGGTGAAACTTTTGACATTCTCGCAAAGTTTTCCAAATCCCCGACATTATTTTGACACTTTGCCGTCCAAATCTCTGTAACTCTGGTAGAGAGTCATAAAAAGAGTATTGACATGTTTAGAGTTTTTTTCAACATTTTGGAAATCCAGGTGAAACTTTTGACATTCTCACAAAGCTTACCGAATCCCCCAAAAGATTTTGACACTTTCACGTCCAAATCTCTAAAACTCCGGTGGAGAATCCTAAAATCAATGTTGACATGTTTAGAGGTTTTTTCAGCATTTTGGACATCCCAGGGAAAGTTTTGACATTCTCGCAATGTTTACCGAATCCCCCAAGAGATTTTGACACTTTCACGTCCAAATCTCTAAAACTCCGGTGGAGAATCCTAAAATCAATGTTGACAGGTTTAGAGTTTTTTTCAACATTTTGGAAATCCCGGTGAAACTTTTCACATTCTCGCAAAGTTTACCGAATCCCCCAAGAGATTTTGACACTTTCACGTCCAAATCTCTAAAACTCCGGTGGAGAATCCTAAAATCAATGTTGACATGTTTCGAGGTTTTTTCAACATTTTGGAAATCCCGGTGAAACTTTTGACATTCACGGAAAGTTTTCCAAATCCCCGACAAGATTTTGACACTTTCACGTCCAAATCTCTAAAAATCCCGCGGAGAATCCTAAAATGAATGTTGACTGGTTTAGAGTTTTTTCAACATTTTGGAAATTCCGGTGAAACTTTTGACATTCTCGCCAAGTTTACCGAATCCCCCAAAAGATTTTGACACTTTCACGTCCAAATCTCTAAAACTCCACTGGAGAATCCTAAAATCAATGTTGACATGTTTAGAGTTTTTTTCAACATTTTGGAAATCCCGGTGAAACCTTTGACATTCACGGAAAGTTTTCCAAATCCCCGACAAGATTTTGACACTTTCACGTCCAAATCTCTAAAACTCCGGTGGAGAATCCTAAAATCAATGTTGACAGGTTTAGAGTTTTTTTCAACATTTTGGAAATCCCGGTGAAACTTTTGACATTCTCGCCAAGATTTCCAAATCCCCGACAAGATTTTGACACTTTCACGTCCAAATCTCTAAAACTCCCTCGGAGAATCCTAAAATCAATGTTGACAGGTTTAGAGTTTTTTTCAACATTTTGGAAATCCCGGTAAACGTTTGACATTCTCGCAAAGGTTTCCGAATCCCCCGACAAGATTTTGACACTTTCACGGCCAAATCTCTAAAACTCCGGTGGAGAATCCTAAAATCAATGTTGACATGTTTCGAGGTTTTTTCAACATTTTGGAAATCCCGGTGAAACTTTTGACATTCACGGAAAGTTTTCCAAATCCCCGACAAGATTTTGACACTTTCACGTCCAAATCTCTAAAAATCCCGCGGAGAATCCTAAAATGAATGTTGACTGGTTTAGAGTTTTTTCAACATTTTGGAAATTCCGGTGAAACTTTTGACATTCTCGCCAAGTTTACCGAATCCCCCAAAAGATTTTGACACTTTCACGTCCAAATCTCTAAAACTCCAGTGGAGAATCCTAAAATCAATGTTGACATGTTTAGAGTTTTTTTCAACATTTTGGAAATCCCGGTGAAACCTTTGACATTCACGGAAAGTTTTCCAAATCCCCGACAAGATTTTGACAGTTTCACGTCCAAATCTCTAAAACTCCGGTGGAGAATCCCAAAATCAATGTTGACATGTTTAGAGTTTTTTTCAACATTTTGGACATCCCGGTGAAACTTTTGACATTCTCGCAAAGTTTTCCAAATCCCCGACAAGATTTTGACACTTTCACGTCCAAATCTCTAAAACTCCGGTGGAGAATCCTAAAATCAATGTTGACAGGTTTAGAGTTTTTTTCAACATTTTGGAAATCCCGGTAAACGTTTGACATTCTCGCAAAGGTTTCCGAATCCCCCGACAAGATTTTGACACTTTCACGGCCAAATCTCTAAAACTCCGGTGGAGAATCCTAAAATCAATGTTGACATGTTTCGAGGTTTTTTCAACATTTTGGAAATCCCGGTGAAACTTTTGACATTCACGGAAAGTTTTCCAAATCCCCGACAAGATTTTGACACTTTCACGTCCAAATCTCTAAAAATCCCGCGAAGAATCCTAAAATGAATGTTGACTGGTTTAGAGTTTTTTCAACATTTTGGAAATTCCGGTGAAACTTTTGACATTCTCGCCAAGTTTACCGAATCCCCCAAAAGATTTTGACACTTTCACGTCCAAATCTCTAAAACTCCACTGGAGAATCCTAAAATCAATGTTGACATGTTTAGAGTTTTTTTCAACATTTTGGAAATCCCGGTGAAACCTTTGACATTCACGGAAAGTTTTCCAAATCCCCGACAAGATTTTGACACTTTCACGTCCAAATCTCTAAAACTCCGGTGGAGAATCCTAAAATCAATGTTGACAGGTTTAGAGTTTTTTTCAACATTTTGGAAATCCCGGTGAAACTTTTCACATTCTCGCAAAGTTTACCGAATCCCCCAAGAGATTTTGACACTTTCACGTCCAAATCTCTAAAACTCCGGTGGAGAATCCTAAAATCAATGTTGACATGTTTAGAGGTTTTTTCAACATTTTGGAAATCCCGGTGAAACTTTTGACATTCTCGCAAAGTTTTCCAAATCCCCGACAAGATTTTGACACTTTCACGTCCAAATCTCTAAAACTCCGGTGGAGAATCCTAAAATCAATGTTGACAGGTTTAGAGTTTTTTTCAACATTTTGGAAATCCCGGTAAACGTTTGACATTCTCGCAAAGGTTTCCGAATCCCCCGACAAGATTTTGACACTTTCACGGCCAAATCTTTAAAACTCCCGTGGAGAATCCTAAAATCAATGTTGACAGGTTTCGAGGTTTTTTCAACATTTTGGAAATCCCGGTAAACGTTTGACATTCTCGCAAAGGTTTCCGAATCCCCCGACAAGATTTTGACACTTTCACGGCCAAATCTTTAAAACTCCCGTGGAGAATCCTAAAATCAATGTTGACAGGTTTCGAGGTTTTTTCAACATTTTGGACATCCCGGTGAAACTTTTGACATCCACGGAAAGATTTCCAAATCCCCGAAAAGATTTTGACACTTTCACGTCCAAATCTCTAAAACTCCGGTGGAGAATCCTAAAAACAATGTTGACATGTTTCGAGGTTTTTCAACATTTTGGAAATCCCGGTGAAACTTTTGACATTCTCGCAAAGTTTACCGAATCCCCCAAAAGATTTTGACACTTTCACGTCCAAATCTCTAAAACTCCGGTGGAGAATCCTAAAATCAATGTTGACATGTTTAGAGTTTTTTTCAACATTTTGGAAATCCCGGTGAAACCTTTGACATTCACGGAAAGTTTTCCAAATCCCCGACAAGATTTTGACAGTTTCACGTCCAAATCTCTAAAACTCCGGTGGAGAATCCCAAAATCAATGTTGACAGGTTTAGAGTTTTTTTCAACATTTTGGAAATCCCGGTGAAACTTTTGACATTCTCGCAAAGTTTTCCAAATCCCCGACAAGATTTTGACACTTTCACGTCCAAATCTCTAAAACTCCGGTGGAGAATCCTAAAATCAATGTTGACAGGTTTAGAGTTTTTTTCAACATTTTGGAAATCCCGGTAAACGTTTGACATTCTCGCAAAGGTTTCCGAATCCCCCGACAAGATTTTGACACTTTCACGGCCAAATCTTTAAAACTCCCGTGGAGAATCCTAAAATCAATGTTGACAGGTTTCGAGGTTTTTTCAACATTTTGGACATCCCGGTGAAACTTTTGACATCCACGGAAAGATTTCCAAATCCCCGAAAAGATTTTGACACTTTCACGTCCAAATCTCTAAAACTCCGGTGGAGAATCCTAAAAACAATGTTGACATGTTTCGAGGTTTTTCAACATTTTGGAAATCCCGGTGAAACTTTTGACATTCTCGCAAAGTTTACCGAATCCCCCAAAAGATTTTGACACTTTCACGTCCAAATCTCTAAAACTCCAGTGGAGAATCCTAAAATCAATGTTGACATGTTTAGAGTTTTTTTCAACATTTTGGAAATCCCGGTGAAACCTTTGACATTCACGGAAAGTTTTCCAAATCCCCGACAAGATTTTGACAGTTTCACGTCCAAATCTCTAAAACTCCGGTGGAGAATCCCAAAATCAATGTTGACAGGTTTAGAGTTTTTTTCAACATTTTGGAAATCCCGGTGAAACTTTTGACATTCTCGCAAAGTTTTCCAAATCCCCGACAAGATTTTGACACTTTCACGTCCAAATCTCTAAAACTCCAGTGGAGAATCCTAAAATCAATGTTGACAGGTTTAGAGTTTTTTTCAACATTTTGGAAATCCCGGTAAACGTTTGACATTCTCGCAAAGGTTTCCGAATCCCCCGACAAGATTTTGACACTTTCACGGCCAAATCTTTAAAACTCCCGTGGAGAATCCTAAAATCAATGTTGACAGGTTTCGAGGTTTTTTCAACATTTTGGACATCCCGGTGAAACTTTTGACATCCACGGAAAGATTTCCAAATCCCCGAAAAGATTTTGACACTTTCACGTCCAAATCTCTAAAACTCCGGTGGAGAATCCTAAAAACAATGTTGACATGTTTCGAGGTTTTTCAACATTTTGGAAATCCCGGTGAAACTTTTGACATTCTCGCAAAGTTTACCGAATCCCCCAAAAGATTTTGACACTTTCACGTCCAAATCTCTAAAACTCTGCTGGAGAATCCTAAAATCAATGTTGACAGGTTTAGAGTTTTTTTCAACATTTTGGAAATTCCGGTGAAACTTTTGACATTCTCGCCAAGTTTTCCAAACCCCCGACATTATTTTGACACTTTCACGTCCAAATCTCTAAAACTCCGGTGGAGAATCCTAAAATCAATGTTGACATGTTTCGAGGTTTTTTCAACATTTTGGAAATCCCGGTGAAACTTTTGACATTCACGGAAAGTTTTCCAAATCCCCGACAAGATTTTGACACTTTCACGTCCAAATCTCTAAAAATCCCGCGGAGAATCCTAAAATGAATGTTGACTGGTTTAGAGTTTTTTCAACATTTTGGAAATTCCGGTGAAACTTTTGACATTCTCGCCAAGTTTACCGAATCCCCCAAAAGATTTTGACACTTTCACGTCCAAATCTCTAAAACTCCAGTGGAGAATCCTAAAATCAATGTTGACATGTTTAGAGTTTTTTTCAACATTTTGGAAATCCCGGTGAAACCTTTGACATTCACGGAAAGTTTTCCAAATCCCCGACAAGATTTTGACAGTTTCACGTCCAAATCTCTAAAACTCCGGTGGAGAATCCCAAAATCAATGTTGACAGGTTTAGAGTTTTTTTCAACATTTTGGACATCCCGGTGAAACTTTTGACATTCTCGCAAAGTTTTCCAAATCCCCGACAAGATTTTGACACTTTCACGTCCAAATCTCTAAAACTCCGGTGGAGAATCCTAAAATCAATGTTGACAGGTTTAGAGTTTTTTTCAACATTTTGGAAATCCCGGTAAACGTTTGACATTCTCGCAAAGGTTTCCGAATCCCCCGACAAGATTTTGACACTTTCACGGCCAAATCTCTAAAACTCCGGTGGAGAATCCTAAAATCAATGTTGACATGTTTCGAGGTTTTTTCAACATTTTGGAAATCCCGGTGAAACTTTTGACATTCACGGAAAGTTTTCCAAATCCCCGACAAGATTTTGACACTTTCACGTCCAAATCTCTAAAAATCCCGCGAAGAATCCTAAAATGAATGTTGACTGGTTTAGAGTTTTTTCAACATTTTGGAAATTCCGGTGAAACTTTTGACATTCTCGCCAAGTTTACCGAATCCCCCAAAAGATTTTGACACTTTCACGTCCAAATCTCTAAAACTCCACTGGAGAATCCTAAAATCAATGTTGACATGTTTAGAGTTTTTTTCAACATTTTGGAAATCCCGGTGAAACCTTTGACATTCACGGAAAGTTTTCCAAATCCCCGACAAGATTTTGACACTTTCACGTCCAAATCTCTAAAACTCCGGTGGAGAATCCTAAAATCAATGTTGACAGGTTTAGAGTTTTTTTCAACATTTTGGAAATCCCGGTGAAACTTTTCACATTCTCGCAAAGTTTACCGAATCCCCCAAGAGATTTTGACACTTTCACGTCCAAATCTCTAAAACTCCGGTGGAGAATCCTAAAATCAATGTTGACATGTTTAGAGGTTTTTTCAACATTTTGGAAATCCCGGTGAAACTTTTGACATTCTCGCAAAGTTTTCCAAATCCCCGACAAGATTTTGACACTTTCACGTCCAAATCTCTAAAACTCCGGTGGAGAATCCTAAAATCAATGTTGACAGGTTTAGAGTTTTTTTCAACATTTTGGAAATCCCGGTAAACGTTTGACATTCTCGCAAAGGTTTCCGAATCCCCCGACAAGATTTTGACACTTTCACGGCCAAATCTTTAAAACTCCCGTGGAGAATCCTAAAATCAATGTTGACAGGTTTCGAGGTTTTTTCAACATTTTGGAAATCCCGGTAAACGTTTGACATTCTCGCAAAGGTTTCCGAATCCCCCGACAAGATTTTGACACTTTCACGGCCAAATCTTTAAAACTCCCGTGGAGAATCCTAAAATCAATGTTGACAGGTTTCGAGGTTTTTTCAACATTTTGGACATCCCGGTGAAACTTTTGACATCCACGGAAAGATTTCCAAATCCCCGAAAAGATTTTGACACTTTCACGTCCAAATCTCTAAAACTCCGGTGGAGAATCCTAAAAACAATGTTGACATGTTTCGAGGTTTTTCAACATTTTGGAAATCCCGGTGAAACTTTTGACATTCTCGCAAAGTTTACCGAATCCCCCAAAAGATTTTGACACTTTCACGTCCAAATCTCTAAAACTCCAGTGGAGAATCCTAAAATCAATGTTGACATGTTTAGAGTTTTTTTCAACATTTTAGAAATCCCGGTGAAACCTTTGACATTCACGGAAAGTTTTCCAAATCCCCGACAAGATTTTGACAGTTTCACGTCCAAATCTCTAAAACTCCGGTGGAGAATCCCAAAATCAATGTTGACAGGTTTAGAGTTTTTTTCAACATTTTGGAAATCCCGGTGAAACTTTTGACATTCTCGCAAAGTTTTCCAAATCCCCGACAAGATTTTGACACTTTCACGTCCAAATCTCTAAAACTCCGGTGGAGAATCCTAAAATCAATGTTGACAGGTTTAGAGTTTTTTTCAACATTTTGGAAATCCCGGTAAACGTTTGACATTCTCGCAAAGGTTTCCGAATCCCCCGACAAGATTTTGACACTTTCACGGCCAAATCTTTAAAACTCCCGTGGAGAATCCTAAAATCAATGTTGACAGGTTTCGAGGTTTTTTCAACATTTTGGACATCCCGGTGAAACTTTTGACATCCACGGAAAGATTTCCAAATCCCCGAAAAGATTTTGACACTTTCACGTCCAAATCTCTAAAACTCCGGTGGAGAATCCTAAAAACAATGTTGACATGTTTCGAGGTTTTTCAACATTTTGGAAATCCCGGTGAAACTTTTGACATTCTCGCAAAGTTTACCGAATCCCCCAAAAGATTTTGACACTTTCACGTCCAAATCTCTAAAACTCTGCTGGAGAATCCTAAAATCAATGTTGACAGGTTTAGAGTTTTTTTCAACATTTTGGAAATTCCGGTGAAACTTTTGACATTCTCGCCAAGTTTTCCAAACCCCCGACATTATTTTGACACTTTCACGTCCAAATCTCTAAAACTCCGGTGGAGAATCCTAAAATCAATGTTGACATGTTTAGAGGTTTTTTCAGCATTTTGGATATCCCGGTAAAAGTTTTGACATTCTCGCAAAGTTTTCCAAATCCCCGACAAGATTTTGACACATTCACGTCCAAATCTCTAAAACTAAGGTGGAGAATCCTAAAATCAATGTTGACATGTTTAGAGTTTTTTTCAACATTTTGGAAATCCCGGTGAAACTTTTGACATTCTCGCCAAGTTTTCCAAATCCCCGACAAGATTTTGACACTTTCACGTCCAAATCTCTAAAACTCCGGTGGAGAATCCTAAAATCAATGTTGACATGTTTAGAGTTTTTGTCAACATTATGGAAATCCCGGTGAAGCTTTTGACATTCTCGCAATGTTTACCGAATCCCCCAAGAGATTTTGGCACTTTCACGTCCAAATCTCTAAAACTCCGGTGGAGAATCCTAAAATCAATGTTGACATGTTTCGAGTTTTTTTCAACATTTTGGACATCCCGGTGAAACTTTTGACATTCTCGCAAAGTTTTCCAAATCCCCGACATTATTTTGACACTTTGCCGTCCAAATCTCTGAAACTCTGGTAGAGAGTCATAAAAAGATTATTGACATGTTTAGAGTTTTTTTCAACATTTTGGAAATCCAGGTGAAACTTTTGACATTCTCACAAAGCTTACCGAATCCCCCAAAAGATTTTGACACTTTCACGTCCCAATCTCTAAAACTCCCGTGGAGAATCCTAAAATCAATGTTGACAGGTTTAGAGGTTTTTTCAGCATTTTGGACATCCCGGTGAAAGTTTTGACATTCTCGCAAAGTTTTCCAAATCCCCGACAAGATTTTGACACATTCACGTCCAAATCTCTAAAACTAAGGTGGAGAATCCTAAAATCAATGTTGACATGTTTCGAGGTTTTTTCAACATTTTGGAAATCCCGGTGAAACTTTTGACATTCTCGCCAAGTTTTCCAAATCCCCGACAAGATTTTGACACATTCACGTCCAAATCTCTAAAACTCCGGTGGAGAATCCTAAAATCAATGTTGACATGTTTCGAGGTTTTTTCAACATTTTGGACATCCCGGTGAAACTTTTGACATCCTCGCAAAGTTTTCCAAATCCCCGACAAGATTTTGACACTTTCACGTCCAAATCTCTAAAACTCCGGTGGAGAATCCTAAAATCAATGTTGACAGGTTTAGAGTTTTTTTCAACATTTTGGACATCCCGGTGAAACTTTTGACATTCTCGCAATGTTTACCGAATCCCCCAAGAGATTTTGACACTTTCACGTCCAAATCTCTAAAACTCCGGTGGAGAATCCTAAAATCAATGTTGACAGGTTTAGAGTTTTTTTCAACATTTTGGAAATCCCGGTGAAACTTTTGACATTCTCGCAAAGTTTACCGAATCCCCCAAGAGATTTTGACACTTTCACGTCCAAATCTCTAAAACTCCGGTGGAGAATCCTAAAATCAATGTTGACATGTTTCGAGGTTTTTTTAACATTTTGGACATCCCGGTGAAACTTTTGACATCCTCGCAATGTTTACCGAATCCCCCAAGAGATTTTGACACTTTCACGTCCAAATCTCTAAAACTCCGGTGGAGAATCCTAAAATCAATGTTGACAGGTTTAGAGTTTTTTTCAACATTCTGGACATCCCGGTAAACGTTTGACATTCTCGCAAAGGTTTCCGAATCCCCCGACAAGATTTTGACACTTTCACGGCCAAATCTTTAAAACTCCCGTGGAGAATCCTAAAATCAATGTTGACAGGTTTCGAGGTTTTTTCAACATTTTGGACATCCCGGTGAAACTTTTGACATCCACGGAAAGATTTCCAAATCCCCGAAAAGATTTTGACACTTTCACGTCCAAATCTCTAAAACTCCGGTGGAGAATCCTAAAAACAATGTTGATATGTTTCGAGGTTTTTCAACATTTTGGAAATCCCGGTGAAACTTTTGACATTCTCGCCAAGTTTACCGAATCCCCCAAAAGATTTTGACACTTTCACGTCCAAATCTCTAAAACTCTGCTGGAGAATCCTAAAATCAATGTTGACAGGTTTAGAGTTTTTTTCAACATTTTGGAAATTCCGGTGAAACTTTTGACATTCTCGCCAAGTTTTCCAAACCCCCGACATTATTTTGACACTTTCACGTCCAAATCTCTAAAACTCCGGTGGAGAATCCTAAAATCAATGTTGACATGTTTAGAGGTTTTTTCAGCATTTTGGATATCCCGGTAAAAGTTTTGACATTCTCGCAAAGTTTTCCAAATCCCCGACAAGATTTTGACACATTCACGTCCAAATCTCTAAAACTAAGGTGGAGAATCCTAAAATCAATGTTGACATGTTTAGAGTTTTTGTCAACATTATGGAAATCCCGGTGAAGCTTTTGACATTCTCGCAATGTTTACCGAATACCCCAAGAGATTTTGACACTTTCACGTCCAAATCTCTAAAACTCCGCTGGAGAATCCTAAAATCAATGTTGACATGTTTAGAGTTTTTTTCAACATTTTGGACATCCCGGTGAAACTTTTGACATTCTCGCAAAGTTTTCCAAATCCCCGACATTATTTTGACACTTTGCCGTCCAAATCTCTGAAACTCTGGTAGAGAGTCATAAAAAGAGTATTGACATGTTTAGAGTTTTTTTCAACATTTTGGAAATCCAGGTGAAACTTTTGACATTCTCACAAAGCTTACCGAATCCCCCAAAAGATTTTGACACTTTCACGTCCAAATCTCTAAAACTCCGGTGGAGAATCCTAAAATCAATGTTGACATGTTTAGAGGTTTTTTCAGCATTTTGGACATCCCGGTGAAAGTTTTGACATTCTCGCAAAGTTTTCCAAATCCCCGACAGGATTTTGACACATTCACGTCCAAATCTCTAAAACTCCGGTGGAGAATCCTAAAATCAATGTTGACATGTTTCGAGGTTTTTTCAATATTTTGGACATCCCGGTGAAACTTTTGACATCCTCGCAAAGTTTTCCAAATCCCCGACAAGATTTTGACACTTTCACGTCCAAATCTCTAAAACTCCGGTGGAGAATCCTAAAATCAATGTTGACAGGTTTAGAGTTTTTTTCAACATTTTGGACATCCCGGTGAAACTTTTGACATTCTCGCAATGTTTACCGAATCCCCCAAGAGATTTTGACACTTTCACGTCCAAATCTCTAAAACTCCGGTGGAGAATCCTAAAATCAATGTTGACAGGTTTAGAGTTTTTTTCAACATTTTGGAAATCCCGGTGAAACTTTTCACATTCTCGCAAAGTTTACCGAATCCCCCAAGAGATTTTGACACTTTCACGTCCAAATCTCTAAAACTCCGGTGGAGAATCCTAAAATCAATGTTGACATGTTTCGAGGTTTTTTCAACATTTTGGAAATCCCGGTGAAACTTTTGACATTCACGGAAAGTTTTCCAAATCCCCGACAAGATTTTGACACTTTCACGTCCAAATCTCTAAAAATCCCGCGGAGAATCCTAAAATGAATGTTGACTGGTTTAGAGTTTTTTCAACATTTTGGAAATTCCGGTGAAACTTTTGACATTCTCGCCAAGTTTACCGAATCCCCCAAAAGATTTTGACACTTTCACGTCCAAATCTCTAAAACTCCACTGGAGAATCCTAAAATCAATGTTGACATGTTTAGAGTTTTTTTCAACATTTTGGAAATCCCGGTGAAACCTTTGACATTCACGGAAAGTTTTCCAAATCCCCGACAAGATTTTGACAGTTTCACGTCCAAATCTCTAAAACTCCGGTGGAGAATCCCAAAATCAATGTTGACATGTTTAGAGTTTTTTTCAACATTTTGGACATCCCGGTGAAACTTTTGACATTCTCGCAAAGTTTTCCAAATCCCCGACAAGATTTTGACACTTTCACGTCCAAATCTCTAAAACTCCGGTGGAGAATCCTAAAATCAATGTTGACAGGTTTAGAGTTTTTTTCAACATTTTGGAAATCCCGGTAAACGTTTGACATTCTCGCAAAGGTTTCCGAATCCCCCGACAAGATTTTGACACTTTCACGGCCAAATCTCTAAAACTCCGGTGGAGAATCCTAAAATCAATGTTGACATGTTTCGAGGTTTTTTCAACATTTTGGAAATCCCGGTGAAACTTTTGACATTCACGGAAAGTTTTCCAAATCCCCGACAAGATTTTGACATTTTCACGTCCAAATCTCTAAAAATCCCGCGGAGAATCCTAAAATGAATGTTGACTGGTTTAGAGTTTTTTCAACATTTTGGAAATTCCGGTGAAACTTTTGACATTCTCGCCAAGTTTACCGAATCCCCCAAAAGATTTTGACACTTTCACGTCCAAATCTCTAAAACTCCACTGGAGAATCCTAAAATCAATGTTGACATGTTTAGAGTTTTTTTCAACATTTTGGAAATCCCGGTGAAACCTTTGACATTCACGGAAAGTTTTCCAAATCCCCGACAAGATTTTGACACTTTCACGTCCAAATCTCTAAAACTCCGGTGGAGAATCCTAAAATCAATGTTGACAGGTTTAGAGTTTTTTTCAACATTTTGGAAATCCCGGTGAAACTTTTCACATTCTCGCAAAGTTTACCGAATCCCCCAAGAGATTTTGACACTTTCACGTCCAAATCTCTAAAACTCCGGTGGAGAATCCTAAAATCAATGTTGACATGTTTCGAGGTTTTTTCAACATTTTGGAAATCCCGGTGAAACTTTTGACATTCACGGAAAGTTTTTCAAATCCCCGACAAGATTTTGACACTTTCACGTCCAAATCTCTAAAAATCCCGCGGAGAATCCTAAAATGAATGTTGACTGGTTTAGAGTTTTTTCAACATTTTGGAAATTCCGGTGAAACTTTTGACATTCTCGCCAAGTTTACCGAATCCCCCAAAAGATTTTGACACTTTCACGTCCAAATCTCTAAAACTCCGGTGGAGAATCCTAAAATCAATGTTGACATGTTTAGAGTTTTTTTCAACATTTTGGAAATCCCGGTGAAACCTTTGACATTCACGGAAAGTTTTCCAAATCCCCGACAAGATTTTGACAGTTTCACGTCCAAATCTCTAAAACTCCGGTGGAGAATCCCAAAATCAATGTTGACATGTTTAGAGTTTTTTTCAACATTTTGGACATCCCGGTGAAACTCTTGACATTCTCGCAAAGTTTTCCAAACCCCCGACAAGATTTTGACACTTTCACGTCCAAATCTCTAAAACTCCGGTGGAGAATCCTAAAAACAATGTTGACAGGTTTAGAGTTTTTTTCAACATTTTGGAAATCCCGGTGAAACTTTTGACATTCTCGCAAAGGTTTCCGAATTCACCGACAAGATTTTGACACTTTCACGGCCAAATCTCTAAAACTCCGGTGGAGAATCCTAAAATCAATGTTGACATGTTTCGAGGTTTTTTCAACATTTTGGAAATCCCGGTGAAACTTTTGACATTCACGGAAAGTTTTCCAAATCCCCGACAAGATTTTGACATTTTCACGTCCAAATCTCTAAAAATCCCGCGGAGAATCCTAAAATGAATGTTGACTGGTTTAGAGTTTTTTCAACATTTTGGAAATTCCGGTGAAACTTTTGACATTCTCGCCAAGTTTACCGAATCCCCCAAAAGATTTTGACACTTTCACGTCCAAATCTCTAAAACTCCACTGGAGAATCCTAAAATCAATGTTGACATGTTTAGAGTTTTTTTCAACATTTTGGAAATCCCGGTGAAACCTTTGACATTCACGGAAAGTTTTCCAAATCCCCGACAAGATTTTGACACTTTCACGTCCAAATCTCTAAAACTCCGGTGGAGAATCCTAAAATCAATGTTGACAGGTTTAGAGTTTTTTTCAACATTTTGGAAATCCCGGTGAAACTTTTCACATTCTCGCAAAGTTTACCGAATCCCCCAAGAGATTTTGACACTTTCACGTCCAAATCTCTAAAACTCCAGTGGAGAATCCTAAAATCAATGTTGACATGTTTAGAGTTTTTTTCAACATTTTGGAAATCCCGGTGAAACCTTTGACATTCACGGAAAGTTTTCCAAATCCCCGACAAGATTTTGACAGTTTCACGTCCAAATCTCTAAAACTCCGGTGGAGAATCCCAAAATCAATGTTGACAGGTTTAGAGTTTTTTTCAACATTTTGGAAATCCCGGTGAAACTTTTGACATTCTCGCAAAGTTTTCCAAATCCCCGACAAGATTTTGACACTTTCACGTCCAAATCTCTAAAACTCCGGTGGAGAATCCTAAAATCAATGTTGACAGGTTTAGAGTTTTTTTCAACATTTTGGAAATCCCGGTAAACGTTTGACATTCTCGCAAAGGTTTCCGAATCCCCCGACAAGATTTTGACACTTTCACGGCCAAATCTTTAAAACTCCCGTGGAGAATCCTAAAATCAATGTTGACAGGTTTCGAGGTTTTTTCAACATTTTGGACATCCCGGTGAAACTTTTGACATCCACGGAAAGATTTCCAAATCCCCGAAAAGATTTTGACACTTTCACGTCCAAATCTCTAAAACTCCGGTGGAGAATCCTAAAAACAATGTTGACATGTTTCGAGGTTTTTCAACATTTTGGAAATCCCGGTGAAACTTTTGACATTCTCGCAAAGTTTACCGAATCCCCCAAAAGATTTTGACACTTTCACGTCCAAATCTCTAAAACTCCAGTGGAGAATCCTAAAATCAATGTTGACATGTTTAGAGTTTTTTTCAACATTTTGGAAATCCCGGTGAAACCTTTGACATTCACGGAAAGTTTTCCAAATCCCCGACAAGATTTTGACAGTTTCACGTCCAAATCTCTAAAACTCCGGTGGAGAATCCCAAAATCAATGTTGACAGGTTTAGAGTTTTTTTCAACATTTTGGAAATCCCGGTGAAACTTTTGACATTCTCGCAAAGTTTTCCAAATCCCCGACAAGATTTTGACACTTTCACGTCCAAATCTCTAAAACTCCGGTGGAGAATCCTAAAATCAATGTTGACAGGTTTAGAGTTTTTTTCAACATTTTGGAAATCCCGGTAAACGTTTGACATTCTCGCAAAGGTTTCCGAATCCCCCGACAAGATTTTGACACTTTCACGGCCAAATCTTTAAAACTCCCGTGGAGAATCCTAAAATCAATGTTGACAGGTTTCGAGGTTTTTTCAACATTTTGGACATCCCGGTGAAACTTTTGACATCCACGGAAAGATTTCCAAATCCCCGAAAAGATTTTGACACTTTCACGTCCAAATCTCTAAAACTCCGGTGGAGAATCCTAAAAACAATGTTGACATGTTTCGAGGTTTTTCAACATTTTGGAAATCCCGGTGAAACTTTTGACATTCTCGCAAAGTTTACCGAATCCCCCAAAAGATTTTGACACTTTCACGTCCAAATCTCTAAAACTCTGCTGGAGAATCCTAAAATCAATGTTGACAGGTTTAGAGTTTTTTCAACATTTTGGAAATTCCGGTGAAACTTTTGACATTCTCGCCAAGTTTTCCAAACCCCCGACATTATTTTGACACTTTCACGTCCAAATCTCTAAAACTCCGGTGGAGAATCCTAAAATCAATGTTGACATGTTTCGAGGTTTTTTCAACATTTTGGAAATCCCGGTGAAACTTTTGACATTCACGGAAAGTTTTCCAAATCCCCGACAAGATTTTGACACTTTCACGTCCAAATCTCTAAAAATCCCGCGGAGAATCCTAAAATGAATGTTGACTGGTTTAGAGTTTTTTCAACATTTTGGAAATTCCGGTGAAACTTTTGACATTCTCGCCAAGTTTACCGAATCCCCCAAAAGATTTTGACACTTTCACGTCCAAATCTCTAAAACTCCAGTGGAGAATCCTAAAATCAATGTTGACATGTTTAGAGTTTTTTTCAACATTTTGGAAATCCCGGTGAAACCTTTGACATTCACGGAAAGTTTTCCAAATCCCCGACAAGATTTTGACAGTTTCACGTCCAAATCTCTAAAACTCCGGTGGAGAATCCCAAAATCAATGTTGACATGTTTAGAGTTTTTTTCAACATTTTGGACATCCCGGTGAAACTTTTGACATTCTCGCAAAGTTTTCCAAATCCCCGACAAGATTTTGACACTTTCACGTCCAAATCTCTAAAACTCCGGTGGAGAATCCTAAAATCAATGTTGACAGGTTTAGAGTTTTTTTCAACATTTTGGAAATCCCGGTAAACGTTTGACATTCTCGCAAAGGTTTCCGAATCCCCCGACAAGATTTTGACACTTTCACGGCCAAATCTCTAAAACTCCGGTGGAGAATCCTAAAATCAATGTTGACATGTTTCGAGGTTTTTTCAACATTTTGGAAATCCCGGTGAAACTTTTGACATTCACGGAAAGTTTTCCAAATCCCCGACAAGATTTTGACACTTTCACGTCCAAATCTCTAAAAATCCCGCGAAGAATCCTAAAATGAATGTTGACTGGTTTAGAGATTTTTCAACATTTTGGAAATTCCGGTGAAACTTTTGACATTCTCGCCAAGTTTACCGAATCCCCCAAAAGATTTTGACACTTTCACGTCCAAATCTCTAAAACTCCACTGGAGAATCCTAAAATCAATGTTGACATGTTTAGAGTTTTTTTCAACATTTTGGAAATCCCGGTGAAACCTTTGACATTCACGGAAAGTTTTCCAAATCCCCGACAAGATTTTGACACTTTCACGTCCAAATCTCTAAAACTCCGGTGGAGAATCCTAAAATCAATGTTGACAGGTTTAGAGTTTTTTTCAACATTTTGGAAATCCCGGTGAAACTTTTCACATTCTCGCAAAGTTTACCGAATCCCCCAAGAGATTTTGACACTTTCACGTCCAAATCTCTAAAACTCCGGTGGAGAATCCTAAAATCAATGTTGACATGTTTAGAGGTTTTTTCAACATTTTGGAAATCCCGGTGAAACTTTTGACATTCTCGCAAAGTTTTCCAAATCCCCGACAAGATTTTGACACTTTCACGTCCAAATCTCTAAAACTCCGGTGGAGAATCCTAAAATCAATGTTGACAGGTTTAGAGTTTTTTTCAACATTTTGGAAATCCCGGTAAACGTTTGACATTCTCGCAAAGGTTTCCGAATCCCCCGACAAGATTTTGACACTTTCACGGCCAAATCTTTAAAACTCCCGTGGAGAATCCTAAAATCAATGTTGACAGGTTTCGAGGTTTTTTCAACATTTTGGAAATCCCGGTAAACGTTTGACATTCTCGCAAAGGTTTCCGAATCCCCCGACAAGATTTTGACACTTTCACGGCCAAATCTTTAAAACTCCCGTGGAGAATCCTAAAATCAATGTTGACAGGTTTCGAGGTTTTTTCAACATTTTGGACATCCCGGTGAAACTTTTGACATCCACGGAAAGATTTCCAAATCCCCGAAAAGATTTTGACACTTTCACGTCCAAATCTCTAAAACTCCGGTGGAGAATCCTAAAAACAATGTTGACATGTTTCGAGGTTTTTCAACATTTTGGAAATCCCGGTGAAACTTTTGACATTCTCGCAAAGTTTACCGAATCCCCCAAAAGATTTTGACACTTTCACGTCCAAATCTCTAAAACTCCAGTGGAGAATCCTAAAATCAATGTTGACATGTTTAGAGTTTTTTTCAACATTTTGGAAATCCCGGTGAAACCTTTGACATTCACGGAAAGTTTTCCAAATCCCCGACAAGATTTTGACAGTTTCACGTCCAAATCTCTAAAACTCCGGTGGAGAATCCCAAAATCAATGTTGACAGGTTTAGAGTTTTTTTCAACATTTTGGAAATCCCGGTGAAACTTTTGACATTCTCGCAAAGTTTTCCAAATCCCCGACAAGATTTTGACACTTTCACGTCCAAATCTCTAAAACTCCGGTGGAGAATCCTAAAATCAATGTTGACAGGTTTAGAGTTTTTTTCAACATTTTGGAAATCCCGGTAAACGTTTGACATTCTCGCAAAGGTTTCCGAATCCCCCGACAAGATTTTGACACTTTCACGGCCAAATCTTTAAAACTCCCGTGGAGAATCCTAAAATCAATGTTGACAGGTTTCGAGGTTTTTTCAACATTTTGGACATCCCGGTGAAACTTTTGACATCCACGGAAAGATTTCCAAATCCCCGAAAAGATTTTGACACTTTCACGTCCAAATCTCTAAAACTCCGGTGGAGAATCCTAAAATCAATGTTGACATGTTTCGAGGTTTTTCAACATTTTGGAAATCCCGGTGAAACTTTTGACATTCTCGCAAAGTTTACCGAATCCCCCAAAAGATTTTGACACTTTCACGTCCAAATCTCTAAAACTCTGCTGGAGAATCCTAAAATCAATGTTGACAGGTTTAGAGTTTTTTTCAACATTTTGGAAATTCCGGTGAAACTTTTGACATTCTCGCCAAGTTTTCCAAACCCCCGACATTATTTTGACACTTTCACGTCCAAATCTCTAAAACTCCGGTGGAGAATCCTAAAATCAATGTTGACATGTTTAGAGGTTTTTTCAGCATTTTGGATATCCCGGTAAAAGTTTTGACATTCTCGCAAAGTTTTCCAAATCCCCGACAAGATTTTGACACATTCACGTCCAAATCTCTAAAACTAAGGTGGAGAATCCTAAAATCAATGTTGACATGTTTAGAGTTTTTTTCAACATTTTGGAAATCCCGGTGAAACTTTTGACATTCTCGCCAAGTTTTCCAAATCCCCGACAAGATTTTGACACTTTCACGTCCAAATCTCTAAAACTCCGGTGGAGAATCCTAAAATCAATGTTGACATGTTTAGAGTTTTTGTCAACATTATGGAAATCCCGGTGAAGCTTTTGACATTCTCGCAATGTTTACCGAATCCCCCAAGAGATTTTGGCACTTTCACGTCCAAATCTCTAAAACTCCGGTGGAGAATCCTAAAATCAATGTTGACATGTTTCGAGTTTTTTTCAACATTTTGGACATCCCGGTGAAACTTTTGACATTCTCGCAAAGTTTTCCAAATCCCCGACATTATTTTGACACTTTGCCGTCCAAATCTCTGAAACTCTGGTAGAGAGTCATAAAAAGATTATTGACATGTTTAGAGTTTTTTTCAACATTTTGGAAATGCAGGTGAAACTTTTGACATTCTCACAAAGCTTACCGAATCCCCCAAAAGATTTTGACACTTTCACGTCCCAATCACTAAAACTCCCGTGGAGAATCCTAAAATCAATGTTGACAGGTTTAGAGGTTTTTTCAGCATTTTGGACATCCCGGTGAAAGTTTTGACATTCTCGCAAAGTTTTCCAAATCCCCGACAAGATTTTGACACATTCACGTCCAAATCTCTAAAACTCCGGTGGAGAATCCTAAAATCAATGTTGACATGTTTCGAGGTTTTTTCAACATTTTGGAAATCCCGGTGAAACTTTTGACATTCTCGCCAAGTTTTCCAAATCCCCGACAAGATTTTGACACATTCACGTCCAAATCTCTAAAACTCCGGTGGAGAATCCTAAAATCAATGTTGACATGTTTCGAGGTTTTTTCAACATTTTGGACATCCCGGTGAAACTTTTGACATCCTCGCAAAGTTTTCCAAATCCCCGACAAGATTTTGACACTTTCACGTCCAAATCTCTAAAACTCCGGTGGAGAATCCTAAAATCAATGTTGACAGGTTTAGAGTTTTTTTCAACATTTTGGACATCCCGGTGAAACTTTTGACATTCTCGCAATGTTTACCGAATCCCCCAAGAGATTTTGACACTTTCACGTCCAAATCTCTAAAACTCCGGTGGAGAATCCTAAAATCAATGTTGACAGGTTTAGAGTTTTTTTCAACATTTTGGAAATCCCGGTGAAACTTTTGACATTCTCGCAAAGTTTACCGAATCCCCCAAGAGATTTTGACACTTTCACGTCCAAATCTCTAAAACTCCGGTGGAGAATCCTAAAATCAATGTTGACATGTTTCGAGGTTTTTTTAACATTTTGGACATCCCGGTGAAACTTTTGACATCCTCGCAATGTTTACCGAATCCCCCAAGAGATTTTGACACTTTCACGTCCAAATCTCTAAAACTCCGGTGGAGAATCCTAAAATCAATGTTGACAGGTTTAGAGTTTTTTTCAACATTTTGGACATCCCGGTAAACGTTTGACATTCTCGCAAAGGTTTCCGAATCCCCCGACAAGATTTTGACACTTTCACGGCCAAATCTTTAAAACTCCCGTGGAGAATCCTAAAATCAATGTTGACAGGTTTCGAGGTTTTTTCAACATTTTGGACATCCCGGTGAAACTTTTGACATCCACGGAAAGATTTCCAAATCCCCGAAAAGATTTTGACACTTTCACGTCCAAATCTTTAAAACTCCCGTGGAGAATCCTAAAATCAATGTTGACAGGTTTCGAGGTTTTTTCAACATTTTGGAAATCCCGGTAAACGTTTGACATTCTCGCAAAGGTTTCCGAATCCCCCGACAAGATTTTGACACTTTCACGGCCAAATCTTTAAAACTCCCGTGGAGAATCCTAAAATCAATGTTGACAGGTTTCGAGGTTTTTTCAACATTTTGGACATCCCGGTGAAACTTTTGACATCCACGGAAAGATTTCCAAATCCCCGAAAAGATTTTGACACTTTCACGTCCAAATCTCTAAAACTCCGGTGGAGAATCCTAAAAACAATGTTGACATGTTTCGAGGTTTTTCAACATTTTGGAAATCCCGGTGAAACTTTTGACATTCTCGCAAAGTTTACCGAATCCCCCAAAAGATTTTGACACTTTCACGTCCAAATCTCTAAAACTCCAGTGGAGAATCCTAAAATCAATGTTGACATGTTTAGAGTTTTTTTCAACATTTTGGAAATCCCGGTGAAACCTTTGACATTCACGGAAAGTTTTCCAAATCCCCGACAAGATTTTGACAGTTTCACGTCCAAATCTCTAAAACTCCGGTGGAGAATCCCAAAATCAATGTTGACAGGTTTAGAGTTTTTTTCAACATTTTGGAAATCCCGGTGAAACTTTTGACATTCTCGCAAAGTTTTCCAAATCCCCGACAAGATTTTGACACTTTCACGTCCAAATCTCTAAAACTCCGGTGGAGAATCCTAAAATCAATGTTGACAGGTTTAGAGTTTTTTTCAACATTTTGGAAATCCCGGTAAACGTTTGACATTCTCGCAAAGGTTTCCGAATCCCCCGACAAGATTTTGACACTTTCACGGCCAAATCTTTAAAACTCCCGTGGAGAATCCTAAAATCAATGTTGACAGGTTTCGAGGTTTTTTCAACATTTTGGACATCCCGGTGAAACTTTTGACATCCACGGAAAGATTTCCAAATCCCCGAAAAGATTTTGACACTTTCACGTCCAAATCTCTAAAACTCCGGTGGAGAATCCTAAAATCAATGTTGACATGTTTCGAGGTTTTTCAACATTTTGGAAATCCCGGTGAAACTTTTGACATTCTCGCAAAGTTTACCGAATCCCCCAAAAGATTTTGACACTTTCACGTCCAAATCTCTAAAACTCTGCTGGAGAATCCTAAAATCAATGTTGACAGGTTTAGAGTTTTTTTCAACATTTTGGAAATTCCGGTGAAACTTTTGACATTCTCGCCAAGTTTTCCAAACCCCCGACATTATTTTGACACTTTCACGTCCAAATCTCTAAAACTCCGGTGGAGAATCCTAAAATCAATGTTGACATGTTTAGAGGTTTTTTCAGCATTTTGGATATCCCGGTAAAAGTTTTGACATTCTCGCAAAGTTTTCCAAATCCCCGACAAGATTTTGACACATTCACGTCCAAATCTCTAAAACTAAGGTGGAGAATCCTAAAATCAATGTTGACATGTTTAGAGTTTTTTTCAACATTTTGGAAATCCCGGTGAAACTTTTGACATTCTCGCCAAGTTTTCCAAATCCCCGACAAGATTTTGACACTTTCACGTCCAAATCTCTAAAACTCCGGTGGAGAATCCTAAAATCAATGTTGACATGTTTAGAGTTTTTGTCAACATTATGGAAATCCCGGTGAAGCTTTTGACATTCTCGCAATGTTTACCGAATCCCCCAAGAGATTTTGGCACTTTCACGTCCAAATCTCTAAAACTCCGGTGGAGAATCCTAAAATCAATGTTGACATGTTTCGAGTTTTTTTCAACATTTTGGACATCCCGGTGAAACTTTTGACATTCTCGCAAAGTTTTCCAAATCCCCGACATTATTTTGACACTTTGCCGTCCAAATCTCTGAAACTCTGGTAGAGAGTCATAAAAAGATTATTGACATGTTTAGAGTTTTTTTCAACATTTTGGAAATGCAGGTGAAACTTTTGACATTCTCACAAAGCTTACCGAATCCCCCAAAAGATTTTGACACTTTCACGTCCCAATCACTAAAACTCCCGTGGAGAATCCTAAAATCAATGTTGACAGGTTTAGAGGTTTTTTCAGCATTTTGGACATCCCGGTGAAAGTTTTGACATTCTCGCAAAGTTTTCCAAATCCCCGACAAGATTTTGACACATTCACGTCCAAATCTCTAAAACTCCGGTGGAGAATCCTAAAATCAATGTTGACATGTTTCGAGGTTTTTTCAACATTTTGGAAATCCCGGTGAAACTTTTGACATTCTCGCCAAGTTTTCCAAATCCCCGACAAGATTTTGACACATTCACGTCCAAATCTCTAAAACTCCGGTGGAGAATCCTAAAATCAATGTTGACATGTTTCGAGGTTTTTTCAACATTTTGGACATCCCGGTGAAACTTTTGACATCCTCGCAAAGTTTTCCAAATCCCCGACAAGATTTTGACACTTTCACGTCCAAATCTCTAAAACTCCGGTGGAGAATCCTAAAATCAATGTTGACAGGTTTAGAGTTTTTTTCAACATTTTGGACATCCCGGTGAAACTTTTGACATTCTCGCAATGTTTACCGAATCCCCCAAGAGATTTTGACACTTTCACGTCCAAATCTCTAAAACTCCGGTGGAGAATCCTAAAATCAATGTTGACAGGTTTAGAGTTTTTTTCAACATTTTGGAAATCCCGGTGAAACTTTTGACATTCTCGCAAAGTTTACCGAATCCCCCAAGAGATTTTGACACTTTCACGTCCAAATCTCTAAAACTCCGGTGGAGAATCCTAAAATCAATGTTGACATGTTTCGAGGTTTTTTTAACATTTTGGACATCCCGGTGAAACTTTTGACATCCTCGCAATGTTTACCGAATCCCCCAAGAGATTTTGACACTTTCACGTCCAAATCTCTAAAACTCCGGTGGAGAATCCTAAAATCAATGTTGACAGGTTTAGAGTTTTTTTCAACATTTTGGACATCCCGGTAAACGTTTGACATTCTCGCAAAGGTTTCCGAATCCCCCGACAAGATTTTGACACTTTCACGGCCAAATCTTTAAAACTCCCGTGGAGAATCCTAAAATCAATGTTGACAGGTTTCGAGGTTTTTTCAACATTTTGGACATCCCGGTGAAACTTTTGACATCCACGGAAAGATTTCCAAATCCCCGAAAAGATTTTGACACTTTCACGTCCAAATCTCTAAAACTCCGGTGGAGAATCCTAAAAACAATGTTGATATGTTTCGAGGTTTTTCAACATTTTGGAAATCCCGGTGAAACTTTTGACATTCTCGCCAAGTTTACCGAATCCCCCAAAAGATTTTGACACTTTCACGTCCAAATCTCTAAAACTCTGCTGGAGAATCCTAAAATCAATGTTGACAGGTTTAGAGTTTTTTTCAACATTTTGGAAATTCCGGTGAAACTTTTGACATTCTCGCCAAGTTTTCCAAACCCCCGACATTATTTTGACACTTTCACGTCCAAATCTCTAAAACTCCGGTGGAGAATCCTAAAATCAATGTTGACATGTTTAGAGGTTTTTTCAACATTTTGGACATCCCGGTAAAAGTTTTGACATTCTCGCAAAGTTTTCCAAATCCCCGACAAGATTTTGACACATTCACGTCCAAATCTCTAAAACTAAGGTGGAGAATCCTAAAATCAATGTTGACATGTTTAGAGTTTTTGTCAACATTATGGAAATCCCGGTGAAGCTTTTGACATTCTCGCAATGTTTACCGAATACCCCAAGAGATTTTGACACTTTCACGTCCAAATCTCTAAAACTCCGCTGGAGAATCCTAAAATCAATGTTGACATGTTTAGAGTTTTTTTCAACATTTTGGACATCCCGGTGAAACTTTTGACATTCTCGCAAAGTTTTCCAAATCCCCGACATTATTTTGACACTTTGCCGTCCAAATCTTTGAAACTCTGGTAGAGAGTCATAAAAAGAGTATTGACATGTTTAGAGTTTTTTTCAACATTTTGGAAATCCAGGTGAAACTTTTGACATTCTCACAAAGCTTACCGAATCCCCCAAAAGATTTTGACACTTTCACGTCCAAATCTCTAAAACTCCGGTGGAGAATCCTAAAATCAATGTTGACATGTTTAGAGGTTTTTTCAGCATTTTGGACATCCCGGTGAAAGTTTTGACATTCTCGCAAAGTTTTCCAAATCCCCGACAGGATTTTGACACATTCACGTCCAAATCTCTAAAACTCCGGTGGAGAATCCTAAAATCAATGTTGACATGTTTCGAGGTTTTTTCAATATTTTGGACATCCCGGTGAAACTTTTGACATCCTCGCAAAGTTTTCCAAATCCCCGACAAGATTTTGACACTTTCACGTCCAAATCTCTAAAACTCCGGTGGAGAATCCTAAAATCAATGTTGACAGGTTTAGAGTTTTTTTCAACATTTTGGACATCCCGGTGAAACTTTTGACATTCTCGCAATGTTTACCGAATCCCCCAAGAGATTTTGACACTTTCACGTCCAAATCTCTAAAACTCCGGTGGAGAATCCTAAAATCAATGTTGACAGGTTTAGAGTTTTTTTCAACATTTTGGAAATCCCGGTGAAACTTTTCACATTCTCGCAAAGTTTACCGAATCCCCCAAGAGATTTTGACACTTTCACGTCCAAATCTCTAAAACTCCGGTGGAGAATCCTAAAATCAATGTTGACATGTTTCGAGGTTTTTTCAACATTTTGGAAATCCCGGTGAAACTTTTGACATTCACGGAAAGTTTTCCAAATCCCCGACAAGATTTTGACACTTTCACGTCCAAATCTCTAAAAATCCCGCGGAGAATCCTAAAATGAATGTTGACTGGTTTAGAGTTTTTTCAACATTTTGGAAATTCCGGTGAAACTTTTGACATTCTCGCCAAGTTTACCGAATCCCCCAAAAGATTTTGACACTTTCACGTCCAAATCTCTAAAACTCCACTGGAGAATCCTAAAATCAATGTTGACATGTTTAGAGTTTTTTTCAACATTTTGGAAATCCCGGTGAAACCTTTGACATTCACGGAAAGTTTTCCAAATCCCCGACAAGATTTTGACAGTTTCACGTCCAAATCTCTAAAACTCCGGTGGAGAATCCCAAAATCAATGTTGACATGTTTAGAGTTTTTTTCAACATTTTGGACATCCCGGTGAAACTTTTGACATTCTCGCAAAGTTTTCCAAATCCCCGACAAGATTTTGACACTTTCACGTCCAAATCTCTAAAACTCCGGTGGAGAATCCTAAAATCAATGTTGACAGGTTTAGAGTTTTTTTCAACATTTTGGAAATCCCGGTAAACGTTTGACATTCTCGCAAAGGTTTCCGAATCCCCCGACAAGATTTTGACACTTTCACGGCCAAATCTCTAAAACTCCGGTGGAGAATCCTAAAATCAATGTTGACATGTTTAGAGTTTTTTTCAACATTTTGGAAATCCCGGTGAAACCTTTGACATTCACGGAAAGTTTTCCAAATCCCCGACAAGATTTTGACAGTTTCACGTCCAAATCTCTAAAACTCCGGTGGAGAATCCCAAAATCAATGTTGACATGTTTAGAGTTTTTTTCAACATTTTGGACATCCCGGTGAAACTCTTGACATTCTCGCAAAGTTTTCCAAACCCCCGACAAGATTTTGACACTTTCACGTCCAAATCTCTAAAACTCCGGTGGAGAATCCTAAAATCAATGTTGACAGGTTTAGAGTTTTTTTCAACATTTTGGAAATCCCGGTGAAACTTTTCACATTCTCGCAAAGTTTACCGAATCCCCCAAGAGATTTTGACACTTTCACGTCCAAATCTCTAAAACTCCGGTGGAGAATCCTAAAATCAATGTTGACATGTTTCGAGGTTTTTTCAACATTTTGGAAATCCCGGTGAAACTTTTGACATTCACGGAAAGTTTTCCAAATCCCCGACAAGATTTTGACACTTTCACGTCCAAATCTCTAAAAATCCCGCGGAGAATCCTAAAATGAATGTTGACTGGTTTAGAGTTTTTTCAACATTTTGGAAATTCCGGTGAAACTTTTGACATTCTCGCCAAGTTTACCGAATCCCCCAAAAGATTTTGACACTTTCACGTCCAAATCTCTAAAACTCCACTGGAGAATCCTAAAATCAATGTTGACATGTTTAGAGTTTTTTTCAACATTTTGGAAATCCCGGTGAAACCTTTGACATTCACGGAAAGTTTTCCAAATCCCCGACAAGATTTTGACAGTTTCACGTCCAAATCTCTAAAACTCCGGTGGAGAATCCCAAAATCAATGTTGACAGGTTTAGAGTTTTTTTCAACATTTTGGACATCCCGGTGAAACTTTTGACATTCTCGCAAAGTTTTCCAAATCCCCGACAAGATTTTGACACTTTCACGTCCAAATCTCTAAAACTCCGGTGGAGAATCCTAAAATCAATGTTGACAGGTTTAGAGTTTTTTTCAACATTTTGGAAATCCCGGTAAACGTTTGACATTCTCGCAAAGGTTTCCGAATCCCCCGACAAGATTTTGACACTTTCACGGCCAAATCTTTAAAACTCCCGTGGAGAATCCTAAAATCAATGTTGACAAGTTTCGAGGTTTTTTCAACATTTTGGACATCCCGGTGAAACTTTTGACATCCACGAAAGATTTCCAAATCCCCGAAAAGATTTTGACACTTTCACGTCCAAATCTCTAAAACTCCGGTGGAGAATCCTAAAAACAATGTTGACATGTTTCGAGGTTTTTCAACATTTTGGAAATCCCGGTGAAACTTTTGACATTCTCGCAAAGTTTACCGAATCCCCCAAAAGATTTTGACACTTTCACGTCCAAATCTCTAAAACTCTGCTGGAGAATCCTAAAATCAATGTTGACAGGTTTAGAGTTTTTTTCAACATTTTGGAAATTCCGGTGAAACTTTTGACATTCTCGCCAAGTTTTCCAAACCCCCGACATTATTTTGACACTTTCACGTCCAAATCTCTAAAACTCCGGTGGAGAATCCTAAAATCAATGTTGACATGTTTAGAGGTTTTTTCAGCATTTTGGATATCCCGGTAAAAGTTTTGACATTCTCGCAAAGTTTTCCAAATCCCCGACAAGATTTTGACACATTCACGTCCAAATCTCTAAAACTAAGGTGGAGAATCCTAAAATCAATGTTGACATGTTTAGAGTTTTTTTCAACATTTTGGAAATCCCGGTGAAACTTTTGACATTCTCGCCAAGTTTTCCAAATCCCCGACAAGATTTTGACACTTTCACGTCCAAATCTCTAAAACTCCGGTGGAGAATCCTAAAATCAATGTTGACATGTTTAGAGTTTTTGTCAACATTATGGAAATCCCGGTGAAGCTTTTGACATTCTCGCAATGTTTACCGAATCCCCCAAGAGATTTTGGCACTTTCACGTCCAAATCTCTAAAACTCCGGTGGAGAATCCTAAAATCAATGTTGACATGTTTCGAGTTTTTTTCAACATTTTGGACATCCCGGTGAAACTTTTGACATTCTCGCAAAGTTTTCCAAATCCCCGACATTATTTTGACACTTTGCCGTCCAAATCTCTGAAACTCTGGTAGAGAGTCATAAAAAGATTATTGACATGTTTAGAGTTTTTTTCAACATTTTGGAAATCCAGGTGAAACTTTTGACATTCTCACAAAGCTTACCGAATCCCCCAAAAGATTTTGACACTTTCACGTCCCAATCTCTAAAACTCCCGTGGAGAATCCTAAAATCAATGTTGACATGTTTAGAGGTTTTTTCAGCATTTTGGACATCCCGGTGAAAGTTTTGACATTCTCGCAAAGTTTTCCAAATCCCCGACAAGATTTTGACACATTCACGTCCAAATCTCTAAAACTAAGGTGGAGAATCCTAAAATCAATGTTGACATGTTTCGAGGTTTTTTCAACATTTTGGAAATCCCGGTGAAACTTTTGACATTCTCGCCAAGTTTTCCAAATCCCCGACAAGATTTTGACACATTCACGTCCAAATCTCTAAAACTCCGGTGGAGAATCCTAAAATCAATGTTGACATGTTTCGAGGTTTTTTCAACATTTTGGACATCCCGGTGAAACTTTTGACATCCTCGCAAAGTTTTCCAAATCCCCGACAAGATTTTGACACTTTCACGTCCAAATCTCTAAAACTCCGGTGGAGAATCCTAAAATCAATGTTGACAGGTTTAGAGTTTTTTTCAACATTTTGGACATCCCGGTGAAACTTTTGACATTCTCGCAATGTTTACCGAATCCCCCAAGAGATTTTGGCACTTTCACGTCCAAATCTCTAAAACTCCGGTGGAGAATCCTAAAATCAATGTTGACAGGTTTCGAGGTTTTTTCAACATTTTGGACATCCCGGTGAAACTTTTGACATCCACGGAAAGATTTCCAAATCCCCGAAAAGATTTTGACACTTTCACGTCCAAATCTCTAAAACTCTGCTGGAGAATCCTAAAATCAATGTTGACAGGTTTAGAGTTTTTTTCAACATTTTGGAAATTCCGGTGAAACTTTTGACATTCTCGCCAAGTTTTCCAAACCCCCGACATTATTTTGACACTTTCACGTCCAAATCTCTAAAACTCCGGTGGAGAATCCTAAAATCAATGTTGACATGTTTAGAGGTTTTTTCAGCATTTTGGATATCCCGGTAAAAGTTTTGACATTCTCGCAAAGTTTTCCAAATCCCCGACAAGATTTTGACACATTCACGTCCAAATCTCTAAAACTAAGGTGGAGAATCCTAAAATCAATGTTGACATGTTTAGAGTTTTTTTCAACATTTTGGAAATCCCGGTGAAACTTTTGACATTCTCGCCAAGTTTTCCAAATCCCCGACAAGATTTTGACACTTTCACGTCCAAATCTCTAAAACTCCGGTGGAGAATCCTAAAATCAATGTTGACATGTTTAGAGTTTTTGTCAACATTATGGAAATCCCGGTGAAGCTTTTGACATTCTCGCAATGTTTACCGAATCCCCCAAGAGATTTTGGCACTTTCACGTCCAAATCTCTAAAACTCCGGTGGAGAATCCTAAAATCAATGTTGACATGTTTCGAGTTTTTTTCAACATTTTGGACATCCCGGTGAAACTTTTGACACTCTCGCAAAGTTTTCCAAATCCCCGACAAGATTTTGACACATTCACGTCCAAATCTCTAAAACTCCGGTGGAGAATCCTAAAATCAATGTTGACATGTTTCGAGGTTTTTTCAACATTTTGGACATCCCGGTGAAACTTTTGACATCCTCGCAAAGTTTTCCAAATCCCCGACAAGATTTTGACACTTTCACGTCCAAATCTCTAAAACTCCGGTGGAGAATCCTAAAATCAATGTTGACATGTTTAGAGTTTTTTTCAACATTTTGGACATCCCGGTGAAACTTTTGACATTCTCGCAATGTTTACCGAATCCCCCAAGAGATTTTGACACTTTCACGTCCAAATCTCTAAAACTCCGGTGGAGAATCCTAAAATCAATGTTGACAGGTTTAGAGTTTTTTTCAACATTTTGGAAATCCCTGTGAAAGTTTTGACATTCTCGCAAAGTTTACCGAATCCCCCAAGAGATTTTGACACTTTCACGTCCAAATCTCTAAAACTCCGGTGGAGAATCCTAAAATCAATGTTGACATGTTTCGAGGTTTTTTCAACATTTTGGAAATCCCGGTGAAACTTTTGACATTCACGGAAAGTTTTCCAAATCCCCGACAAGATTTTGACACTTTCACGTCCAAATCTCTAAAAATCCCGCGGAGAATCCTAAAATGAATGTTGACTGGTTTAGAGTTTTTTCAACATTTTGGAAATTCCGGTGAAACTTTTGACATTCTCGCCAAGTTTACCGAATCCCCCAAAAGATTTTGACACTTTCACGTCCAAATCTCTAAAACTCCGGTGGAGAATCCTAAAATCAATGTTGACATGTTTAGAGTTTTTTTCAACATTTTGGAAATCCCGGTGAAACCTTTGACATTCACGGAAAGTTTTCCAAATCCCCGACAAGATTTTGACAGTTTCACGTCCAAATCTCTATAACTCCGGTGGAGAATCCCAAAATCAATGTTGACATGTTTAGAGTTTTTTTCAACATTTTGGACATCCCGGTGAAACTTTTGACATTCTCGCAAAGGTTTCCGAATTCACCGACAAGATTTTGACACTTTCACGGCCAAATCTCTAAAACTCCGGTGGAGAATCCTAAAATCAATGTTGACATGTTTCGAGGTTTTTTCAACATTTTGGAAATCCCGGTGAAACTTTTGACATTCACGGAAAGTTTTCCAAATCCCCGACAAGATTTTGACATTTTCACGTCCAAATCTCTAAAAATCCCGCGGAGAATCCTAAAATGAATGTTGACTGGTTTAGAGTTTTTTCAACATTTTGGAAATTCCGGTGAAACTTTTGACATTCTCGCGAAGTTTACCGAATCCCCCAAAAGATTTTGACACTTTCACGTCCAAATCTCTAAAACTCCACTGGAGAATCCTAAAATCAATGTTGACATGTTTAGAGTTTTTTTCAACATTTTGGAAATCCCGGTGAAACCTTTGACATTCACGGAAAGTTTTCCAAATCCCCGACAAGATTTTGACACTTTCACGTCCAAATCTCTAAAACTCCGGTGGAGAATCCTAAAATCAATGTTGACAGGTTTAGAGTTTTTTTCAACATTTTGGAAATCCCGGTGAAACTTTTCACATTCTCGCAAAGTTTACCGAATCCCCCAAGAGATTTTGACACTTTCACGTCCAAATCTCTAAAACTCCGGTGGAGAATCCTAAAATCAATGTTGACATGTTTCGAGGTTTTTTCAACATTTTGGAAATCCCGGTGAAACTTTTGACATTCACGGAAAGTTTTCCAAATCCCCGACAAGATTTTGACACTTTCACGTCCAAATCTCTAAAAATCCCGCGGAGAATCCTAAAATGAATGTTGACTGGTTTAGAGTTTTTTCAACATTTTGGAAATTCCGGTGAAACTTTTGACATTCTCGCCAAGTTTACCGAATCCCCCAAAAGATTTTGACACTTTCACGTCCAAATCTCTAAAACTCCACTGGAGAATCCTAAAATCAATGTTGACATGTTTAGAGTTTTTTTCAACATTTTGGAAATCCCGGTGAAACCTTTGACATTCACGGAAAGTTTTCCAAATCCCCGACAAGATTTTGACACTTTCACGTCCAAATCTCTAAAACTCCGGTGGAGAATCCTAAAATCAATGTTGACAGGTTTAGAGTTTTTTTCAACATTTTGGAAATCCCGGTAAACGTTTGACATTCTCGCAAAGGTTTCCGAATCCCCCGACAAGATTTTGACACTTTCACGGCCAAATCTCTAAAACTCCGGTGGAGAATCCTAAAATCAATGTTGACATGTTTCGAGGTTTTTTCAACATTTTGGAAATCCCGGTGAAACTTTTGACATTCACGGAAAGTTTTCCAAATCCCCGACAAGATTTTGACACTTTCACGTCCAAATCTCTAAAAATCCCGCGGAGAATCCTAAAATGAATGTTGACTGGTTTAGAGTTTTTTCAACATTTTGGAAATTCCGGTGAAACTTTTGACATTCTCGCAAAGTTTACCGAATCCCCCAAAAGATTTTGACACTTTCACGTCCAAATCTCTAAAACTCCAGTGGAGAATCCTAAAATCAATGTTGACATGTTTAGAGTTTTTTTCAACATTTTGGAAATCCCGGTGAAACCTTTGACATTCACGGAAAGTTTTCCAAATCCCCGACAAGATTTTGACAGTTTCACGTCCAAATCTCTAAAACTCCGGTGGAGAATCCCAAAATCAATGTTGACAGGTTTTGAGTTTTTTTCAACATTTTGGAAATCCCGGTGAAACTTTTGACATTCTCGCAAAGTTTTCCAAATCCCCGACAAGATTTTGACACTTTCACGTCCAAATCTCTAAAACTCCGGTGGAGAATCCTAAAATCAATGTTGACAGGTTTAGAGTTTTTTTCAACATTTTGGAAATCCCGGTAAACGTTTGACATTCTCGCAAAGGTTTCCGAATCCCCCGACAAGATTTTGACACTTTCACGGCCAAATCTTTAAAACTCCCGTGGAGAATCCTAAAATCAATGTTGACAGGTTTCGAGGTTTTTTCAACATTTTGGACATCCCGGTGAAACTTTTGACATCCACGGAAAGATTTCCAAATCCCCGAAAAGATTTTGACACTTTCACGTCCAAATCTCTAAAACTCCGGTGGAGAATCCTAAAAACAATGTTGACATGTTTCGAGGTTTTTCAACATTTTGGAAATCCCGGTGAAACTTTTGACATTCTCGCAAAGTTTACCGAATCCCCCAAAAGATTTTGACACTTTCACGTCCAAATCTCTAAAACTCTGCTGGAGAATCCTAAAATCAATGTTGACAGGTTTAGAGTTTTTTTCAACATTTTGGAAATTCCGGTGAAACTTTTGACATTCTCGCCAAGTTTTCCAAACCCCCGACATTATTTTGACACTTTCACGTCCAAATCTCTAAAACTCCGGTGGAGAATCCTAAAATCAATGTTGACATGTTTAGAGGTTTTTTCAGCATTTTGGATATCCCGGTAAAAGTTTTGACATTCTCGCAAAGTTTTCCAAATCCCCGACAAGATTTTGACACATTCACGTCCAAATCTCTAAAACTAAGGTGGAGAATCCTAAAATCAATGTTGACATGTTTAGAGTTTTTTTCAACATTTTGGAAATCCCGGTGAAACTTTTGACATTCTCGCCAAGTTTTCCAAATCCCCGACAAGATTTTGACACTTTCACGTCCAAATCTCTAAAACTCCGGTGGAGAATCCTAAAATCAATGTTGACATGTTTAGAGTTTTTGTCAACATTATGGAAATCCCGGTGAAGCTTTTGACATTCTCGCAATGTTTACCGAATCCCCCAAGAGATTTTGGCACTTTCACGTCCAAATCTCTAAAACTCCGGTGGAGAATCCTAAAATCAATGTTGACATGTTTCGAGTTTTTTTCAACATTTTGGACATCCCGGTGAAACTTTTGACATTCTCGCAAAGTTTTCCAAATCCCCGACATTATTTTGACACTTTGCCGTCCAAATCTCTGAAACTCTGGTAGAGAGTCATAAAAAGATTATTGACATGTTTAGAGTTTTTTTCAACATTTTGGAAATCCAGGTGAAACTTTTGACATTCTCACAAAGCTTACCGAATCCCCCAGAAGATTTTGACACTTTCACGTCCCAATCTCTAAAACTCCCGTGGAGAATCCTAAAATCAATGTTGACATGTTTAGAGGTTTTTTCAGCATTTTGGACATCCCGGTGAAAGTTTTGACATTCTCGCAAAGTTTTCCAAATCCCCGACAAGATTTTGACACATTCACGTCCAAATCTCTAAAACTAAGGTGGAGAATCCTAAAATCAATGTTGACATGTTTCGAGGTTTTTTCAACATTTTGGAAATCCCGGTGAAACTTTTGACATTCTCGCCAAGTTTTCCAAATCCCCGACAAGATTTTGACACATTCACGTCCAAATCTCTAAAACTCCGGTGGAGAATCCTAAAATCAATGTTGACATGTTTCGAGGTTTTTTCAACATTTTGGACATCCCGGTGAAACTTTTGACATCCTCGCAAAGTTTTCCAAATCCCCGACAAGATTTTGACACTTTCACGTCCAAATCTCTAAAACTCCGGTGGAGAATCCTAAAATCAATGTTGACAGGTTTAGAGTTTTTTTCAACATTTTGGACATCCCGGTGAAACTTTTGACATTCTCGCAATGTTTACCGAATCCCCCAAGAGATTTTGACACTTTCACGTCCAAATCTCTAAAACTCCGGTGGAGAATCCTAAAATCAATGTTGACAGGTTTAGAGTTTTTTTCAACATTTTGGAAATCCCGGTGAAACTTTTGACATTCTCGCAACGTTTACCGAATCCCCCAAGAGATTTTGACACTTTCACGTCCAAATCTCTAAAACTCCGGTGGAGAATCCTAAAATCAATGTTGACATGTTTCGAGGTTTTTTCAACATTTTGGAAATCCCGGTGAAACTTTTGACATTCACGGAAAGTTTTCCAAATCCCCGACAAGATTTTGACACTTTCTCGTCCAAATCTCTAAAAATCCCGCGAAGAATCCTAAAATGAATGTTGACTGGTTTAGAGTTTTTTCAACATTTTGGAAATTCCGGTGAAACTTTTGACATTCTCGCCAAGTTTACCGAATCCCCCAAAAGATTTTGACACTTTCACGTCCAAATCTCTAAAACTCCGGTGGAGAATCCTAAAATCAATGTTGACATGTTTAGAGTTTTTTTCAACATTTTGGAAATCCCGGTGAAACCTTTGACATTCACGGAAAGTTTTCCAAATCCCCGACAAGATTTTGACACTTTCACGTCCAAATCTCTAAAACTCCGGTGGAGAATCCTAAAATCAATGTTGACAGGTTTAGAGTTTTTTTCAACATTTTGGAAATCCCGGTGAAACTTTTCACATTCTCGCAAAGTTTACCGAATCCCCCAAGAGATTTTGACACTTTCACGTCCAAATCTCTAAAACTCCGGTGGAGAATCCTAAAATCAATGTTGACATGTTTCGAGGTTTTTTCAACATTTTGGAAATCCCGGTGAAACTTTTGACATTCACGGAAAGTTTTCCAAATCCCCGACAAGATTTTCACACTTTCACGTCCAAATCTCTAAAAATCCCGCGGAGAATCCTAAAATGAATGTTGACTGGTTTAGAGTTTTTTCAACATTTTGGAAATTCCGGTGAAACTTTTGACATTCTCGCCAAGTTTACCGAATCCCCCAAAAGATTTTGACACTTTCACGTCCAAATCTCTAAAACTCCAGTGGAGAATCCTAAAATCAATGTTGACATGTTTAGAGTTTTTTTCAACATTTTGGAAATCCCGGTGAAACCTTTGACATTCACGGAAAGTTTTCCAAATCCCCGACAAGATTTTGACAGTTTCACGTCCAAATCTCTAAAACTCCGGTGGAGAATCCCAAAATCAATGTTGACAGGTTTAGAGTTTTTTTCAACATTTTGGAAATCCCGGTGAAACTTTTGACATTCTCGCAAAGTTTTCCAAATCCCCGACAAGATTTTGACACTTTCACGTCCAAATCTCTAAAACTCCGGTGGAGAATCCTAAAATCAATGTTGACAGGTTTAGAGTTTTTTTCAACATTTTGGAAATCCCGGTAAACGTTTGACATTCTCGCAAAGGTTTCCGAATCCCCCGACAAGATTTTGACACTTTCACGGCCAAATCTTTAAAACTCCCGTGGAGAATCCTAAAATCAATGTTGACAAGTTTCGAGGTTTTTTCAACATTTTGGACATCCCGGTGAAACTTTTGACATCCACGAAAGATTTCCAAATCCCCGAAAAGATTTTGACACTTTCACGTCCAAATCTCTAAAACTCCGGTGGAGAATCCTAAAAACAATGTTGACATGTTTCGAGGTTTTTCAACATTTTGGAAATCCCGGTGAAACTTTTGACATTCTCGCAAAGTTTACCGAATCCCCCAAAAGATTTTGACACTTTCACGTCCAAATCTCTAAAACTCTGCTGGAGAATCCTAAAATCAATGTTGACAGGTTTAGAGTTTTTTTCAACATTTTGGAAATTCCGGTGAAACTTTTGACATTCTCGCCAAGTTTTCCAAACCCCCGACATTATTTTGACACTTTCACGTCCAAATCTCTAAAACTCCGGTGGAGAATCCTAAAATCAATGTTGACATGTTTAGAGGTTTTTTCAGCATTTTGGATATCCCGGTAAAAGTTTTGACATTCTCGCAAAGTTTTCCAAATCCCCGACAAGATTTTGACACATTCACGTCCAAATCTCTAAAACTAAGGTGGAGAATCCTAAAATCAATGTTGACATGTTTAGAGTTTTTTTCAACATTTTGGAAATCCCGGTGAAACTTTTGACATTCTCGCCAAGTTTTCCAAATCCCCGACAAGATTTTGACACTTTCACGTCCAAATCTCTAAAACTCCGGTGGAGAATCCTAAAATCAATGTTGACATGTTTAGAGTTTTTGTCAACATTATGGAAATCCCGGTGAAGCTTTTGACATTCTCGCAATGTTTACCGAATCCCCCAAGAGATTTTGGCACTTTCACGTCCAAATCTCTAAAACTCCGGTGGAGAATCCTAAAATCAATGTTGACATGTTTCGAGTTTTTTTCAACATTTTGGACATCCCGGTGAAACTTTTGACATTCTCGCAAAGTTTTCCAAATCCCCGACATTATTTTGACACTTTGCCGTCCAAATCTCTGAAACTCTGGTAGAGAGTCATAAAAAGATTATTGACATGTTTAGAGTTTTTTTCAACATTTTGGAAATCCAGGTGAAACTTTTGACATTCTCACAAAGCTTACCGAATCCCCCAAAAGATTTTGACACTTTCACGTCCCAATCTCTAAAACTCCCGTGGAGAATCCTAAAATCAATGTTGACATGTTTAGAGGTTTTTTCAGCATTTTGGACATCCCGGTGAAAGTTTTGACATTCTCGCAAAGTTTTCCAAATCCCCGACAAGATTTTGACACATTCACGTCCAAATCTCTAAAACTAAGGTGGAGAATCCTAAAATCAATGTTGACATGTTTCGAGGTTTTTTCAACATTTTGGAAATCCCGGTGAAACTTTTGACATTCTCGCCAAGTTTTCCAAATCCCCGACAAGATTTTGACACATTCACGTCCAAATCTCTAAAACTCCGGTGGAGAATCCTAAAATCAATGTTGACATGTTTCGAGGTTTTTTCAACATTTTGGACATCCCGGTGAAACTTTTGACATCCTCGCAAAGTTTTCCAAATCCCCGACAAGATTTTGACACTTTCACGTCCAAATCTCTAAAACTCCGGTGGAGAATCCTAAAATCAATGTTGACAGGTTTAGAGTTTTTTTCAACATTTTGGACATCCCGGTGAAACTTTTGACATTCTCGCAATGTTTACCGAATCCCCCAAGAGATTTTGGCACTTTCACGTCCAAATCTCTAAAACTCCGGTGGAGAATCCTAAAATCAATGTTGACAGGTTTAGAGTTTTTTTCAACATTTTGGAAATCCCGGTGAAACTTTTGACATTCTCGCAACGTTTACCGAATCCCCCAAGAGATTTTGACACTTTCACGTCCAAATCTCTAAAACTCCGGTGGAGAATCCTAAAATCAATGTTGACATGTTTCGAGGTTTTTTCAACATTTTGGAAATCCCGGTGAAACTTTTGACATTCACGGAAAGTTTTCCAAATCCCCGACAAGATTTTGACACTTTCTCGTCCAAATCTCTAAAAATCCCGCGAAGAATCCTAAAATGAATGTTGACTGGTTTAGAGTTTTTTCAACATTTTGGAAATTCCGGTGAAACTTTTGACATTCTCGCCAAGTTTACCGAATCCCCCAAAAGATTTTGACACTTTCACGTCCAAATCTCTAAAACTCCGGTGGAGAATCCTAAAATCAATGTTGACATGTTTAGAGTTTTTTTCAACATTTTGGAAATCCCGGTGAAACCTTTGACATTCACGGAAAGTTTTCCAAATCCCCGACAAGATTTTGACACTTTCACGTCCAAATCTCTAAAACTCCGGTGGAGAATCCTAAAATCAATGTTGACAGGTTTAGAGTTTTTTTCAACATTTTGGAAATCCCGGTGAAACTTTTCACATTCTCGCAAAGTTTACCGAATCCCCCAAGAGATTTTGACACTTTCACGGCCAAATCTCTAAAACTCCGGTGGAGAATCCTAAAATCAATGTTGACATGTTTCGAGGTTTTTTCAACATTTTGGAAATCCCGGTGAAACTTTTGACATTCACGGAAAGTTTTCCAAATCCCCGACAAGATTTTCACACTTTCACGTCCAAATCTCTAAAAATCCCGCGGAGAATCCTAAAATGAATGTTGACTGGTTTAGAGTTTTTTCAACATTTTGGAAATTCCGGTGAAACTTTTGACATTCTCGCCAAGTTTACCGAATCCCCCAAAAGATTTTGACACTTTCACGTCCAAATCTCTAAAACTCCAGTGGAGAATCCTAAAATCAATGTTGACATGTTTAGAGTTTTTTTCAACATTTTGGAAATCCCGGTGAAACCTTTGACTTTCACGGAAAGTTTTCCAAATCCCCGACAAGATTTTGACAGTTTCACGTCCAAATCTCTAAAACTCCGGTGGAGAATCCCAAAATCAATGTTGACAGGTTTAGAGTTTTTTTCAACATTTTGGAAATCCCGGTGAAACTTTTGACATTCTCGCAAAGTTTTCCAAATCCCCGACAAGATTTTGACACTTTCACGTCCAAATCTCTAAAACTCCGGTGGAGAATCCTAAAATCAATGTTGACAGGTTTAGAGTTTTTTTCAACATTTTGGAAATCCCGGTAAACGTTTGACATTCTCGCAAAGGTTTCCGAATCCCCCGACAAGATTTTGACACTTTCACGGCCAAATCTTTAAAACTCCCGTGGAGAATCCTAAAATCAATGTTGACAAGTTTCGAGGTTTTTTCAACATTTTGGACATCCCGGTGAAACTTTTGACATCCACGAAAGATTTCCAAATCCCCGAAAAGATTTTGACACTTTCACGTCCAAATCTCTAAAACTCCGGTGGAGAATCCTAAAAACAATGTTGACATGTTTCGAGGTTTTTCAACATTTTGGAAATCCCGGTGAAACTTTTGACATTCTCGCAAAGTTTACCGAATCCCCCAAAAGATTTTGACACTTTCACGTCCAAATCTCTAAAACTCTGCTGGAGAATCCTAAAATCAATGTTGACAGGTTTAGAGTTTTTTTCAACATTTTGGAAATTCCGGTGAAACTTTTGACATTCTCGCCAAGTTTTCCAAACCCCCGACATTATTTTGACACTTTCACGTCCAAATCTCTAAAACTCCGGTGGAGAATCCTAAAATCAATGTTGACATGTTTAGAGGTTTTTTCAGCATTTTGGATATCCCGGTAAAAGTTTTGACATTCTCGCAAAGTTTTCCAAATCCCCGACAAGATTTTGACACATTCACGTCCAAATCTCTAAAACTAAGGTGGAGAATCCTAAAATCAATGTTGACATGTTTAGAGTTTTTTTCAACATTTTGGAAATCCCGGTGAAACTTTTGACATTCTCGCCAAGTTTTCCAAATCCCCGACAAGATTTTGACACTTTCACGTCCAAATCTCTAAAACTCCGGTGGAGAATCCTAAAATCAATGTTGACATGTTTAGAGTTTTTGTCAACATTATGGAAATCCCGGTGAAGCTTTTGACATTCTCGCAATGTTTACCGAATCCCCCAAGAGATTTTGGCACTTTCACGTCCAAATCTCTAAAACTCCGGTGGAGAATCCTAAAATCAATGTTGACATGTTTCGAGTTTTTTTCAACATTTTGGACATCCCGGTGAAACTTTTGACATTCTCGCAAAGTTTTCCAAATCCCCGACATTATTTTGACACTTTGCCGTCCAAATCTCTGAAACTCTGGTAGAGAGTCATAAAAAGATTATTGACATGTTTAGAGTTTTTTTCAACATTTTGGAAATCCAGGTGAAACTTTTGACATTCTCACAAAGCTTACCGAATCCCCCAAAAGATTTTGACACTTTCACGTCCCAATCTCTAAAACTCCCGTGGAGAATCCTAAAATCAATGTTGACATGTTTAGAGGTTTTTTCAGCATTTTGGACATCCCGGTGAAAGTTTTGACATTCTCGCAAAGTTTTCCAAATCCCCGACAAGATTTTGACACATTCACGTCCAAATCTCTAAAACTAAGGTGGAGAATCCTAAAATCAATGTTGACATGTTTCGAGGTTTTTTCAACATTTTGGAAATCCCGGTGAAACTTTTGACATTCTCGCCAAGTTTTCCAAATCCCCGACAAGATTTTGACACATTCACGTCCAAATCTCTAAAACTCCGGTGGAGAATCCTAAAATCAATGTTGACATGTTTCGAGGTTTTTTCAACATTTTGGACATCCCGGTGAAACTTTTGACATCCTCGCAAAGTTTTCCAAATCCCCGACAAGATTTTGACACTTTCACGTCCAAATCTCTAAAACTCCGGTGGAGAATCCTAAAATCAATGTTGACAGGTTTAGAGTTTTTTTCAACATTTTGGACATCCCGGTGAAACTTTTGACATTCTCGCAATGTTTACCGAATCCCCCAAGAGATTTTGGCACTTTCACGTCCAAATCTCTAAAACTCCGGTGGAGAATCCTAAAATCAATGTTGACAGGTTTCGAGGTTTTTTCAACATTTTGGACATCCCGGTGAAACTTTTGACATCCACGGAAAGATTTCCAAATCCCCGAAAAGATTTTGACACTTTCACGTCCAAATCTCTAAAACTCTGCTGGAGAATCCTAAAATCAATGTTGACAGGTTTAGAGTTTTTTTCAACATTTTGGAAATTCCGGTGAAACTTTTGACATTCTCGCCAAGTTTTCCAAACCCCCGACATTATTTTGACACTTTCACGTCCAAATCTCTAAAACTCCGGTGGAGAATCCTAAAATCAATGTTGACATGTTTAGAGGTTTTTTCAGCATTTTGGATATCCCGGTAAAAGTTTTGACATTCTCGCAAAGTTTTCCAAATCCCCGACAAGATTTTGACACATTCACGTCCAAATCTCTAAAACTAAGGTGGAGAATCCTAAAATCAATGTTGACATGTTTAGAGTTTTTTTCAACATTTTGGAAATCCCGGTGAAACTTTTGACATTCTCGCCAAGTTTTCCAAATCCCCGACAAGATTTTGACACTTTCACGTCCAAATCTCTAAAACTCCGGTGGAGAATCCTAAAATCAATGTTGACATGTTTAGAGTTTTTGTCAACATTATGGAAATCCCGGTGAAGCTTTTGACATTCTCGCAATGTTTACCGAATCCCCCAAGAGATTTTGGCACTTTCACGTCCAAATCTCTAAAACTCCGGTGGAGAATCCTAAAATCAATGTTGACATGTTTCGAGTTTTTTTCAACATTTTGGACATCCCGGTGAAACTTTTGACACTCTCGCAAAGTTTTCCAAATCCCCGACAAGATTTTGACACATTCACGTCCAAATCTCTAAAACTCCGGTGGAGAATCCTAAAATCAATGTTGACATGTTTCGAGGTTTTTTCAACATTTTGGACATCCCGGTGAAACTTTTGACATCCTCGCAAAGTTTTCCAAATCCCCGACAAGATTTTGACACTTTCACGTCCAAATCTCTAAAACTCCGGTGGAGAATCCTAAAATCAATGTTGACATGTTTAGAGTTTTTTTCAACATTTTGGACATCCCGGTGAAACTTTTGACATTCTCGCAATGTTTACCGAATCCCCCAAGAGATTTTGACACTTTCACGTCCAAATCTCTAAAACTCCGGTGGAGAATCCTAAAATCAATGTTGACAGGTTTAGAGTTTTTTTCAACATTTTGGAAATCCCTGTGAAAGTTTTGACATTCTCGCAAAGTTTACCGAATCCCCCAAGAGATTTTGACACTTTCACGTCCAAATCTCTAAAACTCCGGTGGAGAATCCTAAAATCAATGTTGACATGTTTCGAGGTTTTTTCAACATTTTGGAAATCCCGGTGAAACTTTTGACATTCACGGAAAGTTTTCCAAATCCCCGACAAGATTTTGACACTTTCACGTCCAAATCTCTAAAAATCCCGCGGAGAATCCTAAAATGAATGTTGACTGGTTTAGAGTTTTTTCAACATTTTGGAAATTCCGGTGAAACTTTTGACATTCTCGCCAAGTTTACCGAATCCCCCAAAAGATTTTGACACTTTCACGTCCAAATCTCTAAAACTCCGGTGGAGAATCCTAAAATCAATGTTGACATGTTTAGAGTTTTTTTCAACATTTTGGAAATCCCGGTGAAACCTTTGACATTCACGGAAAGTTTTCCAAATCCCCGACAAGATTTTGACAGTTTCACGTCCAAATCTCTATAACTCCGGTGGAGAATCCCAAAATCAATGTTGACATGTTTAGAGTTTTTTTCAACATTTTGGACATCCCGGTGAAACTTTTGACATTCTCGCAAAGTTTTCCAAACCCCCGACAAGATTTTGACACTTTCACGTCCAAATCTCTAAAACTCCGGTGGAGAATCCTAAAAACAATGTTGACAGGTTTAGAGTTTTTTTCAACATTTTGGAAATCCCGGTGAAACTTTTGACATTCTCGCAAAGGTTTCCGAATTCACCGACAAGATTTTGACACTTTCACGGCCAAATCTCTAAAACTCCGGTGGAGAATCCTAAAATCAATGTTGACATGTTTCGAGGTTTTTTCAACATTTTGGAAATCCCGGTGAAACTTTTGACATTCACGGAAAGTTTTCCAAATCCCCGACAAGATTTTGACATTTTCACGTCCAAATCTCTAAAAATCCCGCGGAGAATCCTAAAATGAATGTTGACTGGTTTAGAGTTTTTTCAACATTTTGGAAATTCCGGTGAAACTTTTGACATTCTCGCGAAGTTTACCGAATCCCCCAAAAGATTTTGACACTTTCACGTCCAAATCTCTAAAACTCCACTGGAGAATCCTAAAATCAATGTTGACATGTTTAGAGTTTTTTTCAACATTTTGGAAATCCCGGTGAAACCTTTGACATTCACGGAAAGTTTTCCAAATCCCCGACAAGATTTTGACACTTTCACGTCCAAATCTCTAAAACTCCGGTGGAGAATCCTAAAATCAATGTTGACAGGTTTAGAGTTTTTTTCAACATTTTGGAAATCCCGGTGAAACTTTTCACATTCTCGCAAAGTTTACCGAATCCCCCAAGAGATTTTGACACTTTCACGTCCAAATCTCTAAAACTCCGGTGGAGAATCCTAAAATCAATGTTGACATGTTTCGAGGTTTTTTCAACATTTTGGAAATCCCGGTGAAACTTTTGACATTCACGGAAAGTTTTCCAAATCCCCGACAAGATTTTGACACTTTCACGTCCAAATCTCTAAAACTCCGGTGGAGAATCCCAAAATCAATGTTGACAGGTTTTGAGTTTTTTTCAACATTTTGGAAATCCCGGTGAAACTTTTGACATTCTCGCAAAGTTTTCCAAATCCCCGACAAGATTTTGACACTTTCACGTCCAAATCTCTAAAACTCCGGTGGAGAATCCTAAAATCAATGTTGACAGGTTTAGAGTTTTTTTCAACATTTTGGAAATCCCGGTAAACGTTTGACATTCTCGCAAAGGTTTCCGAATCCCCCGACAAGGTTTTGACACTTTCACGGCCAAATCTTTAAAACTCCCGTGGAGAATCCTAAAATCAATGTTGACAGGTTTCGAGGTTTTTTCAACATTTTGGACATCCCGGTGAAACTTTTGACATCCACGGAAAGATTTCCAAATCCCAGAAAAGATTTTGACACTTTCACGTCCAAATCTCTAAAACTCCGGTGGAGAATCCTAAAAACAATGTTGACATGTTTCGAGGTTTTTCAACATTTTGGAAATCCCGGTGAAACTTTTGACATTCTCGCAAAGTTTACCGAATCCCCCAAAAGATTTTGACACTTTCACGTCCAAATCTCTAAAACTCTGCTGGAGAATCCTAAAATCAATGTTGACAGGTTTAGAGTTTTTTTCAACATTTTGGAAATTCCGGTGAAACTTTTGACATTCTCGCCAAGTTTTCCAAACCCCCGACATTATTTTGACACTTTCACGTCCAAATCTCTAAAACTCCGGTGGAGAATCCTAAAATCAATGTTGACATGTTTAGAGGTTTTTTCAGCATTTTGGATATCCCGGTAAAAGTTTTGACATTCTCGCAAAGTTTTCCAAATCCCCGACAAGATTTTGACACATTCACGTCCAAATCTCTAAAACTAAGGTGGAGAATCCTAAAATCAATGTTGACATGTTTAGAGTTTTTTTCAACATTTTGGAAATCCCGGTGAAACTTTTGACATTCTCGCCAAGTTTTCCAAATCCCCGACAAGATTTTGACACTTTCACGTCCAAATCTCTAAAACTCCGGTGGAGAATCCTAAAATCAATGTTGACATGTTTAGAGTTTTTGTCAACATTATGGAAATCCCGGTGAAGCTTTTGACATTCTCGCAATGTTTACCGAATCCCCCAAGAGATTTTGGCACTTTCACGTCCAAATCTCTAAAACTCCGGTGGAGAATCCTAAAATCAATGTTGACATGTTTCGAGTTTTTTTCAACATTTTGGACATCCCGGTGAAACTTTTGACATTCTCGCAAAGTTTTCCAAATCCCCGACATTATTTTGACACTTTGCCGTCCAAATCTCTGAAACTCTGGTAGAGAGTCATAAAAAGAGTATTGACATGTTTAGAGTTTTTTTCAACATTTTGGAAATCCAGGTGAAACTTTTGACATTCTCACAAAGCTTACCGAATCCCCCAGAAGATTTTGACACTTTCACGTCCCAATCTCTAAAACTCCCGTGGAGAATCCTAAAATCAATGTTGACATGTTTAGAGGTTTTTTCAGCATTTTGGACATCCCGGTGAAAGTTTTGACATTCTCGCAAAGTTTTCCAAATCCCCGACAAGATTTTGACACATTCACGTCCAAATCTCTAAAACTAAGGTGGAGAATCCTAAAATCAATGTTGACATGTTTCGAGGTTTTTTCAACATTTTGGAAATCCCGGTGAAACTTTTGACATTCTCGCCAAGTTTTCCAAATCCCCGACAAGATTTTGACACATTCACGTCCAAATCTCTAAAACTCCGGTGGAGAATCCTAAAATCAATGTTGACATGTTTCGAGGTTTTTTCAACATTTTGGACATCCCGGTGAAACTTTTGACATCCTCGCAAAGTTTTCCAAATCCCCGACAAGATTTTGACACTTTCACGTCCAAATCTCTAAAACTCCGGTGGAGAATCCTAAAATCAATGTTGACAGGTTTAGAGTTTTTTTCAACATTTTGGACATCCCGGTGAAACTTTTGACATTCTCGCAATGTTTACCGAATCCCCCAAGAGATTTTGACACTTTCACGTCCAAATCTCTAAAACTCCGGTGGAGAATCCTAAAATCAATGTTGACAGGTTTAGAGTTTTTTTCAACATTTTGGAAATCCCGGTGAAACTTTTGACATTCTCGCAACGTTTACCGAATCCCCCAAGAGATTTTGACACTTTCACGTCCAAATCTCTAAAACTCCGGTGGAGAATCCTAAAATCAATGTTGACATGTTTCGAGGTTTTTTCAACATTTTGGAAATCCCGGTGAAACTTTTGACATTCACGGAAAGTTTTCCAAATCCCCGACAAGATTTTGACACTTTCTCGTCCAAATCTCTAAAAATCCCGCGAAGAATCCTAAAATGAATGTTGACTGGTTTAGAGTTTTTTCAACATTTTGGAAATTCCGGTGAAACTTTTGACATTCTCGCCAAGTTTACCGAATCCCCCAAAAGATTTTGACACTTTCACGTCCAAATCTCTAAAACTCCGGTGGAGAATCCTAAAATCAATGTTGACATGTTTAGAGTTTTTTTCAACATTTTGGAAATCACGGTGAAACCTTTGACATTCACGGAAAGTTTTCCAAATCCCCGACAAGATTTTGACACTTTCACGTCCAAATCTCTAAAACTCCGGTGGAGAATCCTAAAATCAATGTTGACAGGTTTAGAGTTTTTTTCAACATTTTGGAAATCCCGGTGAAACTTTTCACATTCTCGCAAAGTTTACCGAATCCCCCAAGAGATTTTGACACTTTCACGTCCAAATCTCTAAAACTCCGGTGGAGAATCCTAAAATCAATGTTGACATGTTTCGAGGTTTTTTCAACATTTTGGAAATCCCGGTGAAACTTTTGACATTCACGGAAAGTTTTCCAAATCCCCGACAAGATTTTCACACTTTCACGTCCAAATCTCTAAAAATCCCGCGGAGAATCCTAAAATGAATGTTGACTGGTTTAGAGTTTTTTCAACATTTTGGAAATTCCGGTGAAACTTTTGACATTCTCGCCAAGTTTACCGAATCCCCCAAAAGATTTTGACACTTTCACGTCCAAATCTCTAAAACTCCAGTGGAGAATCCTAAAATCAATGTTGACATGTTTAGAGTTTTTTTCAACATTTTGGAAATCCCGGTGAAACCTTTGACATTCACGGAAAGTTTTCCAAATCCCCGACAAGATTTTGACAGTTTCACGTCCAAATCTCTAAAACTCCGGTGGAGAATCCCAAAATCAATGTTGACAGGTTTAGAGTTTTTTTCAACATTTTGGAAATCCCGGTGAAACTTTTGACATTCTCGCAAAGTTTTCCAAATCCCCGACAAGATTTTGACACTTTCACGTCCAAATCTCTAAAACTCCGGTGGAGAATCCTAAAATCAATGTTGACAGGTTTAGAGTTTTTTTCAACATTTTGGAAATCCCGGTAAACGTTTGACATTCTCGCAAAGGTTTCCGAATCCCCCGACAAGATTTTGACACTTTCACGGCCAAATCTTTAAAACTCCCGTGGAGAATCCTAAAATCAATGTTGACAGGTTTCGAGGTTTTTTCAACATTTTGGACATCCCGGTGAAACTTTTGACATCCACGAAAGATTTCCAAATCCCCGAAAAGATTTTGACACTTTCACGTCCAAATCTCTAAAACTCCGGTGGAGAATCCTAAAAACAATGTTGACATGTTTCGAGGTTTTTCAACATTTTGGAAATCCCGGTGAAACTTTTGACATTCTCGCAAAGTTTACCGAATCCCCCAAAAGATTTTGACACTTTCACGTCCAAATCTCTAAAACTCTGCTGGAGAATCCTAAAATCAATGTTGACAGGTTTAGAGTTTTTTTCAACATTTTGGAAATTCCGGTGAAACTTTTGACATTCTCGCCAAGTTTTCCAAACCCCCGACATTATTTTGACACTTTCACGTCCAAATCTCTAAAACTCCGGTGGAGAATCCTAAAATCAATGTTGACATGTTTAGAGGTTTTTTCAGCATTTTGGATATCCCGGTAAAAGTTTTGACATTCTCGCAAAGTTTTCCAAATCCCCGACAAGATTTTGACACATTCACGTCCAAATCTCTAAAACTAAGGTGGAGAATCCTAAAATCAATGTTGACATGTTTAGAGTTTTTTTCAACATTTTGGAAATCCCGGTGAAACTTTTGACATTCTCGCCAAGTTTTCCAAATCCCCGACAAGATTTTGACACTTTCACGTCCAAATCTCTAAAACTCCGGTGGAGAATCCTAAAATCAATGTTGACATGTTTAGAGTTTTTGTCAACATTATGGAAATCCCGGTGAAGCTTTTGACATTCTCGCAATGTTTACCGAATCCCCCAAGAGATTTTGGCACTTTCACGTCCAAATCTCTAAAACTCCGGTGGAGAATCCTAAAATCAATGTTGACATGTTTCGAGTTTTTTTCAACATTTTGGACATCCCGGTGAAACTTTTGACATTCTCGCAAAGTTTTCCAAATCCCCGACATTATTTTGACACTTTGCCGTCCAAATCTCTGAAACTCTGGTAGAGAGTCATAAAAAGATTATTGACATGTTTAGAGTTTTTTTCAACATTTTGGAAATCCAGGTGAAACTTTTGACATTCTCACAAAGCTTACCGAATCCCCCAAAAGATTTTGACACTTTCACGTCCCAATCTCTAAAACTCCGGTGGAGAATCCTAAAATCAATGTTGACATGTTTAGAGGTTTTTTCAGCATTTTGGACATCCCGGTGAAAGTTTTGACATTCTCGCAAAGTTTTCCAAATCCCCGACAAGATTTTGACACATTCACGTCCAAATCTCTAAAACTAAGGTGGAGAATCCTAAAATCAATGTTGACATGTTTCGAGGTTTTTTCAACATTTTGGAAATCCCGGTGAAACTTTTGACATTCTCGCCAAGTTTTCCAAATCCCCGACAAGATTTTGACACATTCACGTCCAAATCTCTAAAACTCCGGTGGAGAATCCTAAAATCAATGTTGACATGTTTCGAGGTTTTTTCAACATTTTGGACATCCCGGTGAAACTTTTGACATCCTCGCAAAGTTTTCCAAATCCCCGACAAGATTTTGACACTTTCACGTCCAAATCTCTAAAACTCCGGTGGAGAATCCTAAAATCAATGTTGACAGGTTTAGAGTTTTTTTCAACATTTTGGACATCCCGGTGAAACTTTTGACATTCTCGCAATGTTTACCGAATCCCCCAAGAGATTTTGGCACTTTCACGTCCAAATCTCTAAAACTCCGGTGGAGAATCCTAAAATCAATGTTGACAGGTTTCGAGGTTTTTTCAACATTTTGGACATCCCGGTGAAACTTTTGACATCCACGGAAAGATTTCCAAATCCCCGAAAAGATTTTGACACTTTCACGTCCAAATCTCTAAAACTCTGCTGGAGAATCCTAAAATCAATGTTGACAGGTTTAGAGTTTTTTTCAACATTTTGGAAATTCCGGTGAAACTTTTGACATTCTCGCCAAGTTTTCCAAACCCCCGACATTATTTTGACACTTTCACGTCCAAATCTCTAAAACTCCGGTGGAGAATCCTAAAATCAATGTTGACATGTTTAGAGGTTTTTTCAGCATTTTGGATATCCCGGTAAAAGTTTTGACATTCTCGCAAAGTTTTCCAAATCCCCGACAAGATTTTGACACATTCACGTCCAAATCTCTAAAACTAAGGTGGAGAATCCTAAAATCAATGTTGACATGTTTAGAGTTTTTTTCAACATTTTGGAAATCCCGGTGAAACTTTTGACATTCTCGCCAAGTTTTCCAAATCCCCGACAAGATTTTGACACTTTCACGTCCAAATCTCTAAAACTCCGGTGGAGAATCCTAAAATCAATGTTGACATGTTTAGAGTTTTTGTCAACATTATGGAAATCCCGGTGAAGCTTTTGACATTCTCGCAATGTTTACCGAATCCCCCAAGAGATTTTGGCACTTTCACGTCCAAATCTCTAAAACTCCGGTGGAGAATCCTAAAATCAATGTTGACATGTTTCGAGTTTTTTTCAACATTTTGGACATCCCGGTGAAACTTTTGACACTCTCGCAAAGTTTTCCAAATCCCCGACAAGATTTTGACACATTCACGTCCAAATCTCTAAAACTAAGGTGGAGAATCCTAAAATCAATGTTGACATGTTTCGAGGTTTTTTCAACATTTTGGAAATCCCGGTGAAACTTTTGACATTCTCGCCAAGTTTTCCAAATCCCCGACAAGATTTTGACACATTCACGTCCAAATCTCTAAAACTCCGGTGGAGAATCCTAAAATCAATGTTGACATGTTTCGAGGTTTTTTCAACATTTTGGACATCCCGGTGAAACTTTTGACATCCTCGCAAAGTTTTCCAAATCCCCGACAAGATTTTGACACTTTCACGTCCAAATCTCTAAAACTCCGGTGGAGAATCCTAAAATCAATGTTGACATGTTTAGAGTTTTTTTCAACATTTTGGACATCCCGGTGAAACTTTTGACATTCTCGCAATGTTTACCGAATCCCCCAAGAGATTTTGACACTTTCACGTCCAAATCTCTAAAACTCCGGTGGAGAATCCTAAAATCAATGTTGACAGGTTTAGAGTTTTTTTCAACATTTTGGAAATCCCTGTGAAAGTTTTGACATTCTCGCAAAGTTTACCGAATCTCCCAAGAGATTTTGACACTTTCACGTCCAAATCTCTAAAACTCCGGTGGAGAATCCTAAAATCAATGTTGACATGTTTCGAGGTTTTTTCAACATTTTGGACATCCCGGTGAAACTTTTGACATCCTCGCAATGTTTACCGAATCCCCCAAGAGATTTTGACACTTTCACGTCCAAATCTCTAAAACTCCGGTGGAGAATCCTAAAATCAATGTTGACAGGTTTAGAGTTTTTTTCAACATTTTGGAAATTCCGGTGAAACTTTTGACATTCTCGCAAAGTTTACCGAATCCCCCAAGAGATTTTGACACTTTCACGTCCAAATCTCTAAAACTCCGGTGGAGAATCCTAAAATCAATATTGACATGTTTCGAGGTTTTTTCAACATTTTGGAAATCCCGGTGAAACTTTTGACATTCACGGAAAGTTTTCCAAATCCCCGACAAGATTTTGACACTTTCACGTCCAAATCTCTAAAAATCCCGCGGAGAATCCTAAAATGAATGTTGACTGGTTTAGAGTTTTTTCAACATTTTGGAAATTCCGGTGAAACTTTTGACATTCTCGCATTGTTTACCGAATCCCCCAAGAGATTTTGACACTTTCACGTCCAAATCTCTAAAACTCCGGTGGAGAATCCTAAAATCAATGTTGACATGTTTAGAGGTTTTTTCAGCATTTTGGACATCCCGGTAAAAGTTTTGACATTCTCGCAAAGTTTTCCAAATCCCCGACAAGATTTTGACACATTCACGTCCAAATCTCTAAAACTCCGGTGGAGAATCCTAAAATCAATGTTGACATGTTTCGAGGTTTTTTCAACATTTTGGACATCCCGGTGAAACTTTTGACATCCTCGCAAAGTTTTCCAAATCCCCGACAAGATTTTGACACTTTCACGTCCAAATCTCTAAAACTCCGGTGGAGAAACCTAAAATCAATGTTGACAGGTTTAGAGTTTTTTTCAACATTTTGGACATCCCGGTGAAACTTTTGACATTCTCGCAATGTTTACCGAATCCCCCAAGAGATTTTGACACTTTCACGTCCAAATCTCTAAAACTCCGGTGGAGAATCCTAAAATCAATGTTGACAGGTTTAGAGTTTTTTTCAACATTTTGGAAATCCCGGTGAAACTTTTGACATTCTCGCAAAGTTTACCGAATCCCCCAAGAGATTTTGACACTTTCACGTCCAAATCTCTAAAACTCCGGTGGAGAATCCTAAAATCAATGTTGACATGTTTCGAGGTTTTTTCAACATTTTGGACATCCCGGTGAAACTTTTGACATCCTCGCAATGTTTACCGAATCCCCCAAGAGATTTTGACACTTTCACGTCCAAATCTCTAAAACTCCGGTGGAGAATCCTAAAATCAATGTTGACAGGTTTAGAGTTTTTTTCAACATTTTGGACATCCCGGTGAAACTTTTGACATTCTCGCAAAGTTTACCGAATCCCCCAAGAGATTTTGACACTTTCACGTCCAAATCTCTAAAACTCCGGTGGAGAATCCTAAAATCAATATTGACATGTTTCGAGGTTTTTTCAACATTTTGGAAATCCCGGTGAAACTTTTGACATTCACGGAAAGTTTTCCAAATCCCCGACAAGATTTTGACACTTTCACGTCCAAATCTCTAAAAATCCCGCGGAGAATCCTAAAATGAATGTTGACTGGTTTAGAGTTTTTTCAACATTTTGGAAATTCCGGTGAAACTTTTGACACTCTCGCATTGTTTACCGAATCCCCCAAGAGATTTTGACACTTTCACGTCCAAATCTCTAAAACTCCGGTGGAGAATCCTAAAATCAATGTTGACATGTTTAGAGGTTTTTTCAGCATTTTGGATATCCCGGTAAAAGTTTTGACATTCTCGCAAAGTTTTCCAAATCCCCGACAAGATTTTGACACATTCACGTCCAAATCTCTAAAACTAAGGTGGAGAATCCTAAAATCAATGTTGACATGTTTAGAGTTTTTTTCAACATTTTGGAAATCCCGGTGAAACTTTTCACATTCTCGCCAAGTTTTCCAAATCCCCGACAAGATTTTGACAATTTCACGTCCAAATCTCTAAAACTCCGGTGGAGAATCCTAAAATCAATGTTGACATGTTTCGAGTTTTTTTCAACATTTTGGACATCCCGGTGAAACTTTTGACATTCTCGCAAAGTTTTCCAAATCCCCGACATTATTTTGACACTTTGCCGTCCAAATCTCTGAAACTCTGGTAGAGAGTCATAAAAAGAGTATTGACATGTTTAGAGTTTTTTTCAACATTTTGGAAATCCAAGTGAAACTTTTGACATTCTCACAAAGCTTACCGAATCCCCCAAAAGATTTTGACACTTTCACGTCCCAATCTCTAAAACTCCGGTGGAGAATCCTAAAATCAATGTTGACATGTTTAGAGTTTTTTTCAACATTTTGGACATCCCGGTGAAACTTTTGACATTCTCGCAAAGTTTTCCAAATCCCCGACAAGATTTTGACACTTTCACGTCCAAATCTCTAAAACTCCCGTGGAGAATCCTAAAATCAATGTTGACATGTTTCGAGGTTTTTTCAACATTTTGGAAATCCCGGTGAAACTTTTGACATTCTCGCCAAGTTTTCCAAACCCCCGACATTATTTTGACACTTTCACGTCCAAACCTCTAAAACTCCGGTGGAGAATCCTAAAATCAATGTTGACATGTTTCGAGGTTTTTTCAACATTTTGGACATCCCGGTGAAACTTTTGACATCCACGGAAAGATTTCCAAATCCCCGACAAGATTTTGACACTTTCACGTCCAAATCTCTAAAAATCCCGCGGAGAATCCTAAAATGAATGTTGACTGGTTTAGAGTTTTTTCAACATTTTGGAAATTCCGGTGAAACTTTTGACATTCTCGCCAAGTTTACCGAATCCCCCAAAAGATTTTGACACTTTCACGTCCAAATCTCTAAAACTCCAGTGGAGAATCCTAAAATCAATGTTGACATGTTTAGAGTTTTTTTCAACATTTTGGAAATCCCGGTGAAACCTTTGACATTCACGGAAAGTTTTCCAAATCCCCGACAAGATTTTGACACTTTCACGTCCAAATCTCTAAAACTCCGGTGGAGAATCCCAAAATCAATGTTGACATGTTTAGAGTTTTTTTCAACATTTTGGAAATCCCGGTAAACGTTTGACATTCTCGCCAAGGTTTCCGAATCCCCCGACAAGATTTTGACACTTTCACGGCCAAATCTCTAAAACTCCCGTGGAGAATCCTAAAATCAATGTTGACAGGTTTAGAGTTTTTTTTCAACATTTTGGACATCCCGTTGAAACTTTTGACATCCACGGAAAGATTTCCAAATCCCCCAAAAGATTTTGACACTTTCACGTCCAAATCTCTAAAACTCCGGTGGAGAATCCTAAAATCAATGTTGACATGTTTCGAGGTTTTTTCAACATTTTGGAAATCCCGGTGAAACTTTTCACATTCTCGCCAAGTTTTCCAAATCCCCCAAAAGATTTTGACACATTCACGTCCAAATCTCTAAAACTAAGGTGGAGAATCCTAAAATCAATGTTGACATGTTTCGAGGTTTTTTCAACATTTTGGAAATCCCGGTGAAACTTTTCACATTCTCGCAAAGTTTACCGAATCCCCCGACAAGATTTTGACACATTCACGTCCAAATCTCTAAAACTCCGGTGGAGAATCCTAAAATCAATGTTGACAGGTTTAGAGTTTTTTTCAACATTTTGGAAATCCCGGTAAACGTTTGACATTCTCGCCAAGGTTTCCGAATCCCCCGACAAGATTTTGACACTTTCACGGCCAAATCTCTAAAACTCCCGTGGAGAATCCTAAAATCAATGTTGACAGGTTTAGAGTTTTTTTCAACATTTTGGAAATCCCGGTGAAACTTTTCACATTCTCGCAAAGTTTACCGAATCCCCCAAGAGATTTTGACACTTTCACGTCCAAATCTCTAAAACTCCGGTGGAGAATCCTAAAATCAATGTTGACATGTTTCGAGGTTTTTTCAACATTTTGGAAATCCCGGTGAAACTTTTGACATTCACGGAAAGTTTTCCAAATCCCCGACAAGATTTTGACACTTTCACGTCCAAATCTCTAAAAATCCCGCGGAGAATCCTAAAATGAATGTTGACTGGTTTAGAGTTTTTTCAACATTTTGGAAATTCCGGTGAAACTTTTGACATTCTCGCCAAGTTTACCGAATCCCCCAAAAGATTTTGACACTTTCACGTCCAAATCTCTAAAACTCCAGTGGAGAATCCTAAAATCAATGTTGACAAGTTTAGAGTTTTTTTCAACATTTTGGAAATCCCGGTGAAACCTTTGACATTCACGGAAAGTTTTCCAAATCCCCGACAAGATTTTGACACTTTCACGTCCAAATCTCTAAAACTCCGGTGGAGAATCCCAAAATCAATGTTGACATGTTTAGAGTTTTTTTCAACATTTTGGAAATCCCGGTAAACGTTTGACATTCTCGCAAAGGTTTCCGAATCCCCCGACAAGATTTTGACACTTTCACGGCCAAATCTCTAAAACTCCCGTGGAGAATCCTAAAATCAATGTTGACAGGTTTAGAGTTTTTTTCAACATTTTGGACATCCCGTTGAAACTTTTGACATCCACGGAAAGATTTCCAAATCCCCCAAAAGATTTTGACACTTTCACGTCCAAATCTCTAAAACTCCCGTGGAGAATCCTAAAATCAATCTTGACATGTTTCGAGGTTTTTTCAACATTTTGGAAATCCCGGTGAAACTTTTGACATTCTCGCCAAGTTTTCCAAATCCCCGACAAGATTTTGACACATTCACGTCCAAATCTCTAAAACTCCGGTGGAGAATCCTAAAATCAATGTTGACATGTTTCGAGGTTTTTTCAACATTTTGGAAATCCCGGTGAAACTTTTGACATTCTCGCAAAGTTTACCGAATCCCCCAAAAGATTTTGACACATTCACGTCCAAATCTCTAAAACTAAGGTGGAGAATCCTAAAATCAATGTTGACATGTTTCGAGGTTTTTTCAACATTTTGGAAATCCCGGTGAAACTTTTCACATTCTCGCAAAGTTTACCGAATCCCCCAAGAGATTTTGACACTTTCACGTCCAAATCTCTAAAACTCCGGTGGAGAATCCTAAAATCAATGTTGACAGGTTTAGAGTTTTTTTCAACATTTTGGAAATCCCGGTGAAACTTTTGACATTCTCGCAAAGTTTACCGAATCCCCCAAGAGATTTTGACACTTTCACGTCCAAATCTCTAAAACTCCGGTGGAGAATCCTAAAATCAATGTTGACATGTTTAGAGTTTTTTTCAACATTTTGGACATCCCGGTGAAACTTTTGACATTCTCGCAAAGTTTTCCAAATCCCCGACAAGATTTTGACACTTTCACGTCCAAATCTCTAAAAATCCCGCGGAGAATCCTAAAATGAATGTTGACTGGTTTAGAGTTTTTTCAACATTTTGGAAATTCCGGTGAAACTTTTGACATTCTCGCCAAGTTTACCGAATCCCCCAAAAGATTTTGACACTTTCACGTCCAAATCTCTAAAACTCCAGTGGAGAATCCTAAAATCAATGTTGACATGCTTAGAGTTTTTTTCAACATTTTGGACATCCCGGTGAAACTTTTGACATTCTCGCAAAGTTTTCCGAATCCCCCGACAAGATTTTGACACTTTCACGGCCAAATCTCTAAAACTCCCGTGGAGAATCCTAAAATCAATGTTGACAGGTTTAGAGTTTTTTTCAACATTTTGGACATCCCGTTGAAACTTTTGACATCCACGGAAAGATTTCCAAATCCCCCAAAAGATTTTGACACTTTCACGTCCAAATCTCTAAAACTCCGGTGGAGAATCCTAAAATCAATGTTGACATGTTTCGAGGTTTTTTCAACATTTTGGAAATCCCGGTGAAACTTTTCACATTCTCGCAAAGTTTACCGAATCCCCCAAAAGATTTTGACACATTCACGTCCAAATCTCTAAAACTAAGGTGGAGAATCCTAAAATCAATGTTGACGTGTTTCGAGGTTTTTTCAACATTTTGGAAATCCCGGTGAAACTTTTGACATCCTCGCAAAGTTTACCGAATCCCCCAAGAGATTTTGACACTTTCACGTCCAAATCTCTAAAACTCCGGTGGAGAATCCTAAAATCAATGTTGACATGTTTCGAGGTTTTTTCAACATTTTGGACATCCCGGTGAAACTTTTGACATCCTCGCAAAGTTTTCCAAATCCCCGACAAGATTTTGACACTTTCACGTCCAAATCTCTAAAACTCCGGTGGAGAATCCTAAAATCAATGTTGACAGGTTTAGAGTTTTTTTCAACATTTTGGACATCCCGGTGAAACTTTTGACATTCTCGCAATGTTTACCGAATCCCCCAAGAGATTTTGACACTTTCACGTCCAAATCTCTAAAACTCCGGTGGAGAATCCTAAAATCAATGTTGACAGGTTTCGAGGTTTTTTCAACATTTTGGACATCCCGGTGAAACTTTTGACATCCACGGAAAGATTTCCAAATCCCCGAAAAGATTTTGACACTTTCACGTCCAAATCTCTAAAACTCTGCTGGAGAATCCTAAAATCAATGTTGACAGGTTTAGAGTTTTTTTCAACATTTTGGAAATTCCGGTGAAACTTTTGACATTCTCGCCAAGTTTTCCAAACCCCCGACATTATTTTGACACTTTCACGTCCAAATCTCTAAAACTCCGGTGGAGAATCCTAAAATCAATGTTGACATGTTTAGAGGTTTTTTCAGCATTTTGGATATCCCGGTAAAAGTTTTGACATTCTCGCAAAGTTTTCCAAATCCCCGACAAGATTTTGACACATTCACGTCCAAATCTCTAAAACTAAGGTGGAGAATCCTAAAATCAATGTTGACATGTTTAGAGTTTTTTTCAACATTTTGGAAATCCCGGTGAAACTTTTGACATTCTCGCCAAGTTTTCCAAATCCCCGACAAGATTTTGACACTTTCACGTCCAAATCTCTAAAACTCCGGTGGAGAATCCTAAAATCAATGTTGACATGTTTAGAGTTTTTGTCAACATTATGGAAATCCCGGTGAAGCTTTTGACATTCTCGCAATGTTTACCGAATCCCCCAAGAGATTTTGGCACTTTCACGTCCAAATCTCTAAAACTCCGGTGGAGAATCCTAAAATCAATGTTGACATGTTTCGAGTTTTTTTCAACATTTTGGACATCCCGGTGAAACTTTTGACATCCTCGCAAAGTTTTCCAAATCCCCGACAAGATTTTGACACTTTCACGTCCAAATCTCTAAAACTCCGGTGGAGAATCCTAAAATCAATGTTGACATGTTTAGAGTTTTTTTCAACATTTTGGACATCCCGGTGAAACTTTTGACATTCTCGCAATGTTTACCGAATCCCCCAAGAGATTTTGACACTTTCACGTCCAAATCTCTAAAACTCCGGTGGAGAATCCTAAAATCAATGTTGACAGGTTTAGAGTTTTTTTCAACATTTTGGAAATCCCTGTGAAAGTTTTGACATTCTCGCAAAGTTTACCGAATCTCCCAAGAGATTTTGACACTTTCACGTCCAAATCTCTAAAACTCCGGTGGAGAATCCTAAAATCAATGTTGACATGTTTCGAGGTTTTTTCAACATTTTGGACATCCCGGTGAAACTTTTGACATCCTCGCAATGTTTACCGAATCCCCCAAGAGATTTTGACACTTTCACGTCCAAATCTCTAAAACTCCGGTGGAGAATCCTAAAATCAATGTTGACAGGTTTAGAGTTTTTTTCAACATTTTGGAAATTCCGGTGAAACTTTTGACATTCTCGCAAAGTTTACCGAATCCCCCAAGAGATTTTGACACTTTCACGTCCAAATCTCTAAAACTCCGGTGGAGAATCCTAAAATCAATATTGACATGTTTCGAGGTTTTTTCAACATTTTGGAAATCCCGGTGAAACTTTTGACATTCACGGAAAGTTTTCCAAATCCCCGACAAGATTTTGACACTTTCACGTCCAAATCTCTAAAAATCCCGCGGAGAATCCTAAAATGAATGTTGACTGGTTTAGAGTTTTTTCAACATTTTGGAAATTCCGGTGAAACTTTTGACATTCTCGCATTGTTTACCGAATCCCCCAAGAGATTTTGACACTTTCACGTCCAAATCTCTAAAACTCCGGTGGAGAATCCTAAAATCAATGTTGACATGTTTAGAGGTTTTTTCAGCATTTTGGACATCCCGGTAAAAGTTTTGACATTCTCGCAAAGTTTTCCAAATCCCCGACAAGATTTTGACACATTCACGTCCAAATCTCTAAAACTCCGGTGGAGAATCCTAAAATCAATGTTGACATGTTTCGAGGTTTTTTCAACATTTTGGACATCCCGGTGAAACTTTTGACATCCTCGCAAAGTTTTCCAAATCCCCGACAAGATTTTGACACTTTCACGTCCAAATCTCTAAAACTCCGGTGGAGAAACCTAAAATCAATGTTGACAGGTTTAGAGTTTTTTTCAACATTTTGGACATCCCGGTGAAACTTTTGACATTCTCGCAATGTTTACCGAATCCCCCAAGAGATTTTGACACTTTCACGTCCAAATCTCTAAAACTCCGGTGGAGAATCCTAAAATCAATGTTGACAGGTTTAGAGTTTTTTTCAACATTTTGGAAATCCCGGTGAAACTTTTGACATTCTCGCAAAGTTTACCGAATCCCCCAAGAGATTTTGACACTTTCACGTCCAAATCTCTAAAACTCCGGTGGAGAATCCTAAAATCAATGTTGACATGTTTCGAGGTTTTTTCAACATTTTGGACATCCCGGTGAAACTTTTGACATCCTCGCAATGTTTACCGAATCCCCCAAGAGATTTTGACACTTTCACGTCCAAATCTCTAAAACTCCGGTGGAGAATCCTAAAATCAATGTTGACAGGTTTAGAGTTTTTTTCAACATTTTGGACATCCCGGTGAAACTTTTGACATTCTCGCAAAGTTTACCGAATCCCCCAAGAGATTTTGACACTTTCACGTCCAAATCTCTAAAACTCCGGTGGAGAATCCTAAAATCAATATTGACATGTTTCGAGGTTTTTTCAACATTTTGGAAATCCCGGTGAAACTTTTGACATTCACGGAAAGTTTTCCAAATCCCCGACAAGATTTTGACACTTTCACGTCCAAATCTCTAAAAATCCCGCGGAGAATCCTAAAATGAATGTTGACTGGTTTAGAGTTTTTTCAACATTTTGGAAATTCCGGTGAAACTTTTGACACTCTCGCATTGTTTACCGAATCCCCCAAGAGATTTTGACACTTTCACGTCCAAATCTCTAAAACTCCGGTGGAGAATCCTAAAATCAATGTTGACATGTTTAGAGGTTTTTTCAGCATTTTGGATATCCCGGTAAAAGTTTTGACATTCTCGCAAAGTTTTCCAAATCCCCGACAAGATTTTGACACATTCACGTCCAAATCTCTAAAACTAAGGTGGAGAATCCTAAAATCAATGTTGACATGTTTAGAGTTTTTTTCAACATTTTGGAAATCCCGGTGAAACTTTTCACATTCTCGCCAAGTTTTCCAAATCCCCGACAAGATTTTGACAATTTCACGTCCAAATCTCTAAAACTCCGGTGGAGAATCCTAAAATCAATGTTGACATGTTTCGAGTTTTTTTCAACATTTTGGACATCCCGGTGAAACTTTTGACATTCTCGCAAAGTTTTCCAAATCCCCGACATTATTTTGACACTTTGCCGTCCAAATCTCTGAAACTCTGGTAGAGAGTCATAAAAAGAGTATTGACATGTTTAGAGTTTTTTTCAACATTTTGGAAATCCAAGTGAAACTTTTGACATTCTCACAAAGCTTACCGAATCCCCCAAAAGATTTTGACACTTTCACGTCCCAATCTCTAAAACTCCGGTGGAGAATCCTAAAATCAATGTTGACATGTTTAGAGTTTTTTTCAACATTTTGGACATCCCGGTGAAACTTTTGACATTCTCGCAAAGTTTTCCAAATCCCCGACAAGATTTTGACACTTTCACGTCCAAATCTCTAAAACTCCCGTGGAGAATCCTAAAATCAATGTTGACATGTTTCGAGGTTTTTTCAACATTTTGGAAATCCCGGTGAAACTTTTGACATTCTCGCCAAGTTTTCCAAACCCCCGACATTATTTTGACACTTTCACGTCCAAACCTCTAAAACTCCGGTGGAGAATCCTAAAATCAATGTTGACATGTTTCGAGGTTTTTTCAACATTTTGGACATCCCGGTGAAACTTTTGACATCCACGGAAAGATTTCCAAATCCCCGACAAGATTTTGACACTTTCACGTCCAAATCTCTAAAAATCCCGCGGAGAATCCTAAAATGAATGTTGACTGGTTTAGAGTTTTTTCAACATTTTGGAAATTCCGGTGAAACTTTTGACATTCTCGCCAAGTTTACCGAATCCCCCAAAAGATTTTGACACTTTCACGTCCAAATCTCTAAAACTCCAGTGGAGAATCCTAAAATCAATGTTGACATGTTTAGAGTTTTTTTCAACATTTTGGAAATCCCGGTGAAACCTTTGACATTCACGGAAAGTTTTCCAAATCCCCGACAAGATTTTGACACTTTCACGTCCAAATCTCTAAAACTCCGGTGGAGAATCCCAAAATCAATGTTGACATGTTTAGAGTTTTTTTCAACATTTTGGAAATCCCGGTAAACGTTTGACATTCTCGCCAAGGTTTCCGAATCCCCCGACAAGATTTTGACACTTTCACGGCCAAATCTCTAAAACTCCCGTGGAGAATCCTAAAATCAATGTTGACAGGTTTAGAGTTTTTTTTCAACATTTTGGACATCCCGTTGAAACTTTTGACATCCACGGAAAGATTTCCAAATCCCCCAAAAGATTTTGACACTTTCACGTCCAAATCTCTAAAACTCCGGTGGAGAATCCTAAAATCAATGTTGACATGTTTCGAGGTTTTTTCAACATTTTGGAAATCCCGGTGAAACTTTTCACATTCTCGCCAAGTTTTCCAAATCCCCCAAAAGATTTTGACACATTCACGTCCAAATCTCTAAAACTAAGGTGGAGAATCCTAAAATCAATGTTGACATGTTTCGAGGTTTTTTCAACATTTTGGAAATCCCGGTGAAACTTTTCACATTCTCGCAAAGTTTACCGAATCCCCCGACAAGATTTTGACACATTCACGTCCAAATCTCTAAAACTCCGGTGGAGAATCCTAAAATCAATGTTGACAGGTTTAGAGTTTTTTTCAACATTTTGGAAATCCCGGTAAACGTTTGACATTCTCGCCAAGGTTTCCGAATCCCCCGACAAGATTTTGACACTTTCACGGCCAAATCTCTAAAACTCCCGTGGAGAATCCTAAAATCAATGTTGACAGGTTTAGAGTTTTTTTCAACATTTTGGAAATCCCGGTGAAACTTTTCACATTCTCGCAAAGTTTACCGAATCCCCCAAGAGATTTTGACACTTTCACGTCCAAATCTCTAAAACTCCGGTGGAGAATCCTAAAATCAATGTTGACATGTTTCGAGGTTTTTTCAACATTTTGGAAATCCCGGTGAAACTTTTGACATTCACGGAAAGTTTTCCAAATCCCCGACAAGATTTTGACACTTTCACGTCCAAATCTCTAAAAATCCCGCGGAGAATCCTAAAATGAATGTTGACTGGTTTAGAGTTTTTTCAACATTTTGGAAATTCCGGTGAAACTTTTGACATTCTCGCCAAGTTTACCGAATCCCCCAAAAGATTTTGACACTTTCACGTCCAAATCTCTAAAACTCCAGTGGAGAATCCTAAAATCAATGTTGACAAGTTTAGAGTTTTTTTCAACATTTTGGAAATCCCGGTGAAACCTTTGACATTCACGGAAAGTTTTCCAAATCCCCGACAAGATTTTGACACTTTCACGTCCAAATCTCTAAAACTCCGGTGGAGAATCCCAAAATCAATGTTGACATGTTTAGAGTTTTTTTCAACATTTTGGAAATCCCGGTAAACGTTTGACATTCTCGCAAAGGTTTCCGAATCCCCCGACAAGATTTTGACACTTTCACGGCCAAATCTCTAAAACTCCCGTGGAGAATCCTAAAATCAATGTTGACAGGTTTAGAGTTTTTTTCAACATTTTGGACATCCCGTTGAAACTTTTGACATCCACGGAAAGATTTCCAAATCCCCCAAAAGATTTTGACACTTTCACGTCCAAATCTCTAAAACTCCCGTGGAGAATCCTAAAATCAATCTTGACATGTTTCGAGGTTTTTTCAACATTTTGGAAATCCCGGTGAAACTTTTGACATTCTCGCCAAGTTTTCCAAATCCCCGACAAGATTTTGACACATTCACGTCCAAATCTCTAAAACTCCGGTGGAGAATCCTAAAATCAATGTTGACATGTTTCGAGGTTTTTTCAACATTTTGGAAATCCCGGTGAAACTTTTGACATTCTCGCAAAGTTTACCGAATCCCCCAAAAGATTTTGACACATTCACGTCCAAATCTCTAAAACTAAGGTGGAGAATCCTAAAATCAATGTTGACATGTTTCGAGGTTTTTTCAACATTTTGGAAATCCCGGTGAAACTTTTCACATTCTCGCAAAGTTTACCGAATCCCCCAAGAGATTTTGACACTTTCACGTCCAAATCTCTAAAACTCCGGTGGAGAATCCTAAAATCAATGTTGACAGGTTTAGAGTTTTTTTCAACATTTTGGAAATCCCGGTGAAACTTTTGACATTCTCGCAAAGTTTACCGAATCCCCCAAGAGATTTTGACACTTTCACGTCCAAATCTCTAAAACTCCGGTGGAGAATCCTAAAATCAATGTTGACATGTTTAGAGTTTTTTTCAACATTTTGGACATCCCGGTGAAACTTTTGACATTCTCGCAAAGTTTTCCAAATCCCCGACAAGATTTTGACACTTTCACGTCCAAATCTCTAAAAATCCCGCGGAGAATCCTAAAATGAATGTTGACTGGTTTAGAGTTTTTTCAACATTTTGGAAATTCCGGTGAAACTTTTGACATTCTCGCCAAGTTTACCGAATCCCCCAAAAGATTTTGACACTTTCACGTCCAAATCTCTAAAACTCCAGTGGAGAATCCTAAAATCAATGTTGACATGCTTAGAGTTTTTTTCAACATTTTGGACATCCCGGTGAAACTTTTGACATTCTCGCAAAGTTTTCCGAATCCCCCGACAAGATTTTGACACTTTCACGGCCAAATCTCTAAAACTCCCGTGGAGAATCCTAAAATCAATGTTGACAGGTTTAGAGTTTTTTTCAACATTTTGGACATCCCGTTGAAACTTTTGACATCCACGGAAAGATTTCCAAATCCCCCTACAAGATTTTGACACTTTCACGTCCAAATCTCTAAAACTCCGGTGGAGAATCCTAAAATCAATGTTGACATGTTTCGAGGTTTTTTCAACATTTTGGAAATCCCGGTGAAACTTTTCACATTCTCGCAAAGTTTACCGAATCCCCCAAAAGATTTTGACACATTCACGTCCAAATCTCTAAAACTAAGGTGGAGAATCCTAAAATCAATGTTGACGTGTTTCGAGGTTTTTTCAACATTTTGGAAATCCCGGTGAAACTTTTGACATCCTCGCAAAGTTTACCGAATCCCCCAAGAGATTTTGACACTTTCACGTCCAAATCTCTAAAACTCCGGTGGAGAATCCTAAAATCAATGTTGACATGTTTCGAGGTTTTTTCAACATTTTGGACATCCCGGTGAAACTTTTGACATCCTCGCAAAGTTTTCCAAATCCCCGACAAGATTTTGACACTTTCACGTCCAAATCTCTAAAACTCCGGTGGAGAATCCTAAAATCAATGTTGACAGGTTTAGAGTTTTTTTCAACATTTTGGACATCCCGGTGAAACTTTTGACATTCTCGCAATGTTTACCGAATCCCCCAAGAGATTTTGACACTTTCACGTCCAAATCTCTAAAACTCCGGTGGAGAATCCTAAAATCAATGTTGACAGGTTTCGAGGTTTTTTCAACATTTTGGACATCCCGGTGAAACTTTTGACATCCACGGAAAGATTTCCAAATCCCCGAAAAGATTTTGACACTTTCACGTCCAAATCTCTAAAACTCTACTGGAGAATCCTAAAATCAATGTTGACAGGTTTAGAGTTTTTTTCAACATTTTGGAAATTCCGGTGAAACTTTTGACATTCTCGCCAAGTTTTCCAAACCCCCGACATTATTTTGACACTTTCACGTCCAAATCTCTAAAACTCCGGTGGAGAATCCTAAAATCAATGTTGACATGTTTAGAGGTTTTTTCAGCATTTTGGATATCCCGGTAAAAGTTTTGACATTCTCGCAAAGTTTTCCAAATCCCCGACAAGATTTTGACACATTCACGTCCAAATCTCTAAAACTAAGGTGGAGAATCCTAAAATCAATGTTGACATGTTTAGAGTTTTTTTCAACATTTTGGAAATCCCGGTGAAACTTTTGACATTCTCGCCAAGTTTTCCAAATCCCCGACAAGATTTTGACACTTTCACGTCCAAATCTCTAAAACTCCGGTGGAGAATCCTAAAATCAATGTTGACATGTTTAGAGTTTTTGTCAACATTATGGAAATCCCGGTGAAGCTTTTGACATTCTCGCAATGTTTACCGAATCCCCCAAGAGATTTTGGCACTTTCACGTCCAAATCTCTAAAACTCCGGTGGAGAATCCTAAAATCAATGTTGACATGTTTCGAGTTTTTTTCAACATTTTGGACATCCCGGTGAAACTTTTGACACTCTCGCAAAGTTTTCCAAATCCCCGACAAGATTTTGACACATTCACGTCCAAATCTCTAAAACTAAGGTGGAGAATCCTAAAATCAATGTTGACATGTTTCGAGGTTTTTTCAACATTTTGGAAATCCCGGTGAAACTTTTGACATTCTCGCCAAGTTTTCCAAATCCCCGACAAGATTTTGACACATTCACGTCCAAATCTCTAAAACTCCGGTGGAGAATCCTAAAATCAATGTTGACATGTTTCGAGGTTTTTTCAACATTTTGGACATCCCGGTGAAACTTTTGACATCCTCGCAAAGTTTTCCAAATCCCCGACAAGATTTTGACACTTTCACGTCCAAATCTCTAAAACTCCGGTGGAGAATCCTAAAATCAATGTTGACATGTTTAGAGTTTTTTTCAACATTTTGGACATCCCGGTGAAACTTTTGACATTCTCGCAATGTTTACCGAATCCCCCAAGAGATTTTGACACTTTCACGTCCAAATCTCTAAAACTCCGGTGGAGAATCCTAAAATCAATGTTGACAGGTTTAGAGTTTTTTTCAACATTTTGGAAATCCCTGTGAAAGTTTTGACATTCTCGCAAAGTTTACCGAATCCCCCAAGAGATTTTGACACTTTCACGTCCAAATCTCTAAAACTCCGGTGGAGAATCCTAAAATCAATGTTGACATGTTTCGAGGTTTTTTCAACATTTTGGACATCCCGGTGAAACTTTTGACATCCTCGCAATGTTTACCGAATCCCCCAAGAGATTTTGACACTTTCACGTCCAAATCTCTAAAACTCCGGTGGAGAATCCTAAAATCAATGTTGACAGGTTTAGAGTTTTTTTCAACATTTTGGAAATTCCGGTGAAACTTTTGACATTCTCGCAAAGTTTACCGAATCCCCCAAGAGATTTTGACACTTTCACGTCCAAATCTCTAAAACTCCGGTGGAGAATCCTAAAATCAATATTGACATGTTTCGAGGTTTTTTCAACATTTTGGAAATCCCGGTGAAACTTTTGACATTCACGGAAAGTTTTCCAAATCCCCGACAAGATTTTGACACTTTCACGTCCAAATCTCTAAAAATCCCGCGGAGAATCCTAAAATGAATGTTGACTGGTTTAGAGTTTTTTCAACATTTTGGAAATTCCGGTGAAACTTTTGACATTCTCGCATTGTTTACCGAATCCCCCAAGAGATTTTGACACTTTCACGTCCAAATCTCTAAAACTCCGGTGGAGAATCCTAAAATCAATGTTGACATGTTTAGAGGTTTTTTCAGCATTTTGGACATCCCGGTAAAAGTTTTGACATTCTCGCAAAGTTTTCCAAATCCCCGACAAGATTTTGACACATTCACGTCCAAATCTCTAAAACTCCGGTGGAGAATCCTAAAATCAATGTTGACATGTTTCGAGGTTTTTTCAACATTTTGGACATCCCGGTGAAACTTTTGACATCCTCGCAAAGTTTTCCAAATCCCCGACAAGATTTTGACACTTTCACGTCCAAATCTCTAAAACTCCGGTGGAGAAACCTAAAATCAATGTTGACAGGTTTAGAGTTTTTTTCAACATTTTGGACATCCCGGTGAAACTTTTGACATTCTCGCAATGTTTACCGAATCCCCCAAGAGATTTTGACACTTTCACGTCCAAATCTCTAAAACTCCGGTGGAGAATCCTAAAATCAATGTTGACAGGTTTAGAGTTTTTTTCAACATTTTGGAAATCCCGGTGAAACTTTTGACATTCTCGCAAAGTTTACCGAATCCCCCAAGAGATTTTGACACTTTCACGTCCAAATCTCTAAAACTCCGGTGGAGAATCCTAAAATCAATGTTGACATGTTTCGAGGTTTTTTCAACATTTTGGACATCCCGGTGAAACTTTTGACATCCTCGCAATGTTTACCGAATCCCCCAAGAGATTTTGACACTTTCACGTCCAAATCTCTAAAACTCCGGTGGAGAATCCTAAAATCAATGTTGACAGGTTTAGAGTTTTTTTCAACATTTTGGACATCCCGGTGAAACTTTTGACATTCTCGCAAAGTTTACCGAATCCCCCAAGAGATTTTGACACTTTCACGTCCAAATCTCTAAAACTCCGGTGGAGAATCCTAAAATCAATATTGACATGTTTCGAGGTTTTTTCAACATTTTGGAAATCCCGGTGAAACTTTTGACATTCACGGAAAGTTTTCCAAATCCCCGACAAGATTTTGACACTTTCACGTCCAAATCTCTAAAAATCCCGCGGAGAATCCTAAAATGAATGTTGACTGGTTTAGAGTTTTTTCAACATTTTGGAAATTCCGGTGAAACTTTTGACACTCTCGCATTGTTTACCGAATCCCCCAAGAGATTTTGACACTTTCACGTCCAAATCTCTAAAACTCCGGTGGAGAATCCTAAAATCAATGTTGACATGTTTAGAGGTTTTTTCAGCATTTTGGATATCCCGGTAAAAGTTTTGACATTCTCGCAAAGTTTTCCAAATCCCCGACAAGATTTTGACACATTCACGTCCAAATCTCTAAAACTAAGGTGGAGAATCCTAAAATCAATGTTGACATGTTTAGAGTTTTTTTCAACATTTTGGAAATCCCGGTGAAACTTTTCACATTCTCGCCAAGTTTTCCAAATCCCCGACAAGATTTTGACAATTTCACGTCCAAATCTCTAAAACTCCGGTGGAGAATCCTAAAATCAATGTTGACATGTTTCGAGTTTTTTTCAACATTTTGGACATCCCGGTGAAACTTTTGACATTCTCGCAAAGTTTTCCAAATCCCCGACATTATTTTGACACTTTGCCGTCCAAATCTCTGAAACTCTGGTAGAGAGTCATAAAAAGAGTATTGACATGTTTAGAGTTTTTTTCAACATTTTGGAAATCCAAGTGAAACTTTTGACATTCTCACAAAGCTTACCGAATCCCCCAAAAGATTTTGACACTTTCACGTCCCAATCTCTAAAACTCCGGTGGAGAATCCTAAAATCAATGTTGACATGTTTAGAGTTTTTTTCAACATTTTGGACATCCCGGTGAAACTTTTGACATTCTCGCAAAGTTTTCCAAATCCCCGACAAGATTTTGACACTTTCACGTCCAAATCTCTAAAACTCCCGTGGAGAATCCTAAAATCAATGTTGACATGTTTCGAGGTTTTTTCAACATTTTGGAAATCCCGGTGAAACTTTTGACATTCTCGCCAAGTTTTCCAAACCCCCGACATTATTTTGACACTTTCACGTCCAAACCTCTAAAACTCCGGTGGAGAATCCTAAAATCAATGTTGACATGTTTCGAGGTTTTTTCAACATTTTGGACATCCCGGTGAAACTTTTGACATCCACGGAAAGATTTCCAAATCCCCGACAAGATTTTGACACTTTCACGTCCAAATCTCTAAAAATCCCGCGGAGAATCCTAAAATGAATGTTGACTGGTTTAGAGTTTTTTCAACATTTTGGAAATTCCGGTGAAACTTTTGACATTCTCGCCAAGTTTACCGAATCCCCCAAAAGATTTTGACACTTTCACGTCCAAATCTCTAAAACTCCAGTGGAGAATCCTAAAATCAATGTTGACATGTTTAGAGTTTTTTTCAACATTTTGGAAATCCCGGTGAAACCTTTGACATTCACGGAAAGTTTTCCAAATCCCCGACAAGATTTTGACACTTTCACGTCCAAATCTCTAAAACTCCGGTGGAGAATCCCAAAATCAATGTTGACATGTTTAGAGTTTTTTTCAACATTTTGGAAATCCCGGTAAACGTTTGACATTCTCGCCAAGGTTTCCGAATCCCCCGACAAGATTTTGACACTTTCACGGCCAAATCTCTAAAACTCCCGTGGAGAATCCTAAAATCAATGTTGACAGGTTTAGAGTTTTTTTCAACATTTTGGACATCCCGTTGAAACTTTTGACATCCACGGAAAGATTTCCAAATCCCCCAAAAGATTTTGACACTTTCACGTCCAAATCTCTAAAACTCCGGTGGAGAATCCTAAAATCAATGTTGACATGTTTCGAGGTTTTTTCAACATTTTGGAAATCCCGGTGAAACTTTTCACATTCTCGCCAAGTTTTCCAAATCCCCCAAAAGATTTTGACACATTCACGTCCAAATCTCTAAAACTAAGGTGGAGAATCCTAAAATCAATGTTGACATGTTTCGAGGTTTTTTCAACATTTTGGAAATCCCGGTGAAACTTTTCACATTCTCGCAAAGTTTACCGAATCCCCCGACAAGATTTTGACACATTCACGTCCAAATCTCTAAAACTCCGGTGGAGAATCCTAAAATCAATGTTGACAGGTTTAGAGTTTTTTTCAACATTTTGGAAATCCCGGTAAACGTTTGACATTCTCGCCAAGGTTTCCGAATCCCCCGACAAGATTTTGACACTTTCACGGCCAAATCTCTAAAACTCCCGTGGAGAATCCTAAAATCAATGTTGACAGGTTTAGAGTTTTTTTCAACATTTTGGAAATCCCGGTGAAACTTTTCACATTCTCGCAAAGTTTACCGAATCCCCCAAGAGATTTTGACACTTTCACGTCCAAATCTCTAAAACTCCGGTGGAGAATCCTAAAATCAATGTTGACATGTTTCGAGGTTTTTTCAACATTTTGGAAATCCCGGTGAAACTTTTGACATTCACGGAAAGTTTTCCAAATCCCCGACAAGATTTTGACACTTTCACGTCCAAATCTCTAAAAATCCCGCGGAGAATCCTAAAATGAATGTTGACTGGTTTAGAGTTTTTTCAACATTTTGGAAATTCCGGTGAAACTTTTGACATTCTCGCCAAGTTTACCGAATCCCCCAAAAGATTTTGACACTTTCACGTCCAAATCTCTAAAACTCCAGTGGAGAATCCTAAAATCAATCTTGACATGTTTCGAGGTTTTTTCAACATTTTGGAAATCCCGGTGAAACTTTTGACATTCTCGCCAAGTTTTCCAAATCCCCGACAAGATTTTGACACATTCACGTCCAAATCTCTAAAACTCCGGTGGAGAATCCTAAAATCAATGTTGACATGTTTCGAGGTTTTTTCAACATTTTGGAAATCCCGGTGAAACTTTTGACATTCTCGCAAAGTTTACCGAATCCCCCAAAAGATTTTGACACATTCACGTCCAAATCTCTAAAACTAAGGTGGAGAATCCTAAAATCAATGTTGACATGTTTCGAGGTTTTTTCAACATTTTGGAAATCCCGGTGAAACTTTTCACATTCTCGCAAAGTTTACCGAATCCCCCAAGAGATTTTGACACTTTCACGTCCAAATCTCTAAAACTCCGGTGGAGAATCCTAAAATCAATGTTGACAGGTTTAGAGTTTTTTTCAACATTTTGGAAATCCCGGTGAAACTTTTGACATTCTCGCAAAGTTTACCGAATCCCCCAAGAGATTTTGACACTTTCACGTCCAAATCTCTAAAACTCCGGTGGAGAATCCTAAAATCAATGTTGACATGTTTCGAGGTTTTTTCAACATTTTGGAAATCCCGGTGAAACTTTTGACATTCACGGAAAGTTTTCCAAATCCCCGACAAGATTTTGACACTTTCACGTCCAAATCTCTAAAAATCCCGCGGAGAATCCTAAAATGAATGTTGACTGGTTTAGAGTTTTTTCAACATTTTGGAAATTCCGGTGAAACTTTTGACATTCTCGCCAAGTTTACCGAATCCCCCAAAAGATTTTGACACTTTCACGTCCAAATCTCTAAAACTCCAGTGGAGAATCCTAAAATCAATCTTGACATGTTTCGAGGTTTTTTCAACATTTTGGAAATCCCGGTGAAACTTTTGACATTCTCGCCAAGTTTTCCAAATCCCCGACAAGATTTTGACACATTCACGTCCAAATCTCTAAAACTCCGGTGGAGAATCCTAAAATCAATGTTGACATGTTTCGAGGTTTTTTCAACATTTTGGAAATCCCGGTGAAACTTTTGACATTCTCGCAAAGTTTACCGAATCCCCCAAAAGATTTTGACACATTCACGTCCAAATCTCTAAAACTAAGGTGGAGAATCCTAAAATCAATGTTGACATGTTTCGAGGTTTTTTCAACATTTTGGAAATCCCGGTGAAACTTTTCACATTCTCGCAAAGTTTACCGAATCCCCCAAGAGATTTTGACACTTTCACGTCCAAATCTCTAAAACTCCGGTGGAGAATCCTAAAATCAATGTTGACAGGTTTAGAGTTTTTTTCAACATTTTGGAAATCCCGGTGAAACTTTTGACATTCTCGCAAAGTTTACCGAATCCCCCAAGAGATTTTGACACTTTCACGTCCAAATCTCTAAAACTCCGGTGGAGAATCCTAAAATCAATGTTGACATGTTTAGAGTTTTTTTCAACATTTTGGACATCCCGGTGAAACTTTTGACATTCTCGCAAAGTTTTCCAAATCCCCGACAAGATTTTGACACTTTCACGTCCAAATCTCTAAAAATCCCGCGGAGAATCCTAAAATGAATGTTGACTGGTTTAGAGTTTTTTCAACATTTTGGAAATTCCGGTGAAACTTTTGACATTCTCGCCAAGTTTACCGAATCCCCCAAAAGATTTTTACACTTTCACGTCCAAATCTCTAAAACTCCAGTGGAGAATCCTAAAATCAATGTTGACATGCTTAGAGTTTTTTTCAACATTTTGGACATCCCGTTGAAACTTTTGACATCCACGGAAAGATTTCCAAATCCCCCAAAAGATTTTGACACTTTCACGTCCAAATCTCTAAAACTCCGGTGGAGAATCCTAAAATCAATGTTGACATGTTTCGAGGTTTTTTCAACATTTTGGAAATCCCGGTGAAACTTTTCACATTCTCGCAAAGTTTACCGAATCCCCCAAAAGATTTTGACACATTCACGTCCAAATCTCTAAAACAAAGGTGGAGAATCCTAAAATCAATGTTGACGTGTTTCGAGGTTTTTTCAACATTTTGGAAATCCCGGTGAAACTTTTGACATCCTCGCAAAGTTTACCGAATCCCCCAAGAGATTTTGACACTTTCACGTCCAAATCTCTAAAACTCCGGTGGAGAATCCTAAAATCAATGTTGACAGGTTTAGAGTTTTTTTCAACATTTTGGAAATCCCGGTAAACGTTTGACATTCTCGCCAAGGTTTCCGAATCCCCCGACAAGATTTTGACACTTTCACGGCCAAATCTCTAAAACTCCGGTGGAGAATCCTAAAATCAATGTTGACAGGTTTAGAGTTTTTTTCAACATTTTGGAAATCCCGGTGAAACTTTTCACATTCTCGCAAAGTTTACCGAATCCCCCAAGAGATTTTGACACTCTCACGTCCAAATCTCTAAAACTCCGGTGGAGAATCCTAAAATCAATGTTGACATGTTTCGAGGTTTTTTCAACATTTTGGAAATCCCGGTGAAACTTTTGACATACTCGCAAAGTTTTCCAAATCCCCGACAAGATTTTGACACTTTCACGTCCAAATCTCTAAAAATCCCGCGGAGAATCCTAAAATGAATGTTGACTGGTTTAGAGTTTTTTCAACATTTTGGAAATTCCGGTGAAACTTTTGACATTCTCGCCAAGTTTACCCATTCCACCAAAAGATTTTGACACTTTCACGTCCAAATCTCTAAAACTCCAGTGGAGAATCCTAAAATCAATGTTGACATGTTTAGAGTTTTTTTCAACATTTTGGACATCCCGGTGAAACCTTTGACATTCACGGAAAGTTTTCCAAATCCCCGACAAGATTTTGACACTTTCACGTCCAAATCTCTAAAACTCCGGTGGAGAATCCCAAAATCAATGTCGACATGTTTAGAGTTTTTTTCAACATTTTGGACATCCCGGTGAAACTTTTGACATTCTCGCAAAGTTTTCCAAATCCCCGACAAGATTTTGACACTTCCACGTCCAAATCTCTAAAACTCCGGTGGAGAATCCTAAAATCAATGTTGACAGGTTTAGAGTTTTTTTCAACATTTTGGAAATCCCGGTAAACGTTTGACATTCTCGCAAAGGTTTCCGAATCCCCCAAAAGATTTTGACACTTTCACGGCCAAATCTCTAAAACTCCCGTGGAGAATCCTAAAATCAATGTTGACAGGTTTAGAGTTTTTTTCAACATTTTGGACATCCCGGTGAAACTTTTGACATCCACGGAAAGATTTCCAAATCCCCCAAAAGATTTTGACAATTTCACGTCCAAATCTCTAAAACTCCGGTGGAGAATCCTAAAATCAATGTTGACATGTTTCGAAGTTTTTTCAACATTTTGGAAATCCCGGTGAAACTTTTGACATTCTCGCAAAGTTTACCGAATCCCCCAAAAGATTTTGACACATTCACGTCCAAATCTCTAAAACTCCGGTGGAGAATCCTAAAATCAATGTTGACATGTTTCGAGGTTTTTTCAACATTTTGGAAATCCCGGTGAAACTTTTGACATTCTCGCCAAGTTTTCCAAATCCCCGACAAGATTTTGACACATTCACGTCCAAATCTCTAAAACTCCGGTGGAGAATCCTAAAATCAATGTTGACATGTTTCGAGGTTTTTTCAACATTTTGGACATCCTGGTGAAACGTTTGACATTCTCGCAAAGTTTTCCGAATCACCGATAAGATTTTGACACTTTCACGTCCAAATCTCTGAAACTCCGGTGGAGAATCCTAAAATCAATGTTGACAGGTTTAGAGTTTTTTTCAACATTTTGGAAATCCCGGTGAAACTTTTGACATTCTCGCAATGTTTACCGAATCCCCCAAGAGATTTTGACACTTTCACGTCCAAATCTCTAAAACTCCGGTGGAGAATCCTAAAATCAATGTTGACAGGTTTAGAGTTTTTTTCAACATTTTGGAAATCCCGGTGAAACTTTTCACATTCTCGCAAAGTTTACCGAATCCCCCAAGAGATTTTGACACTTTCACGTCCAAATCTCTAAAACTCCGGTGGAGAATCCTAAAATCAATGTTGACATGTTTAGAGTTTTTTTCAACATTTTAGACATCCCGGTGAAACTTTTGACATTCTCGCAAAGTTTTCCAAATCCCCGACAAGATTTTGACACTTTCACGTCCAAATCTCTAAAAATCCCGCGGAGAATCCTAAAATGAATGTTGACTGGTTTAGAGTTTTTTCAACATTTTGGAAATTCCGGTGAAACTTTTGACATTCTCGCCAAGTTTACCGAATCCCCCAAAAGATTTTGACACTTTCACGTCCAAATCTCTAAAACTCCAGTGGAGAATCCTAAAATCAATGTTGACATGTTTAGAGTTTTTTTCAACATTTTGGACATCCCGGTGAAACTTTTGACATTCTCGCAAAGTTTTCCAAATCCCCGACAAGATTTTGACACTTTCACGTCCAAATCTCTAAAACTCCGGTGGGGAATCCTAAAATCAATGTTGACAGGTTTAGAGTTTTTTTCAACATTTTGGAAATTCCGGTAAACGTTTGACATTCTCGCCAAGGTTTCCGAATCCCCCGACAAGATTTTGACACTTTCACGGCCAAATCTCTAAAACTCCCGTGGAGAATCCTAAAATCAATGTTGACAGGTTTAGAGTTTTTTTCAACATTTTGGAAATCCCGGTGAAACTTTTGACATTCACGGAAAGTTTTCCAAATCCCCGACAAGATTTTGACACTTTCACGTCCAAATCTCTAAAAATCCCGCGGAGAATCCTAAAATGAATGTTGACTGGTTTAGAGTTTTTTCAACATTTTGGAAATTCCGGTGAAACTTTTGACATTCTCGCCAAGTTTACCGAATCCCCCAAAAGATTTTGACACTTTCACGTCCAAATCTCTAAAACTCCAGTGGAGAATCCTAAAATCAATGTTGACATGTTTAGAGTTTTTTTCAACATTTTGGAAATCCCGGTGAAACCTTTGACATTCACGGAAAGTTTTCCAAATCCCCGACAAGATTTTGACACTTTCACGTCCAAATCTCTAAAACTCCGGTGGAGAATCCCAAAATCAATGTTGACATGTTTCGAGGTTTTTTCAACATTTTGGACAACCCGGTGAAACTTTTGACATTCTCACAAAGCTTACCGAATCCCCCAAAAGATTTTGACACTTTCACGTCCCAATCTCTAAAACTCCGGTGGAGAATCCTAAAATCAATGTTGACATGTTTAGAGGTTTTTTCAGCATTTTGGATATCCCGGTAAAAGTTTTGACATTCTCGCAAAGTTTTCCAAATCCCCGACAAGATTTTGACACATTCACGTCCAAATCTCTAAAACTCCGGTGGAGAATCCTATAATCAATGTTGACATGTTTAGAGTTTTTTTCAACATTTTGGACATCCCGGTGAAACTTTTGACATTCTCGCAAAGTTTTCCAAATCCCCGACAAGATTTTGACACTTTCACGTCCAAATCTCTAAAACTCCGGTGGAGAATCCTAAAATCAATGTTGACATGTTTAGAGTTTTTTTCAACATTTTGGAAATCCCGGTGAAACCTTTGACATTCACGGAAAGTTTTCCAAATCCCCGACAAGATTTTGACACTTTCACGTCCAAATCTCTAAAACTCCGGTGGAGAATCCCAAAATCAATGTTGACATGTTTCGAGGTTTTTTCAACATTTTGGACAACCCGGTGAAACTTTTGACATTCTCACAAAGCTTACCGAATCCCCCAAAAGATTTTGACACTTTCACGTCCCAATCTCTAAAACTCCGGTGGAGAATCCTAAAATCAATGTTGACATGTTTAGAGGTTTTTTCAGCATTTTGGATATCCCGGTAAAAGTTTTGACATTCTCGCAAAGTTTTCCAAATCCCCGACAAGATTTTGACACATTCACGTCCAAATCTCTAAAACTAAGGTGGAGAATCCTAAAATCAATGTTGACATGTTTAGAGGTTTTTTCAGCATTTTGGACATCCCGGTGAAAGTTTTGACATTCTCGCAAAGTTTTCCAAATCCCCGAAGAGATTTTGACACATTCACGTCCAAATCTCTAAAACTCCCGTGGAGAATCCTAAAATCAATGTTGACATGTTTCGAGGTTTTTTCAACATTTTGGAAATCCCGGTGAAACTTTTGACATCCTCGCAAAGTTTTCCAAATCCCCGACAAGATTTTGACACATTCACGTCCAAATCTCTAAAACTCCGGTGGAGAATCCTAAAATCAATGTTGACATGTTTAGAGTTTTTTTCAACATTTTGGACATCCCGGTGAAACTTTTGACATTCTCGCAAAGTTTTCCAAATCCCCGACAAGATTTTGACACTTTCACGTCCAAATCTCTAAAACTCCGGTGGAGAATCCTAAAATCAATGTTGACAGGTTTAGAGTTTTTTTCAACATTTTGGAAATCCCGGTAAACGTTTGACATTCTCGCCAAGGTTTCCGAATCCCCCGACAAGATTTTGACACTTTCACGTCCAAATCTCTAAAACTCCGGTGGAGAATCCTAAAATCAATGTTGACAGGTTTCGAGGTTTTTTCAACATTTTGGACATCCCGGTGAAACTTTTGACATCCACGGAAAGATTTCCAAATCCCCGAAAAGATTTTGACACTTTCACGTCCAAATCTCTAAAACTCTGCTGGAGAATCCTAAAATCAATGTTGACAGGTTTAGAGTTTTTTTCAACATTTTGGAAATTCCGGTGAAACTTTTGACATTCTCGCCAAGTTTTCCAAACCCCCGACATTATTTTGACACTTTCACGTCCAAATCTCTAAAACTCCGGTGGAGAATCCTAAAATCAATGTTGACATGTTTAGAGGTTTTTTCAGCATTTTGGATATCCCGGTAAAAGTTTTGACATTCTCGCAAAGTTTTCCAAATCCCCGACAAGATTTTGACACATTCACGTCCAAATCTCTAAAACTAAGGTGGAGAATCCTAAAATCAATGTTGACATGTTTCGAGGTTTTTTCAACATTTTGGACATCCTGGTGAAACTTTTGACATTCTCGCCAAGTTTTCCGAATCCCCGATAAGATTTTGACACTTTCACGTCCAAATCTCTAAAACTCCGGTGGAGAATCCTAAAATCAATGTTGACAGGTTTAGAGTTTTTTTCAACATTTTGGAAATCCCGGTGAAACTTTTGACATTCTCGCAATGTTTACCGAATCCCCCAAGAGATTTTGACACTTTCACGTCCAAATCTCTAAAACTCCGGTGGAGAATCCTAAAATCAATGTTGACAGGTTTAGAGTTTTTTTCAACATTTTGGAAATCCCGGTGAAACTTTTCACATTCTCGCAAAGTTTACCGAATCCCCCAAGAGATTTTGACACTTTCACGTCCAAATCTCTAAAACTCCGGTGGAGAATCCTAAAATCAATGTTGACATGTTTAGAGTTTTTTTCAACATTTTAGACATCCCGGTGAAACTTTTGACATTCTCGCAAAGTTTTCCAAATCCCCGACAAGATTTTGACACTTTCACGTCCAAATCTCTAAAAATCCCGCGGAGAATCCTAAAATGAATGTTGACTGGTTTAGAGTTTTTTCAACATTTTGGAAATTCCGGTGAAACTTTTGACATTCTCGCCAAGTTTACCGAATCCCCCAAAAGATTTTGACACTTTCACGTCCAAATCTCTAAAACTCCAGTGGAGAATCCTAAAATCAATGTTGACATGTTTAGAGTTTTTTTCAACATTTTGGACATCCCGGTGAAACTTTTGACATTCTCGCAAAGTTTTCCAAATCCCCGACAAGATTTTGACACTTTCACGTCCAAATCTCTAAAACTCCGGTGGGGAATCCTAAAATCAATGTTGACAGGTTTAGAGTTTTTTTCAACATTTTGGAAATTCCGGTAAACGTTTGACATTCTCGCCAAGGTTTCCGAATCCCCCGACAAGATTTTGACACTTTCACGGCCAAATCTCTAAAACTCCCGTGGAGAATCCTAAAATCAATGTTGACAGGTTTAGAGTTTTTTTCAACATTTTGGAAATCCCGGTGAAACTTTTGACATTCACGGAAAGTTTTCCAAATCCCCGACAAGATTTTGACACTTTCACGTCCAAATCTCTAAAAATCCCGCGGAGAATCCTAAAATGAATGTTGACTGGTTTAGAGTTTTTTCAACATTTTGGAAATTCCGGTGAAACTTTTCACATTCTCGCCAAGTTTACCGAATCCCCCAAAAGATTTTGACACTTTCACGTCCAAATCTCTAAAACTCCAGTGGAGAATCCTAAAATCAATGTTGACATGTTTAGAGTTTTTTTCAACATTTTGGAAATCCCGGTGAAACCTTTGACATTCACGGAAAGTTTTCCAAATCCCCGACAAGATTTTGACACTTTCACGTCCAAATCTCTAAAACTCCGGTGGAGAATCCCAAAATCAATGTTGACATGTTTCGAGGTTTTTTCAACATTTTGGACAACCCGGTGAAACTTTTGACATTCTCACAAAGCTTACCGAATCCCCCAAAAGATTTTGACACTTTCACGTCCCAATCTCTAAAACTCCGGTGGAGAATCCTAAAATCAATGTTGACATGTTTAGAGGTTTTTTCAGCATTTTGGATATCCCGGTAAAAGTTTTGACATTCTCGCAAAGTTTTCCAAATCCCCGACAAGATTTTGACACATTCACGTCCAAATCTCTAAAACTCCGGTGGAGAATCCTATAATCAATGTTGACATGTTTAGAGTTTTTTTCAACATTTTGGACATCCCGGTGAAACTTTTGACATTCTCGCAAAGTTTTCCAAATCCCCGACAAGATTTTGACACTTTCACGTCCAAATCTCTAAAACTCCGGTGGAGAATCCTAAAATCAATGTTGACATGTTTAGAGTTTTTTTCAACATTTTGGAAATCCCGGTGAAACCTTTGACATTCACGGAAAGTTTTCCAAATCCCCGACAAGATTTTGACACTTTCACGTCCAAATCTCTAAAACTCCGGTGGAGAATCCCAAAATCAATGTTGACATGTTTCGAGGTTTTTTCAACATTTTGGACAACCCGGTGAAACTTTTGACATTCTCACAAAGCTTACCGAATCCCCCAAAAGATTTTGACACTTTCACGTCCCAATCTCTAAAACTCCGGTGGAGAATCCTAAAATCAATGTTGACATGTTTAGAGGTTTTTTCAGCATTTTGGATATCCCGGTAAAAGTTTTGACATTCTCGCAAAGTTTTCCAAATCCCCGACAAGATTTTGACACATTCACGTCCAAATCTCTAAAACTAAGGTGGAGAATCCTAAAATCAATGTTGACATGTTTAGAGGTTTTTTCAGCATTTTGGACATCCCGGTGAAAGTTTTGACATTCTCGCAAAGTTTTCCAAATCCCCGAAGAGATTTTGACACATTCACGTCCAAATCTCTAAAACTCCCGTGGAGAATCCTAAAATCAATGTTGACATGTTTCGAGGTTTTTTCAACATTTTGGAAATCCCGGTGAAACTTTTGACATCCTCGCAAAGTTTTCCAAATCCCCGACAAGATTTTGACACATTCACGTCCAAATCTCTAAAACTCCGGTGGAGAATCCTAAAATCAATGTTGACATGTTTAGAGTTTTTTTCAACATTTTGGACATCCCGGTGAAACTTTTGACATTCTCGCAAAGTTTTCCAAATCCCCGACAAGATTTTGACACTTTCACGTCCAAATCTCTAAAACTCCGGTGGAGAATCCTAAAATCAATGTTGACAGGTTTAGAGTTTTTTTCAACATTTTGGAAATCCCGGTAAACGTTTGACATTCTCGCCAAGGTTTCCGAATCCCCCGACAAGATTTTGACACTTTCACGTCCAAATCTCTAAAACTCCGGTGGAGAATCCTAAAATCAATGTTGACAGGTTTCGAGGTTTTTTCAACATTTTGGACATCCCGGTGAAACTTTTGACATCCACGGAAAGATTTCCAAATCCCCGAAAAGATTTTGACACTTTCACGTCCAAATCTCTAAAACTCTGCTGGAGAATCCTAAAATCAATGTTGACAGGTTTAGAGTTTTTTTCAACATTTTGGAAATTCCGGTGAAACTTTTGACATTCTCGCCAAGTTTTCCAAACCCCCGACATTATTTTGACACTTTCACGTCCAAATCTCTAAAACTCCGGTGGAGAATCCTAAAATCAATGTTGACATGTTTAGAGGTTTTTTCAGCATTTTGGATATCCCGGTAAAAGTTTTGACATTCTCGCAAAGTTTTCCAAATCCCCGACAAGATTTTGACACATTCACGTCCAAATCTCTAAAACTAAGGTGGAGAATCCTAAAATCAATGTTGACATGTTTAGAGTTTTTTTCAACATTTTGGAAATCCCGGTGAAACTTTTGACATTCTCGCCAAGTTTTCCAAATCCCCGACAAGATTTTGACACTTTCACGTCCAAATCTCTAAAACTCCGGTGGAGAATCCTAAAATCAATGTTGACATGTTTAGAGTTTTTGTCAACATTATGGAAATCCCGGTGAAGCTTTTGACATTCTCGCAATGTTTACCGAATCCCCCAAGAGATTTTGGCACTTTCACGTCCAAATCTCTAAAACTCCGGTGGAGAATCCTAAAATCAATGTTGACATGTTTCGAGTTTTTTTCAACATTTTGGACATCCCGGTGAAACTTTTGACACTCTCGCAAAGTTTTCCAAATCCCCGACAAGATTTTGACACATTCACGTCCAAATCTCTAAAACTAAGGTGGAGAATCCTAAAATCAATGTTGACATGTTTCGAGGTTTTTTCAACATTTTGGAAATCCCGGTGAAACTTTTGACATTCTCGCCAAGTTTTCCAAATCCCCGACAAGATTTTGACACATTCACGTCCAAATCTCTAAAACTCCGGTGGAGAATCCTAAAATCAATGTTGACATGTTTCGAGGTTTTTTCAACATTTTGGACATCCCGGTGAAACTTTTGACATCCTCGCAAAGTTTTCCAAATCCCCGACAAGATTTTGACACTTTCACGTCCAAATCTCTAAAACTCCGGTGGAGAATCCTAAAATCAATGTTGACATGTTTAGAGTTTTTTTCAACATTTTGGACATCCCGGTGAAACTTTTGACATTCTCGCAATGTTTACCGAATCCCCCAAGAGATTTTGACACTTTCACGTCCAAATCTCTAAAACTCCGGTGGAGAATCCTAAAATCAATGTTGACAGGTTTAGAGTTTTTTTCAACATTTTGGAAATCCCTGTGAAAGTTTTGACATTCTCGCAAAGTTTACCGAATCCCCCAAGAGATTTTGACACTTTCACGTCCAAATCTCTAAAACTCCGGTGGAGAATCCTAAAATCAATGTTGACATGTTTCGAGGTTTTTTCAACATTTTGGACATCCCGGTGAAACTTTTGACATCCTCGCAATGTTTACCGAATCCCCCAAGAGATTTTGACACTTTCACGTCCAAATCTCTAAAACTCCGGTGGAGAATCCTAAAATCAATGTTGACAGGTTTAGAGTTTTTTTCAACATTTTGGAAATTCCGGTGAAACTTTTGACATTCTCGCAAAGTTTACCGAATCCCCCAAGAGATTTTGACACTTTCACGTCCAAATCTCTAAAACTCCGGTGGAGAATCCTAAAATCAATATTGACATGTTTCGAGGTTTTTTCAACATTTTGGAAATCCCGGTGAAACTTTTGACATTCACGGAAAGTTTTCCAAATCCCCGACAAGATTTTGACACTTTCACGTCCAAATCTCTAAAAATCCCGCGGAGAATCCTAAAATGAATGTTGACTGGTTTAGAGTTTTTTCAACATTTTGGAAATTCCGGTGAAACTTTTGACATTCTCGCAAAGTTTACCGAATCCCCCAAGAGATTTTGACACTTTCACGTCCAAATCTCTAAAACTCCGGTGGAGAATCCTAAAATCAATGTTGACATGTTTAGAGGTTTTTTCAGCATTTTGGACATCCCGGTAAAAGTTTTGACATTCTCGCAAAGTTTTCCAAATCCCCGACAAGATTTTGACACATTCACGTCCAAATCTCTAAAACTCCGGTGGAGAATCCTAAAATCAATGTTGACATGTTTCGAGGTTTTTTCAACATTTTGGACATCCCGGTGAAACTTTTGACATCCTCGCAAAGTTTTCCAAATCCCCGACAAGATTTTGACACTTTCACGTCCAAATCTCTAAAACTCCGGTGGAGAAACCTAAAATCAATGTTGACAGGTTTAGAGTTTTTTTCAACATTTTGGACATCCCGGTGAAACTTTTGACATTCTCGCAATGTTTACCGAATCCCCCAAGAGATTTTGACACTTTCACGTCCAAATCTCTAAAACTCCGGTGGAGAATCCTAAAATCAATGTTGACAGGTTTAGAGTTTTTTTCAACATTTTGGAAATCCCGGTGAAACTTTTGACATTCTCGCAAAGTTTACCGAATCCCCCAAGAGATTTTGACACTTTCACGTCCAAATCTCTAAAACTCCGGTGGAGAATCCTAAAATCAATGTTGACATGTTTCGAGGTTTTTTCAACATTTTGGACATCCCGGTGAAACTTTTGACATCCTCGCAATGTTTACCGAATCCCCCAAGAGATTTTGACACTTTCACGTCCAAATCTCTAAAACTCCGGTGGAGAATCCTAAAATCAATGTTGACAGGTTTAGAGTTTTTTTCAACATTTTGGACATCCCGGTGAAACTTTTGACATTCTCGCAAAGTTTACCGAATCCCCCAAGAGATTTTGACACTTTCACGTCCAAATCTCTAAAACTCCGGTGGAGAATCCTAAAATCAATATTGACATGTTTCGAGGTTTTTTCAACATTTTGGAAATCCCGGTGAAACTTTTGACATTCACGGAAAGTTTTCCAAATCCCCGACAAGATTTTGACACTTTCACGTCCAAATCTCTAAAAATCCCGCGGAGAATCCTAAAATGAATGTTGACTGGTTTAGAGTTTTTTCAACATTTTGGAAATTCCGGTGAAACTTTTGACACTCTCTCATTGTTTACCGAATCCCCCAAGAGATTTTGACACTTTCACGTCCAAATCTCTAAAACTCCGGTGGAGAATCCTAAAATCAATGTTGACATGTTTAGAGGTTTTTTCAGCATTTTGGATATCCCGGTAAAAGTTTTGACATTCTCGCAAAGTTTTCCAAATCCCCGACAAGATTTTGACACATTCACGTCCAAATCTCTAAAACTAAGGTGGAGAATCCTAAAATCAATGTTGACATGTTTAGAGTTTTTTTCAACATTTTGGAAATCCCGGTGAAACTTTTCACATTCTCGCCAAGTTTTCCAAATCCCCGACAAGATTTTGACAATTTCACGTCCAAATCTCTAAAACTCCGGTGGAGAATCCTAAAATCAATGTTGACATGTTTAGAGTTTTTTTCAACATTTTGGACATCCCGGTGAAACTTTTGACATTCTCGCAAAGTTTTCCAAATCCCCGACATTATTTTGACACTTTGCCGTCCAAATCTCTGAAACTCTGGTAGAGAGTAATAAAAAGAGTATTGACATGTTTAGAGTTTTTTTCAACATTTTGGAAATCCAAGTGAAACTTTTGACATTCTCACAAAGCTTACCGAATCCCCCAAAAGATTTTGACACTTTCACGTCCCAATCTCTAAAACTCCGGTGGAGAATCCTAAAATCAATGTTGACATGTTTAGAGTTTTTTTCAACATTTTGGACATCCCGGTGAAACTTTTGACATTCTCGCAAAGTTTTCCAAATCCCCGACAAGATTTTGACACTTTCACGTCCAAATCTCTAAAACTCCCGTGGAGAATCCTAAAATCAATGTTGACAGGTTTCGAGGTTTTTTCAACATTTTGGAAATCCCGGTGAAACTTTTGACATTCTCGCCAAGTTTTCCAAACCCCCGACATTATTTTGACACTTTCACGTCCAAACCTCTAAAACTCCGGTGGAGAATCCTAAAATCAATGTTGACATGTTTCGAGGTTTTTTCAACATTTTGGACATCCCGGTGAAACTTTTGACATCCACGGAAAGATTTCCAAATCCCCGACAAGATTTTGACACTTTCACGTCCAAATCTCTAAAAATCCCGCGGAGAATCCTAAAATGAATGTTGACTGGTTTAGAGTTTTTTCAACATTTTGGAAATTCCGGTGAAACTTTTGACATTCTCGCCAAGTTTACCGAATCCCCCAAAAGATTTTGACACTTTCACGTCCAAATCTCTAAAACTCCAGTGGAGAATCCTAAAATCAATGTTGACATGTTTAGAGTTTTTTTCAACATTTTGGAAATCCCGGTGAAACCTTTGACATTCACGGAAAGATTTCCAAATCCCCCAAAAGATTTTGACACTTTCACGTCCAAATCTCTAAAACTCCGGTGGAGAATCCTAAAATCATTGTTGACATGTTTCGAGGTTTTTTCAACATTTTGGAAATCCCGGTGAAACTTTTCACATTCTCGCCAAGTTTTCCAAATCCCCCAAAAGATTTTGACACATTCACGTCCAAATCTCTAAAACTAAGGTGGAGAATCCTAAAATCAATGTTGACATGTTTCGAGGTTTTTTCAACATTTTGGAAATCCCGGTGAAACTTTTCACATTCTCGCAAAGTTTACCGAATCCCCCGACAAGATTTTGACACATTCACGTCCAAATCTCTAAAACTCCGGTGGAGAATCCTAAAATCAATGTTGACAGGTTTAGAGTTTTTTTCAACATTTTGGAAATCCCGGTAAACGTTTGACATTCTCGCCAAGGTTTCCGAATCCCCCGACAAGATTTTGACACTTTCACGGCCAAATCTCTAAAACTCCCGTGGAGAATCCTAAAATCAATGTTGACAGGTTTAGAGTTTTTTTCAACATTTTGGAAATCCCGGTGAAACTTTTCACATTCTCGCAAAGTTTACCGAATCCCCCAAGAGATTTTGACACTTTCACGTCCAAATCTCTAAAACTCCGGTGGAGAATCCTAAAATCAATGTTGACATGTTTCGAGGTTTTTTCAACATTTTGGAAATCCCGGTGAAACTTTTGACATTCACGGAAAGTTTTCCAAATCCCCGACAAGATTTTGACACTTTCACGTCCAAATCTCTAAAAATCCCGCGGAGAATCCTAAAATGAATGTTGACTGGTTTAGAGTTTTTTCAACATTTTGGAAATTCCGGTGAAACTTTTGACATTCTCGCCAAGTTTACCGAATCCCCCAAAAGATTTTGACACTTTCACGTCCAAATCTCTAAAACTCCAGTGGAGAATCCTAAAATCAATGTTGACAAGTTTAGAGTTTTTTTCAACATTTTGGAAATCCCGGTGAAACCTTTGACATTCACGGAAAGTTTTCCAAATCCCCGACAAGATTTTGACACTTTCACGTCCAAATCTCTAAAACTCCGGTGGAGAATCCCAAAATCAATGTTGACATGTTTAGAGTTTTTTTCAACATTTTGGAAATCCCGGTAAACGTTTGACATTCTCGCAAAGGTTTCCGAATCCCCCGACAAGATTTTGACACTTTCACGGCCAAATCTCTAAAACTCCCGTGGAGAATCCTAAAATCAATGTTGACAGGTTTAGAGTTTTTTTCAACATTTTGGACATCCCGTTGAAGCTTTTGACATCCACGGAAAGATTTCCAAATCCCCCAAAAGATTTTGACACTTTCACGTCCAAATCTCTAAAACTCCCGTGGAGAATCCTAAAATCAATCTTGACATGTTTCGAGGTTTTTTCAACATTTTGGAAATCCCGGTGAAACTTTTGACATTCTCGCCAAGTTTTCCAAATCCCCGACAAGATTTTGACACATTCACGTCCAAATCTCTAAAACTCCGGTGGAGAATCCTAAAATCAATGTTGACATGTTTCGAGGTTTTTTCAACATTTTGGAAATCCCGGTGAAACTTTTGACATTCTCGCAAAGTTTACCGAATCCCCCAAAAGATTTTGACACATTCACGTCCAAATCTCTAAAACTAAGGTGGAGAATCCTAAAATCAATGTTGACATGTTTCGAGGTTTTTTCAACATTTTGGAAATCCCGGTGAAACTTTTCACATTCTCGCAAAGTTTACCGAATCCCCCAAGAGATTTTGACACTTTCACGTCCAAATCTCTAAAACTCCGGTGGAGAATCCTAAAATCAATGTTGACAGGTTTAGAGTTTTTTTCAACATTTTGGAAATCCCGGTGAAACTTTTGACATTCTCGCAAAGTTTACCGAATCCCCCAAGAGATTTTGACACTTTCACGTCCAAATCTCTAAAACTCCGGTGGAGAATCCTAAAATCAATGTTGACATGTTTAGAGTTTTTTTCAACATTTTGGACATCCCGGTGAAACTTTTGACATTCTCGCAAAGTTTTCCAAATCCCCGACAAGATTTTGACACTTTCACGTCCAAATCTCTAAAAATCCCGCGGAGAATCCTAAAATGAATGTTGACTGGTTTAGAGTTTTTTCAACATTTTGGAAATTCCGGTGAAACTTTTGACATTCTCGCCAAGTTTACCCAATCCACCAAAAGATTTTGACACTTTCACGTCCAAATCTCTAAAACTCCAGTGGAGAATCCTAAAATCAATGTTGACATGTTTAGAGTTTTTTTCAACATTTTGGACATCCCGGTGAAACCTTTGACATTCACGGAAAGTTTTCCAAATCCCCGACAAGATTTTGACACTTTCACGTCCAAATCTCTAAAACTCCGGTGGAGAATCCCAAAATCAATGTTGACATGTTTAGAGTTTTTTTCAACATTTTGGACATCCCGGTGAAACTTTTGACATTCTCGCAAAGTTTTCCAAATCCCCGACAAGATTTTGACACTTTCACGTCCAAATCTCTAAAACTCCGGTGGAGAATCCTAAAATCAATGTTGACAGGTTTAGAGTTTTTTTCAACATTTTGGAAATCCCGGTAAACGTTTGACATTCTCGCAAAGGTTTCCGAATCCCCCAAAAGATTTTGACACTTTCACGGCCAAATCTCTAAAACTCCCGTGGAGAATCCTAAAATCAATGTTGACAGGTTTAGAGTTTTTTTCAACATTTTGGACATCCCGGTGAAACTTTTGACATCCACGGAAAGATTTCCAAATCCCCCAAAAGATTTTGACAATTTCACGTCCAAATCTCTAAAACTCCGGTGGAGAATCCTAAAATCAATGTTGACATGTTTCGAAGTTTTTTCAACATTTTGGAAATCCCGGTGAAACTTTTGACATTCTCGCAAAGTTTACCGAATCCCCCAAAAGATTTTGACACATTCACGTCCAAATCTCTAAAACTCCGGTGGAGAATCCTAAAATCAATGTTGACATGTTTAGAGGTTTTTTCAGCATTTTGGATATCCCGGTAAAAGTTTTGACATTCTCGCAAAGTTTTCCAAATCCCCGACAAGATTTTGACACATTCACGTCCAAATCTCTAAAACTAAGGTGGAGAATCCTAAAATCAATGTTGACATGTTTCGAGGTTTTTTCAACATTTTGGACATCCTGGTGAAACGTTTGACATTCTCGCAAAGTTTTCCGAATCCCCGATAAGATTTTGACACTTTCACGTCCAAATCTCTAAAACTCCGGTGGAGAATCCTAAAATCAATGTTGACAGGTTTAGAGTTTTTTTCAACATTTTGGAAATCCCGGTGAAACTTTTGACATTCTCGCAATGTTTACCGAATCCCCCAAGAGATTTTGACACTTTCACGTCCAAATCTCTAAAACTCCGGTGGAGAATCCTAAAATCAATGTTGACAGGTTTAGAGTTTTTTTCAACATTTTGGAAATCCCGGTGAAACTTTTCACATTCTCGCAAAGTTTTCCGAATCCCCCAAAAGATTTTGACACTTTCACGTCCAAATCTCTAAAACTCCAGTGGAGAATCCTAAAATCAATGTTGACATGTTTAGAGTTTTTTTCAACATTTTGGACATCCCGGTGAAACTTTTGACATTCTCGCAAAGTTTTCCAAATCCCCGACAAGATTTTGACACTTTCACGTCCAAATCTCTAAAACTCCGGTGGGGAATCCTAAAATCAATGTTGACAGGTTTAGAGTTTTTTTCAACATTTTGGAAATCCCGGTAAACGTTTGACATTCTCGCCAAGGTTTCCGAATCCCCCGACAAGATTTTGACACTTTCACGGCCAAATCTCTAAAACTCCCGTGGAGAATCCTAAAATCAATGTTGACAGGTTTAGAGTTTTTTTCAACATTTTGGAAATCCCGGTGAAACTTTTGACATTCACGGAAAGTTTTCCAAATCCCCGACAAGATTTTGACACTTTCACGTCCAAATCTCTAAAAATCCCGCGGAGAATCCTAAAATGAATGTTGACTGGTTTAGAGTTTTTTCAACATTTTGGAAATTCCGGTGAAACTTTTGACATTCTCGCCAAGTTTACCGAATCCCCCAAAAGATTTTGACACTTTCACGTCCAAATCTCTAAAACTCCAGTGGAGAATCCTAAAATCAATGTTGACATGTTTAGAGTTTTTTTCAACATTTTGGAAATCCCGGTGAAACCTTTGACATTCACGGAAAGTTTTCCAAATCCCCGACAAGATTTTGACACTTTCACGTCCAAATCTCTAAAACTCCGGTGGAGAATCCCAAAATCAATGTTGACATGTTTCGAGGTTTTTTCAACATTTTGGACAACCCGGTGAAACTTTTGACATTCTCACAAAGCTTACCGAATCCCCCAAAAGATTTTGACACTTTCACGTCCCAATCTCTAAAACTCCGGTGGAGAATCCTAAAATCAATGTTGACATGTTTAGAGGTTTTTTCAGCATTTTGGATATCCCGGTAAAAGTTTTGACATTCTCGCAAAGTTTTCCAAATCCCCGACAAGATTTTGACACATTCACGTCCAAATCTCTAAAACTAAGGTGGAGAATCCTAAAATCAATGTTGACATGTTTAGAGGTTTTTTCAGCATTTTGGACATCCCGGTGAAAGTTTTGACATTCTCGCAAAGTTTTCCAAATCCCCGACAAGATTTTGACACATTCACGTCCAAATCTCTAAAACTCCCGTGGAGAATCCTAAAATCAATGTTGACATGTTTCGAGGTTTTTTCAACATTTTGGAAATCCCGGTGAAACTTTTGACATCCTCGCAAAGTTTTCCAAATCCCCGACAAGATTTTGACACATTCACGTCCAAATCTCTAAAACTCCGGTGGAGAATCCTAAAATCAATGTTGACATGTTTAGAGTTTTTTTCAACATTTTGGACATCCCGGTGAAACTTTTGACATTCTCGCAAAGTTTTCCAAATCCCCGACAAGATTTTGACACTTTCACGTCCAAATCTCTAAAACTCCGGTGGAGAATCCTAAAATCAATGTTGACAGGTTTAGAGTTTTTTTCAACATTTTGGAAATCCCGGTAAACGTTTGACATTCTCGCCAAGGTTTCCGAATCCGCCGACAAGATTTTGACACTTTCACGGCCAAATCTCTAAAACTCCCGTGGAGAATCCTAAAATCAATGTTGACAGGTTTAGAGTTTTTTTCAACATTTTGGAAATCCCGGTGAAACTTTTGACATTCTCGCAAAGTTTACCGAATCCCCCAAAAGATTTTGACACATTCACGTCCAAATCTCTAAAACTAAGGTGGAGAATCCTAAAATCAATGTTGACATGTTTCGAGGTTTTTTCAACATTTTGGAAATCCCGGTGAAACTTTTGACATTCTCGCCAAGTTTTCCAAATCCCCGACAAGATTTTGACACATTCACGTCCAAATCTCTAAAACTCCGGTGGAGAATCCTAAAATCAATGTTGACATGTTTAGAGTTTTTTTCAACATTTTGGACATCCCGGTGAAACGTTTGACATTCTCGCAAAGTTTTCCAAATCCCCGACAAGATTTTGACACTTTCACGTCCAAATCTCTAAAACTCCGGTGGAGAATCCTAAAATCAATGTTGACAGGTTTAGAGTTTTTTTCAACATTTTGGAAATCCCGGTAAACGTTTGACATTCTCGCAAAGGTTTCCGAATCCCCCAAAAGATTTTGACACTTTCACGGCCAAATCTCTAAAACTCCCGTGGAGAATCCTAAAATCAATGTTGACAGGTTTAGAGTTTTTTTCAACATTTTGGACATCCCGGTGAAACTTTTGACATCCACGGAAAGATTTCCAAATCCCCCAAGAGATTTTGACACTTTCACGTCCAAATCTCTAAAACTCCGGTGGAGAATCCTAAAATCAATGTTGACAGGTTTAGAGTTTTTTTCAACATTTTGGAAATCCCGGTGAAACTTTTCACATTCTCGCAAAGTTTACCGAATCCCCCAAGAGATTTTGACACTTTCACGTCCAAATCTCTAAAACTCCGGTGGAGAATCCTAAAATCAATGTTGACATGTTTAGAGTTTTTTTCAACATTTTGGACATCCCGGTGAAACTTTTGACATTCTCGCAAAGTTTTCCAAATCCCCGACAAGATTTTGACACTTTCACGTCCAAATCTCTAAAAATCCCGCGGAGAATCCTAAAATGAATGTTGACTGGTTTAGAGTTTTTTCAACATTTTGGAAATTCCGGTGAAACTTTTGACATTCTCGCCAAGTTTACCGAATCCCCCAAAAGATTTTGACACTTTCACGTCCAAATCTCTAAAACTCCAGTGGAGAATCCTAAAATCAATGTTGACATGTTTAGAGTTTTTTTCAACATTTTGGACATCCCGGTGAAACTTTTGACATTCTCGCAAAGTTTTCCAAATCCCCGACAAGATTTTGACACTTTCACGTCCAAATCTCTAAAACTCCGGTGGGGAATCCTAAAATCAATGTTGACAGGTTTAGAGTTTTTTTCAACATTTTGGAAATCCCGGTAAACGTTTGACATTCTCGCCAAGGTTTCCGAATCCCCCGACAAGATTTTGACACTTTCACGGCCAAATCTCTAAAACTCCCGTGGAGAATCCTAAAATCAATGTTGACAGGTTTAGAGTTTTTTTCAACATTTTGGAAATCCCGGTGAAACTTTTGACATTCACGGAAAGTTTTCCAAATCCCCGACAAGATTTTGACACTTTCACGTCCAAATCTCTAAAAATCCCGCGGAGAATCCTAAAATGAATGTTGACTGGTTTAGAGTTTTTTCAACATTTTGGAAATTCCGGTGAAACTTTTGACATTCTCGCCAAGTTTACCGAATCCCCCAAAAGATTTTGACACTTTCACGTCCAAATCTCTAAAACTCCAGTGGAGAATCCTAAAATCAATGTTGACATGTTTAGAGTTTTTTTCAACATTTTGGAAATCCCGGTGAAACCTTTGACATTCTCGCAAAGTTTACAGAATCCCCCAAAAGATTTTGACACTTTCACGTCCAAATCTCTAAAACTCCGGTGGAGAATCCCAAAATCAATGTTGACATGTTTCGAGGTTTTTTCAACATTTTGGACAACCCGGTGAAACTTTTGACATTCTCACAAAGCTTACCGAATCCCCCAAAAGATTTTGACACTTTCACGTCCCAATCTCTAAAACTCCGGTGGAGAATCCTAAAATCAATGTTGACATGTTTAGAGGTTTTTTCAGCATTTTGGATATCCCGGTAAAAGTTTTGACATTCTCGCAAAGTTTTCCAAATCCCCGACAAGATTTTGACACATTCACGTCCAAATCTCTAAAACTAAGGTGGAGAATCCTAAAATCAATGTTGACATGTTTAGAGGTTTTTTCAGCATTTTGGACATCCCGGTGAAACTTTTGACATTCTCGCAAAGTTTACCGAATCCCCGACAAGATTTTGACACATTCACGTCCAAATCTCTAAAACTAAGGTGGAGAATCCTAAAATCAATATTGACAGGTTTAGAGTTTTTTTCAACATTTTGGAAATCCCGGTAAACGTTTGACATTCTCGCCAAGGTTTCCGAATCCGCCGACAAGATTTTGACACTTTCACGGCCAAATCTCTAAAACTCCCGTGGAGAATCCTAAAATCAATGTTGACAGGTTTAGAGTTTTTTTCAACATTTTGGAAATCCCGGTGAAACTTTTGACATTCTCGCAAAGTTTACCGAATCCCCCAAAAGATTTTGACACATTCACGTCCAAATCTCTAAAACTAAGGTGGAGAATCCTAAAATCAATGTTGACATGTTTCGAGGTTTTTTCAACATTTTGGAAATCCCGGTGAAACTTTTGACATTCTCGCCAAGTTTTCCAAATCCCCGACAAGATTTTGACACATTCACGTCCAAATCTCTAAAACTCCGGTGGAGAATCCTAAAATCAATGTTGACATGTTTAGAGTTTTTTTCAACATTTTGGACATCCCGGTGAAACGTTTGACATTCTCGCAAAGTTTTCCAAATCCCCGACAAGATTTTGACACTTTCACGTCCAAATCTCTAAAACTCCGGTGGAGAATCCTAAAATCAATGTTGACAGGTTTAGAGTTTTTTTCAACATTTTGGAAATCCCGGTAAACGTTTGACATTCTCGCAAAGGTTTCCGAATCCCCCAAAAGATTTTGACACTTTCACGGCCAAATCTCTAAAACTCTCGTGGAGAATCCTAAAATCAATGTTGACAGGTTTAGAGTTTTTTTTCAACATTTTGGACATCCCGGTGAAACTTTTGACATCCACGGAAAGATTTCCAAATCCCCCAAGAGATTTTGACACTTTCACGTCCAAATCTCTAAAACTCCGGTGGAGAATCCTAAAATCAATGTTGACAGGTTTAGAGTTTTTTTCAACATTTTGGAAATCCCGGTAAACGTTTGACATTCTCGCCAAGGTTTCCGAATCCCCCGACAAGATTTTGACACTTTCACGGCCAAATCTCTAAAACTCCCGTGGAGAATCCTAAAATCAATGTTGACAGGTTTAGAGTTTTTTTCAACATTTTGGAAATCCCGGTGAAACTTTTGACATTCACGGAAAGTTTTCCAAATCCCCGACAAGATTTTGACACTTTCACGTCCAAATCTCTAAAAATCCCGCGGAGAATCCTAAAATGAATGTTGACTGGTTTAGAGTTTTTTCAACATTTTGGAAATTCCGGTGAAACTTTTGACATTCTCGCCAAGTTTACCGAATCCCCCAAAAGATTTTGACACTTTCACGTCCAAATCTCTAAAACTCCAGTGGAGAATCCTAAAATCAATGTTGACATGTTTAGAGTTTTTTTCAACATTTTGGAAATCCCGGTGAAACCTTTGACATTCACGGAAAGTTTTCCAAATCCCCGACAAGATTTTGACACTTTCACGTCCAAATCTCTAAAACTCCGGTGGAGAATCCCAAAATCAATGTTGACATGTTTCGAGGTTTTTTCAACATTTTGGACAACCCGGTGAAACTTTTGACATTCTCACAAAGCTTACCGAATCCCCCAAAAGATTTTGACACTTTCACGTCCCAATCTCTAAAACTCCGGTGGAGAATCCTAAAATCAATGTTGACATGTTTAGAGGTTTTTTCAGCATTTTGGATATCCCGGTAAAAGTTTTGACATTCTCGCAAAGTTTTCCAAATCCCCGACAAGATTTTGACACATTCACGTCCAAATCTCTAAAACTAAGGTGGAGAATCCTAAAATCAATGTTGACATGTTTAGAGGTTTTTTCAGCATTTTGGACATCCCGGTGAAAGTTTTGACATTCTCGCAAAGTTTTCCAAATCCCCGACAAGATTTTGACACATTCACGTCCAAATCTCTAAAACTCCCGTGGAGAATCCTAAAATCAATGTTGACATGTTTCGAGGTTTTTTCAACATTTTGGAAATCCCGGTGAAACTTTTGACATTCTCGCCAAGTTTTCCAAATCCCCGACAAGATTTTGACACATTCACGTCCAAATCTCTAAAACTCCGGTGGAGAATCCTAAAATCAATGTTGACATGTTTAGAGTTTTTTTCAACATTTTGGACATCCCGGTGAAACTTTTGACATTCTCGCAAAGTTTTCCAAATCCCCGACAAGATTTTGACACTTTCACGTCCAAATCTCTAAAACTCCGGTGGAGAATCCTAAAATCAATGTTGACAGGTTTAGAGTTTTTTTCAACATTTTGGAAATCCCGGTAAACGTTTGACATTCTCGCCAAGGTTTCCGAATCCGCCGACAAGATTTTGACACTTTCACGGCCAAATCTCTAAAACTCCCGTGGAGAATCCTAAAATCAATGTTGACAGGTTTAGAGTTTTTTTCAACATTTTGGAAATCCCGGTGAAACTTTTGACATTCTCGCAAAGTTTACCGAATCCCCCAAAAGATTTTGACACATTCACGTCCAAATCTCTAAAACTAAGGTGGAGAATCCTAAAATCAATGTTGACATGTTTCGAGGTTTTTTCAACATTTTGGAAATCCCGGTGAAACTTTTGACATTCTCGCCAAGTTTTCCAAATCCCCGACAAGATTTTGACACATTCACGTCCAAATCTCTAAAACTCCGGTGGAGAATCCTAAAATCAATGTTGACATGTTTAGAGTTTTTTTCAACATTTTGGACATCCCGGTGAAACGTTTGACATTCTCGCAAAGTTTTCCAAATCCCCGACAAGATTTTGACACTTTCACGTCCAAATCTCTAAAACTCCGGTGGAGAATCCTAAAATCAATGTTGACAGGTTTAGAGTTTTTTTCAACATTTTGGAAATCCCGGTAAACGTTTGACATTCTCGCAAAGGTTTCCGAATCCCCCAAAAGATTTTGACACTTTCACGGCCAAATCTCTAAAACTCCCGTGGAGAATCCTAAAATCAATGTTGACAGGTTTAGAGTTTTTTTCAACATTTTGGACATCCCGGTGAAACTTTTGACATCCACGGAAAGATTTCCAAATCCCCGACAAGATTTTGACACTTTCACGTCCAAATCTCTAAAACTCCGGTGGAGAATCCTAAAATCAATGTTGACAGGTTTAGAGGTTTTTTCAACATTTTGGAAATCCCGGTGAAACTTTTCACATTCTCGCAAAGTTTACCGAATCCCCCAAGAGATTTTGACACTTTCACGTCCAAATCTCTAAAACTCCGGTGGAGAATCCTAAAATCAATGTTGACATGTTTAGAGTTTTTTTCAACATTTTGGACATCCCGGTGAAACTTTTGACATTCTCGCAAAGTTTTCCAAATCCCCGACAAGATTTTGACACTTTCACGTCCAAATCTCTAAAAATCCCGCGGAGAATCCTAAAATGAATGTTGACTGGTTTAGAGTTTTTTCAACATTTTGGAAATTCCGGTGAAACTTTTGACATTCTCGCCAAGTTTACCGAATCCCCTAAAAGATTTTGACACTTTCACGTCCAAATCTCTAAAACTCCAGTGGAGAATCCTAAAATCAATGTTGACATGTTTAGAGTTTTTTTCAACATTTTGGACATCCCGGTGAAACTTTTGACATTCTCGCAAAGTTTTCCAAATCCCCGACAAGATTTTGACACTTTCACGTCCAAATCTCTAAAACTCCGGTGGGGAATCCTAAAATCAATGTTGACAGGTTTAGAGTTTTTTTCAACATTTTGGAAATCCCGGTAAACGTTTGACATTCTCGCCAAGGTTTCCGAATCCCCCGACAAGATTTTGACACTTTCACGGCCAAATCTCTAAAACTCCCGTGGAGAATCCTAAAATCAATGTTGACAGGTTTAGAGTTTTTTTCAACATTTTGGAAATTCCGGTGAAACTTTTGACATTCTCGCAAAGTTTACCGAATCCCCCAAAAGATTTTGACACATTCACGTCCAAATCTCTAAAACTAAGGTGGAGAATCCTAAAATCAATGTTGACATGTTTCGAGGTTTTTTCAACATTTTGGAAATCCCGGTGAAACTTTTGACATTCTCGCCAAGTTTTCCAAATCCCCGACAAGATTTTGACACATTCACGTCCAAATCTCTAAAACTCCGGTGGAGAATCCTAAAATCAATGTTGACATGTTTCGAGGTTTTTCAACATTTTGGACATCCCGGTGAAACGTTTGACATTCTCGCAAAGTTTTCCAAATCGCCGATAAGATTTTGACACTTTCACGTCCAAATCTCTAAAACTCCGGTGGAGAATCCTAAAATCAATGTTGACAGGTTTAGAGTTTTTTTCAACATTTTGGAAATCCCCGTGAAACTTTTGACATTCTCGCCAAGTTTTCCAAATCCCCGACAAGATTTTGACACATTCACGTCCAAATCTCTAAAACTCCGGTGGAGAATCCTAAAATCAATGTTGACATGTTTAGAGTTTTTTTCAACATTTTGGACATCCCGGTGAAACTTTTGACATTCTCGCAAAGTTTTCCAAATCCCCGACAAGATTTTGACACTTTCACGTCCAAATCTCTAAAACTCCGGTGGAGAATCCTAAAATCAATGTTGACAGGTTTAGAGTTTTTTTCAACATTTTGGAAATCCCGGTAAACGTTTGACATTCTCGCCAAGGTTTCCGAATCCCCCGACAAGATTTTGACACTTTCACGGCCAAATCTCTAAAACTCCCGTGGAGAATCCTAAAATCAATGTTGACAGGTTTAGAGTTTTTTTCAACATTTTGGAAATCCCGGTGAAACTTTTGACATTCACGGAAAGATTTCCAAATCCCCGACAAGATTTTGACACTTTCACGTCCAAATCTCTAAAAATCCCGCGGAGAATCCTAAAATGAATGTTGACTGGTTTAGAGTTTTTTCAACATTTTGGAAATTCCGGTGAAACTTTTGACATTCTCACAAAGCTTACCGAATCCCCCAAAAGATTTTGACACTTTCACGTCCAAATCTCTAAAACTCCAGTGGAGAATCCTAAAATCAATGTTGACATGTTTAGAGTTTTTTTCAACATTTTGGACAACCCGGTGAAACTTTTGACATTCTCACAAAGCTTACCGAATCCCCGACAAGATTTTGACACATTCACGTCCAAATCTCTAAAACTCCCGTGGAGAATCCTAAAATCAATGTTGACAGGTTTAGAGTTTTTTTCAACATTTTGGAAATCCCGGTAAACGTTTGACATTCTCGCAAAGGTTTCCGAATCCCCCAAAAGATTTTGACACTTTCACGGCCAAATCTCTAAAACTCCGGTGGAGAATCCTAAAATCAATGTTGACAGGTTTAGAGTTTTTTTCAACATTTTGGAAATCCCGGTAAACGTTTGACATTCTCGCCAAGGTTTCCGAATCCGCCGACAAGATTTTGACACTTTCACGGCCAAATCTCTAAAACTCCCGTGGAGAATCCTAAAATCAATGTTGACAGGTTTAGAGTTTTTTTCAACATTTTGGAAATCCCGGTGAAACTTTTGACATTCTCGCAAAGTTTACCGAATCCCCCAAAAGATTTTGACACATTCACGTCCAAATCTCTAAAACTAAGGTGGAGAATCCTAAAATCAATGTTGACATGTTTCGAGGTTTTTTCAACATTTTGGAAATCCCGGTGAAACTTTTGACATTCTCGCCAAGTTTTCCAAATCCCCGACAAGATTTTGACACATTCACGTCCAAATCTCTAAAACTCCGGTGGAGAATCCTAAAATCAATGTTGACATGTTTAGAGTTTTTTTCAACATTTTGGACATCCCGGTGAAACGTTTGACATTCTCGCAAAGTTTTCCAAATCCCCGACAAGATTTTGACACTTTCACGTCCAAATCTCTAAAACTCCGGTGGAGAATCCTAAAATCAATGTTGACAGGTTTAGAGTTTTTTTCAACATTTTGGAAATCCCGGTAAACGTTTGACATTCTCGCAAAGGTTTCCGAATCCCCCAAAAGATTTTGACACTTTCACGGCCAAATCTCTAAAACTCCCGTGGAGAATCCTAAAATCAATGTTGACAGGTTTAGAGTTTTTTTCAACATTTTGGACATCCCGGTGAAACTTTTGACATCCACGGAAAGATTTCCAAATCCCCCAAGAGATTTTGACACTTTCACGTCCAAATCTCTAAAACTCCGGTGGAGAATCCTAAAATCAATGTTGACAGGTTTAGAGGTTTTTTCAACATTTTGGAAATCCCGGTGAAACTTTTCACATTCTCGCAAAGTTTACCGAATCCCCCAAGAGATTTTGACACTTTCACGTCCAAATCTCTAAAACTCCGGTGGAGAATCCTAAAATCAATGTTGACATGTTTCGAGGTTTTTCAACATTTTGGACATCCCGGTGAAACGTTTGACATTCTCGCAAAGTTTTCCAAATCGCCGATAAGATTTTGACACTTTCACGTCCAAATCTCTAAAACTCCGGTGGAGAATCCTAAAATCAATGTTGACAGGTTTAGAGTTTTTTTCAACATTTTGGAAATTCCGGTGAAACTTTTGACATTCTCGCCAAGTTTACCGAATCCCCTAAAAGATTTTGACACTTTCACGTCCAAATCTCTAAAACTCCGGTGGAGAATCTTAAAATCAATGTTGACATGTTTAGAGTTTTTTTCAACATTTTGGACATCCCGGTGAAACTTTTGACATTCTCCAAAAGTTTTCCAAATCCCCGACAAGATTTTGACACTTTCACGTCCAAATCTCTAAAACTCCGGTGGAGAATCCCAAAATCAATGTTGACATGTTTCGAGGTTTTTTCAACATTTTGGACAACCCGGTGAAACTTTTGACATTCTCACAAAGCTTACCGAATCCCCCAAAAGATTTTGACACTTTCACGTCCCAATCTCTAAAACTCCGGTGGAGAATCCTAAAATCAATGTTGACATGTTTAGAGGTTTTTTCAGCATTTTGGATATCCCGGTAAAAGTTTTGACATTCTCGCAAAGTTTTCCAAATCCCCGACAAGATTTTGACACATTCACGTCCAAATCTCTAAAACTCCCGTGGAGAATCCTAAAATCAATGTTGACATGTTTAGAGGTTTTTTCAGCATTTTGGACATCCCGGTGAAAGTTTTGACATTCTCGCAAAGTTTTCCAAATCCCCGACAAGATTTTGACACATTCACGTCCAAATCTCTAAAACTCCCGTGGAGAATCCTAAAATCAATGTTGACATGTTTCGAGGTTTTTTCAACATTTTGGAAATCCCGGTGAAACTTTTGACATTCTCGCCAAGTTTTCCAAATCCCCGACAAGATTTTGACACATTCACGTCCAAATCTCTAAAACTCCGGTGGAGAATCCTAAAATCAATGTTGACATGTTTAGAGTTTTTTTCAACATTTTGGACATCCCGGTGAAACTTTTGACATTCTCGCAAAGTTTTCCAAATCCCCGACAAGATTTTGACACTTTCACGTCCAAATCTCTAAAACTCCGGTGGAGAATCCTAAAATCAATGTTGACAGGTTTAGAGTTTTTTTCAACATTTTGGAAATCCCGGTAAACGTTTGACATTCTCGCCAAGGTTTCCGAATCCCCCGACAAGATTTTGACACTTTCACGGCCAAATCTCTAAAACTCCCGTGGAGAATCCTAAAATCAATGTTGACAGGTTTAGAGTTTTTTTCAACATTTTGGAAATTCCGGTGAAACTTTTGACATTCTCGCAAAGTTTACCGAATCCCCCAAAAGATTTTGACACATTCACGTCCAAATCTCTAAAACTAAGGTGGAGAATACTAAAATCAATGTTGACATGTTTCGAGGTTTTTTCAACATTTTGGAAATCCCGGTGAAACTTTTGACATTCTCGCCAAGTTTTCCAAATCCCCGACAAGATTTTGACACATTCACGTCCAAATCTCTAAAACTCCGGTGGAGAATCCTAAAATCAATGTTGACATGTTTCGAGGTTTTTCAACATTTTGGACATCCCGGTGAAACGTTTGACATTCTCGCAAAGTTTTGCAAATCGCCGATAAGATTTTGACACTTTCACGTCCAAATCTCTAAAACTCCGGTGGAGAATCCTAAAATCAATGTTGACAGGTTTAGAGTTTTTTTCAACATTTTGGAAATCCCCGTGAAACTTTTGACATTCTCGCCAAGTTTTCCAAATCCCCGACAAGATTTTGACACATTCACGTCCAAATCTCTAAAACTCCGGTGGAGAATCCTAAAATCAATGTTGACATGTTTAGAGTTTTTTTCAACATTTTGGACATCCCGGTGAAACTTTTGACATTCTCGCAAAGTTTTCCAAATCCCCGACAAGATTTTGACACTTTCACGTCCAAATCTCTAAAACTCCGGTGGAGAATCCTAAAATCAATGTTGACAGGTTTAGAGTTTTTTTCAACATTTTGGAAATCCCGGTAAACGTTTGACATTCTCGCCAAGGTTTCCGAATCCCCCGACAAGATTTTGACACTTTCACGGCCAAATCTCTAAAACTCCCGTGGAGAATCCTAAAATCAATGTTGACAGGTTTAGAGTTTTTTTCAACATTTTGGAAATCCCGGTGAAACTTTTGACATTCACGGAAAGTTTTCCAAATCCCCGACAAGATTTTGACACTTTCACGTCCAAATCTCTAAAAATCCCGCGGAGAATCCTAAAATGAATGTTGACTGGTTTAGAGTTTTTTCAACATTTTGGAAATTCCGGTGAAACTTTTGACATTCTCGCCAAGTTTACCGAATCCCCCAAAAGATTTTGACACTTTCACGTCCAAATCTCTAAAACTCCAGTGGAGAATCCTAAAATCAATGTTGACATGTTTAGAGTTTTTTTCAACATTTTGGAAATCCCGGTGAAGCCTTTGACATTCACCGAAAGTTTTCCAAATCCCCGACAAGATTTTGACACTTTCACGTCCAAATCTCTAAAACTCCGGTGGAGAATCCCAAAATCAATGTTGACATGTTTCGAGGTTTTTTCAACATTTTGGACAACCCGGTGAAACTTTTGACATTCTCACAAAGCTTACCGAATCCCCCAAAAGATTTTGACACTTTCACGTCCCAATCTCTAAAACTCCGGTGGAGAATCCTAAAATCAATGTTGACATGTTTAGAGGTTTTTTCAGCATTTTGGATATCCCGGTAAAAGTTTTGACATTCTCGCAAAGTTTTCCAAATCCCCGACAAGATTTTGACACATTCACGTCCAAATCTCTAAAACTCCGGTGGAGAATCCTAAAATCAATGTTGACATGTTTCGAGGTTTTTTCAGCATTTTGGACATCCCGGTGAAAGTTTTGACATCCTCGCAAAGTTTTCCAAATCCCCGACAAGATTTTGACACATTCACGTCCAAATCTCTAAAACTCCCGTGGAGAATCCTAAAATCAATGTTGACATGTTTCGAGGTTTTTTCAACATTTTGGAAATCCCGGTGAAACTTTTGACATTCTCGCCAAGTTTTCCAAATCCCCGACAAGATTTTGACACATTCACGTCCAAATCTCTAAAACTCCGGTGGAGAATCCTAAAATCAATGTTGACATGTTTAGAGTTTTTTTCAACATTTTGGACATCCCGGTGAAACTTTTGACATTCTCGCAAAGTTTTCCAAATCCCCGACAAGATTTTGACACTTTCACGTCCAAATCTCTAAAACTCCGGTGGAGAATCCTAAAATCAATGTTGACAGGTTTAGAGTTTTTTTCAACATTTTGGAAATCCCGGTAAACGTTTGACATTCTCGCCAAGGTTTCCGAATCCCCCGACAAGATTTTGACACTTTCACGGCCAAATCTCTAAAACTCCCGTGGAGAATCCTAAAATCAATGTTGACAGGTTTAGAGTTTTTTCAACATTTTGGAAATTCCGGTGAAACTTTTGACATTCTCGCAAAGTTTACCGAATCCCCCAAAAGATTTTGACACATTCACGTCCAAATCTCTAAAACTAAGGTGGAGAATCCTAAAATCAATGTTGACATGTTTCGAGGTTTTTTCGACATTTTGGAAATCCCGGTGAAACTTTTGACATTCTCGCCAAGTTTTCCAAATCCCCGACAATATTTTGACACATTCACGTCCAAATCTCTAAAACTCCCGTGGAGAATCCTAAAATCAATGTTGACAGGTTTAGAGTTTTTTTCAACATTTTGGAAATCCCGGTAAACGTTTGACATTCTCGCAAAGGTTTCCGAATCCCCCAAAAGATTTTGACACTTTCACGGCCAAATCTCTAAAACTCCCGTGGAGAATCCTAAAATCAATGTTGACAGGTTTAGAGTTTTTTTCAACATTTTGGACATCCCGGTGAAACTTTTGACATCCACGGAAAGATTTCCAAATCCCCCAAAAGATTTTGACAATTTCACGTCCAAATCTCTAAAACTCCGGTGGAGAATCCTAAAATCAATGTTGACATGTTTCGAGGTTTTTTCAACATTTTGGAAATCCCGGTGAAACTTTTGACATTCTCGCAAAGTTTACCGAATCCCCGACAAGATTTTGACACATTCACGTCCAAATCTCTAAAACTAAGGTGGAGAATCCTAAAATCAATGTTGACATGTTTCGAGGTTTTTTCAGCATTTTGGACATCCCGGTGAAAGTTTTGACATCCTCGCAAAGTTTTCCAAATCCCCGACAAGATTTTGACACATTCACGTCCAAATCTCTAAAACTCCCGTGGAGAATCCTAAAATCAATGTTGACATGTTTCGAGGTTTTTTCAACATTTTGGAAATCCCGGTGAAACTTTTGACATTCTCGCCAAGTTTTCCAAATCCCCGACAAGATTTTGACACATTCACGTCCAAATCTCTAAAACTCCGGTGGAGAATCCTAAAATCAATGTTGACATGTTTAGAGTTTTTTTCAACATTTTGGACATCCCGGTGAAAGTTTTGACATTCTCGCAAAGTTTTCCAAATCCCCGACAAGATTTTGACACTTTCACGTCCAAATCTCTAAAACTCCGGTGGAGAATCCTAAAATCAATGTTGACAGGTTTAGAGTTTTTTTCAACATTTTGGAAATCCCGGTAAACGTTTGACATTCTCGCCAAGGTTTCCGAATCCCCCGACAAGATTTTGACACTTTCACGGCCAAATCTCTAAAACTCCCGTGGAGAATCCTAAAATCAATGTTGACAGGTTTAGAGTTTTTTTCAACATTTTGGAAATCCCGGTGAAACTTTTGACATTCTCGCAAAGTTTACCGAATCCCCCAAAAGATTTTGACACATTCACGTCCAAATCTCTAAAACTAAGGTGGAGAATCCTAAAATCAATGTTGACATGTTTCGAGGTTTTTTCAACATTTTGGAAATCCCGGTGAAACTTTTGACATTCTCGCCAAGTTTTCCAAATCCCCGACAAGATTTTGACACATTCACGTCCAAATCTCTAAAACTCCCGTGGAGAATCCTAAAATCAATGTTGACATGTTTAGAGTTTTTTTCAACATTTTGGACATCCTGGTGAAACGTTTGACATTCTCGCAAAGTTTTCCAAATCCCCGACAAGATTTTGACACTTTCACGTCCAAATCTCTAAAACTCCGGTGGAGAATCCTAAAATCAATGTTGACAGGTTTAGAGTTTTTTTCAACATTTTGGAAATCGCGGTGAAACTTTTGACATTCTCGCAATGTTTACCGAATCCCCCAAGAGATTTTGACACTTTCACGTCCAAATCTCTAAAACTCCGGTGGAGAATCCTAAAATCAATGTTGACATGTTTAGTGTTTTTTCAACATTTTGGACATCCCGGTGAAACTTTTGACATTCTCGCAAAGTTTTCCAAATCCCCGACAAGATTTTGACACATTCACGTCCAAATCTCTAAAACTCCCGTGGAGAATCCTAAAATCAATGTTGACATGTTTAGAGGTTTTTTCAGCATTTTGGACATCCCGGTGAAAGTTTTGACATTCTCGCAAAGTTTTCCAAATCCCCGACAAGATTTTGACACATTCACGTCCAAATCTCTAAAACTCCCGTGGAGAATCCTAAAATCAATGTTGACATGTTTCGAGTTTTTTTCAACATTTTGGAAATCCCGGTGAAACTTTTGACATTCTCGCCAAGTTTTCCAAATCCCCGACAAGATTTTGACACATTCACGTCCAAATCTCTAAAACTCCGGTGGAGAATCCTAAAATCAATGTTGACATGTTTAGAGTTTTTTTCAACATTTTGGACATCCCGGTGAAACTTTTGACATTCTCGCAAAGTTTTCCAAATCCCCGACAAGATTTTGACACTTTCACGTCCAAATCTCTAAAACTCCGGTGGAGAATCCTAAAATCAATGTTGACAGGTTTAGAGTTTTTTTCAACATTTTGGAAATCCCGGTAAACGTTTGACATTCTCGCCAAGGTTTCCGAATCCCCCGACAAGATTTTGACACTTTCACGGCCAAATCTCTAAAACTCCCGTGGAGAATCCTAAAATCAATGTTGACAGGTTTAGAGTTTTTTTCAACATTTTGGAAATCCCGGTGAAACTTTTGACATTCACGGAAAGTTTTCCAAATCCCCGACAAGATTTTGACACTTTCACGTCCAAATCTCTAAAAATCCCGCGGAGAATCCTAAAATGAATGTTGACTGGTTTAGAGTTTTTTCAACATTTTGGAAATTCCGGTGAAACTTTTGACATTCTCGCCAAGTTTACCGAATCTCCCAAAAGATTTTGACACTTTCACGTCCAAATCTCTAAAACTCCAGTGGAGAATCCTAAAATCAATGTTGACATGTTTAGAGTTTTTTTCAACATTTTGGAAATCCCGGTGAAAGTTTTGACATTCTCGCAAAGTTTTCCAAATCCCCGACAAGATTTTGACACTTTCACGTCCAAATCTCTAAAACTCCGGTGGAGAATCCTAAAATCAATGTTGACAGGTTTAGAGTTTTTTTCAACATTTTGGAAATCCCGGTAAACGTTTGACATTCTCGCCAAGGTTTCCGAATGCCCCGACAAGATTTTGACACTTTCACGTCCAAATCTCTAAAACTCCGGTGGAGAATTTCAAAATCAATGTTGACATGTTTAGAGTTTTTTTCAACATTTTGGACAACCCGGTGAAACTTTTGACATTCTCACAAAGCTTACCGAATCCCCGACAAGATTTTGACACATTCACGTCCAAATCTCTAAAACTCCCGTGGAGAATCCTAAAATCAATGTTGACATGTTTCGAGGTTTTTTCAACATTTTGGAAATCCCGGTGAAACTTTTGACATTCACGGAAAGTTTTCCAAATCCCCGACAAGATTTTGACACATTCACGTCCAAATCTCTAAAACTCCGGTGGAGAATCCTAAAATCAATGTTGACATGTTTCGAGGTTTTTTCAACATTTTGGACATCCCGGTGAAACTTTTGACATCCTCGCCAAGTTTTCCAAATCCCCGACAAGATTTTGACACTTTCACGTCCAAATCTCTAAAACTCCGGTGGAGAATCCTAAAATCAATGTTGACAGGTTTAGAGTTTTTTTCAACATTTTGGAAATCCCGGTGAAACTTTTGACATTCTCGCAATGTTTACCGAATCCCCCAAGAGATTTCGACACTTTCACGTCCAAATCTCTAAAACTCCGGTGGAGAATCCCAAAATCAATGTTGACATGTTTCGAGGTTTTTTCAACATTTTGGACAACCCGGTGAAACTTTTGACATTCTCACAAAGCTTACCGAATCCCCCAAAAGATTTTGACACTTTCACGTCCCAATCTCTAAAACTCCGGTGGAGAATCCTAAAATCAATGTTGACATGTTTAGAGGTTTTTTCAGCATTTTGGATATCCCGGTAAAAGTTTTGACATTCTCGCAAAGTTTTCCAAATCCCCGACAAGATTTTGACACATTCACGTCCAAATCTCTAAAACTCCGGTGGAGAATCCTAAAATCAATGTTGACATGTTTCGAGGTTTTTTCAGCATTTTGGACATCCCGGTGAAAGTTTTGACATCCTCGCAAAGTTTTCCAAATCCCCGACAAGATTTTGACACATTCACGTCCAAATCTCTAAAACTCCCGTGGAGAATCCTAAAATCAATGTTGACATGTTTCGAGGTTTTTTCAACATTTTGGAAATCCCGGTGAAACTTTTGACATTCTCGCCAAGTTTTCCAAATCCCCGACAAGATTTTGACACATTCACGTCCAAATCTCTAAAACTCCGGTGGAGAATCCTAAAATCAATGTTGACATGTTTAGAGTTTTTTTCAACATTTTGGACATCCCGGTGAAACTTTTGACATTCTCGCAAAGTTTTCCAAATCCCCGACAAGATTTTGACACTTTCACGTCCAAATCTCTAAAACTCCGGTGGAGAATCCTAAAATCAATGTTGACAGGTTTAGAGTTTTTTTCAACATTTTGGAAATCCCGGTAAACGTTTGACATTCTCGCCAAGGTTTCCGAATCCCCCGACAAGATTTTGACACTTTCACGGCCAAATCTCTAAAACTCCCGTGGAGAATCCTAAAATCAATGTTGACAGGTTTAGAGTTTTTTCAACATTTTGGAAATTCCGGTGAAACTTTTGACATTCTCGCAAAGTTTACCGAATCCCCCAAAAGATTTTGACACATTCACGTCCAAATCTCTAAAACTAAGGTGGAGAATCCTAAAATCAATGTTGACATGTTTCGAGGTTTTTTCAACATTTTGGAAATCCCGGTGAAACTTTTGACATTCTCGCCAAGTTTTCCAAATCCCCGACAAGATTTTGACACATTCACGTCCAAATCTCTAAAACTCCCGTGGAGAATCCTAAAATCAATGTTGACAGGTTTAGAGTTTTTTTCAACATTTTGGAAATCCCGGTAAACGTTTGACATTCTCGCAAAGGTTTCCGAATCCCCCAAAAGATTTTGACACTTTCACGGCCAAATCTCTAAAACTCCCGTGGAGAATCCTAAAATCAATGTTGACAGGTTTAGAGTTTTTTTCAACATTTTGGACATCCCGGTGAAACTTTTGACATCCACGGAAAGATTTCCAAATCCCCCAAAAGATTTTGACAATTTCACGTCCAAATCTCTAAAACTCCGGTGGAGAATCCTAAAATCAATGTTGACATGTTTCGAGGTTTTTTCAACATTTTGGAAATCCCGGTGAAACTTTTGACATTCTCGCAAAGTTTACCGAATCCCCGACAAGATTTTGACACATTCACGTCCAAATCTCTAAAACTAAGGTGGAGAATCCTAAAATCAATGTTGACATGTTTCGAGGTTTTTTCAGCATTTTGGACATCCCGGTGAAAGTTTTGACATCCTCGCAAAGTTTTCCAAATCCCCGACAAGATTTTGACACATTCACGTCCAAATCTCTAAAACTCCCGTGGAGAATCCTAAAATCAATGTTGACATGTTTCGAGGTTTTTTCAACATTTTGGAAATCCCGGTGAAACTTTTGACATTCTCGCCAAGTTTTCCAAATCCCCGACAAGATTTTGACACATTCACGTCCAAATCTCTAAAACTCCGGTGGAGAATCCTAAAATCAATGTTGACATGTTTAGAGTTTTTTTCAACATTTTGGACATCCCGGTGAAAGTTTTGACATTCTCGCAAAGTTTTCCAAATCCCCGACAAGATTTTGACACTTTCACGTCCAAATCTCTAAAACTCCGGTGGAGAATCCTAAAATCAATGTTGACAGGTTTAGAGTTTTTTTCAACATTTTGGAAATCCCGGTAAACGTTTGACATTCTCGCCAAGGTTTCCGAATCCCCCGACAAGATTTTGACACTTTCACGGCCAAATCTCTAAAACTCCCGTGGAGAATCCTAAAATCAATGTTGACAGGTTTAGAGTTTTTTTCAACATTTTGGAAATCCCGGTGAAACTTTTGACATTCTCGCAAAGTTTACCGAATCCCCCAAAAGATTTTGACACATTCACGTCCAAATCTCTAAAACTAAGGTGGAGAATCCTAAAATCAATGTTGACATGTTTCGAGGTTTTTTCAACATTTTGGAAATCCCGGTGAAACTTTTGACATTCTCGCCAAGTTTTCCAAATCCCCGACAAGATTTTGACACATTCACGTCCAAATCTCTAAAACTCCCGTGGAGAATCCTAAAATCAATGTTGACATGTTTAGAGTTTTTTTCAACATTTTGGACATCCTGGTGAAACGTTTGACATTCTCGCAAAGTTTTCCAAATCCCCGACAAGATTTTGACACTTTCACGTCCAAATCTCTAAAACTCCGGTGGAGAATCCTAAAATCAATGTTGACAGGTTTAGAGTTTTTTTCAACATTTTGGAAATCGCGGTGAAACTTTTGACATTCTCGCAATGTTTACCGAATCCCCCAAGAGATTTTGACACTTTCACGTCCAAATCTCTAAAACTCCGGTGGAGAATCCTAAAATCAATGTTGACATGTTTAGTGTTTTTTCAACATTTTGGACATCCCGGTGAAACTTTTGACATTCTCGCAAAGTTTTCCAAATCCCCGACAAGATTTTGACACATTCACGTCCAAATCTCTAAAACTCCCGTGGAGAATCCTAAAATCAATGTTGACATGTTTAGAGGTTTTTTCAGCATTTTGGACATCCCGGTGAAAGTTTTGACATTCTCGCAAAGTTTTCCAAATCCCCGACAAGATTTTGACACATTCACGTCCAAATCTCTAAAACTCCCGTGGAGAATCCTAAAATCAATGTTGACATGTTTCGAGTTTTTTTCAACATTTTGGAAATCCCGGTGAAACTTTTGACATTCTCGCCAAGTTTTCCAAATCCCCGACAAGATTTTGACACATTCACGTCCAAATCTCTAAAACTCCGGTGGAGAATCCTAAAATCAATGTTGACATGTTTAGAGTTTTTTTCAACATTTTGGACATCCCGGTGAAACTTTTGACATTCTCGCAAAGTTTTCCAAATCCCCGACAAGATTTTGACACTTTCACGTCCAAATCTCTAAAACTCCGGTGGAGAATCCTAAAATCAATGTTGACAGGTTTAGAGTTTTTTTCAACATTTTGGAAATCCCGGTAAACGTTTGACATTCTCGCCAAGGTTTCCGAATCCCCCGACAAGATTTTGACACTTTCACGGCCAAATCTCTAAAACTCCCGTGGAGAATCCTAAAATCAATGTTGACAGGTTTAGAGTTTTTTTCAACATTTTGGAAATCCCGGTGAAACTTTTGACATTCACGGAAAGTTTTCCAAATCCCCGACAAGATTTTGACACTTTCACGTCCAAATCTCTAAAAATCCCGCGGAGAATCCTAAAATGAATGTTGACTGGTTTAGAGTTTTTTCAACATTTTGGAAATTCCGGTGAAACTTTTGACATTCTCGCCAAGTTTACCGAATCTCCCAAAAGATTTTGACACTTTCACGTCCAAATCTCTAAAACTCCAGTGGAGAATCCTAAAATCAATGTTGACATGTTTAGAGTTTTTTTCAACATTTTGGAAATCCCGGTGAAAGTTTTGACATTCTCGCAAAGTTTTCCAAATCCCCGACAAGATTTTGACACTTTCACGTCCAAATCTCTAAAACTCCGGTGGAGAATCCTAAAATCAATGTTGACAGGTTTAGAGTTTTTTTCAACATTTTGGAAATCCCGGTAAACGTTTGACATTCTCGCCAAGGTTTCCGAATGCCCCGACAAGATTTTGACACTTTCACGTCCAAATCTCTAAAACTCCGGTGGAGAATTTCAAAATCAATGTTGACATGTTTAGAGTTTTTTTCAACATTTTGGACAACCCGGTGAAACTTTTGACATTCTCACAAAGCTTACCGAATCCCCGACAAGATTTTGACACATTCACGTCCAAATCTCTAAAACTCCCGTGGAGAATCCTAAAATCAATGTTGACATGTTTCGAGGTTTTTTCAACATTTTGGAAATCCCGGTGAAACTTTTGACATTCACGGAAAGTTTTCCAAATCCCCGACAAGATTTTGACACATTCACGTCCAAATCTCTAAAACTCCGGTGGAGAATCCTAAAATCAATGTTGACATGTTTCGAGGTTTTTTCAACATTTTGGACATCCCGGTGAAACTTTTGACATCCTCGCCAAGTTTTCCAAATCCCCGACAAGATTTTGACACTTTCACGTCCAAATCTCTAAAACTCCGGTGGAGAATCCTAAAATCAATGTTGACAGGTTTAGAGTTTTTTTCAACATTTTGGAAATCCCGGTGAAACTTTTGACATTCTCGCAATGTTTACCGAATCCCCCAAGAGATTTCGACACTTTCACGTCCAAATCTCTAAAACTCCGGTGGAGAATCCTAAAATCAATGTTGACAGGTTTAGAGTTTTTTTCAACATTTTGGAAATCCCGGTGAAACTTTTAAGATTCTCGCAAAGTTTACCGAATCCCCAACATTATTTTGACACTTTGCCGTCCAAATCTCTGAAACTCTGGTAGAGAGTCACAAAAAAAATATTGACATGTTTAGAGGTTTTTTTAACATTTTGGACATCCCGGTGAAACTTTTGACATTCTCGGAATCTTTACCGATTCCCCCAAGAGATTTTGACACATTCACGTCCAAATCTCTAAAACTAAGGTGGAGAATCCTAAAATCAATGTTGACATGTTTCGAGGTTTTTTCAACATTTTGGAAATCCCGGTGAAACTTTTGACATTCTCGGAATCTTTACCGATTGGACGTGAATGTGTCAAAATCTCTTGGGGGAATTGGACGGCAAAGTGTCAAAATAATGTCGGGGATTTGGAAAACATTGCGTAAATGTCAAAATTTTCACCGGGATGTCCAAAATGTTGAAAAAAACTCTAAACATGTCAACATTGATTTTAGGATTCTCCACCGGAGTTTTAGAGATTTGGACGTGAATGTGTCAAAATCTTTTGGGGGATTCGGAAAACTTTGCGAGAATGTCAAAAGTTTCACCGGATTTCCAAAATGTTGAAAAAACTCAAAAACTGTCAACATTGATTTTAGGATTCTCCGTGGGAGTTTTAGAGATTTGGACGTGAAAGTGTCAAAATCTTGTCGGGGATTTGGAAAACTTTCCGTGAATGTCAAAAGTTTCACCGGGATTTCCAAAATGTTGAAAAAAACTCTAAACATGTCAATATTTTTTTTATGACTCTCTACCAGAGTTTCAGAGATTTGGACGGCAAAGTGTCAAAATAATGTTGGGGATTCGGAAAACTTTCCCGTGAATGTCAAAAGTTTCACCGGAATTTTTAAAATGTTGAAAAAAACTCTAAACCTGTCAACATTGATTTTAGGATTCTCCACCGGAGTTTTAGAGATTTGGCCGTGAAAGTGTCAAAATCTTGTCGGGGGATTCGGAAAACTTTGCGAGAATGTCAAAAGTTTCACCGGATTTCCAAAATGTTGAAAAAACTCTAAAACTGTCAACATTGATTTTAGGATTCTCCGTGGGAGTTTTAGAGATTTGGACGTGAAAGTGTCAAAATCTTGTCGGGGATTTGGAAAACTTTGCGAGAATGTCAAATGTTTCACCGGGATTTCCAAAATGTTGAAAAAACCTCTAAACATGTCAACATTGATTTTAGGATTCTCCACCGGAGTTTTAGAGATTTGGACGTGAAAGTGTCAAAATCTTGTAGGGGGATTTGTAAAACTTTGCGTGAATGTCAAATATTTCACCAGGATTTCCAAAATGTTGAAAAAAACCTCGAAACATGTCAACATTGATTTTAGGATTCTCCACCGGAGTTTTAGATATTTGGACCTGAAAGTGTCAAAATCTTTTGGGGGATTCGGTAAACTTGGCGAGAATGTCAAAAGTTTCACCGGAATTTCCAAAATGTTGAAAAAACCTCTAAACATGTCAGCATTGATTTTAGGATTCTCCACTGGAGTTTTAAAGATTTGGTCGTGAAAGTGTCAAAATCTTGTCGGGGATTTGGAAAACTTTGCGAGAATGTCAAAAGTTTCACCGGGATGTCCAAAATGTTGAAAAAAACTCTAAACATGTCAACATTGATTTTAGCATTCTCCACCGGAGTTTTAGAGATTTGGACGTGAAAGTGTCAAAATAATGTCGGGGGTTTGGAAAACTTGGCGAGAATGTAAAAAGTTTCACCGGAATTTCCAAAATGTTGAAAAAACTCTAAACCTGTCAACATTGATTTTAGTATTCTCCGCGGGATTTTTAGAGATTTGGAAGTGAAAGTGTCAAAATCTTGTCGGGGATTTGGAAAACTTTCCGTGAATGTCAAAAGTTTCACCGGGATTTCCAAAATGTTGAAAAAAACTCTAAACATGTCAATATTTTTTTTATGACTCTCTACCAGAGTTTCAGAGATTTGGACGGCAAAGTGTCAAAATAATGTTGGGGATTCGGAAAACTTTCCCGTGAATGTCAAAAGTTTCACCGGAATTTTTAAAATGTTGAAAAAAACTCTAAACCTGTCAACATTGATTTTAGGATTCTCCACCGGAGTTTTAGAGATTTGGCCGTGAAAGTGTCAAAATCTTGTCGGGGCATTCGGAAAACTTTGCGAGAATGTCAAAAGTTTCACCGGATTTCCAAAATGTTGAAAAAACTCTAAAACTGTCAACATTGATTTTAGGATTCTCCGTGGGAGTTTTAGAGATTTGGACGTGAAAGTGTCAAAATCTTGTCGGGGATTTGGAAAACTTTTCGAGAATGTCAAAAGTTTCACTGGGATTTCCAAAATGTTGAAAAAAACTCTAAACATGTCAAAATTTTTCTTATGACTCTCTACCAGAGTTTCAGAGATTTGGACGGCAAAGTGTCAAAATAATGTTGGGGATTCGGAAAACTTTCCCGTGAATGTCAAAAGTTTCACCGGAATTTTTAAAATGTTGAAAAAAACTCTAAACCTGTCAACATTGATTTTAGGATTCTCCACCGGAGTTTTAGAGATTTGGCCGTGAAAGTGTCAAAATCTTGTCGGGGCATTCGGAAAACTTTGCGAGAATGTCAAAAGTTTCACCGGATTTCCAAAATGTTGAAAAAACTCTAAAACTGTCAACATTGATTTTAGGATTCTCCGTGGGAGTTTTAGAGATTTGGACGTGAAAGTGTCAAAATCTTGTCGGGGATTTGGAAAACTTTTCGAGAATGTCAAAAGTTTCACCGGGATTTCCAAAATGTTGAAAAAACCTCTAAACATGTCAACATTGATTTTAGGATTCTCCACCGGAGTTTTAGAGATTTGGACGTGAAAGTGTCAAAATCTTGTAGGGGGATTTGTAAAACTTTGCGTGAATGTCAAATATTTCACCAGGATTTCCAAAATGTTGAAAAAAACCTCGAAACATGTCAACATTGATTTTAGGATTCTCCACCGGAGTTTTAGAGATTTGGCCGTGAAAGTGTCAAAATCTTGTCGGGGGATTCGGAAAACTTTGCGAGAATGTCAAACGTTTCACTGTAATTTCCAAAATGTTGAAAAAAACTCTAAACATGTCAACATTGATTTTAGGATTCTCCACCGGAGTTTTAGAGATTTGGACGTGAAAGTGTCAAAATCTTGTAGGGGGATTTGTAAAACTTTGCGTGAATGTCAAATATTTCACCAGGATTTCCAAAATGTTGAAAAAAACCTCGAAACATGTCAACATTGATTTTAGGATTCTCCACCGGAGTTTTAGATATTTGGACCTGAAAGTGTCAAAATCTTTTGGGGGATTCGGTAAACTTGGCGAGAATGTCAAAAGTTTCACCGGAATTTCCAAAATGTTGAAAAAACCTCTAAACATGTCAACATTGATTTTAGGATTCTCCACTGGAGTTTTAAAGATTTGGTCGTGAAAGTGTCAAAATCTTGTCGGGGATTTGGAAAACTTTGCGAGAATGTCAAAAGTTTCACCGGGATGTCCAAAATGTTGAAAAAAACTCTAAACATGTCAACATTGATTTTAGCATTCTCCACCGGAGTTTTAGAGATTTGGACGTGAAAGTGTCAAAATAATGTCGGGGGTTTGGAAAACTTGGCGAGAATGTAAAAAGTTTCACCGGAATTTCCAAAATGTTGAAAAAACTCTAAACCTGTCAACATTGATTTTAGTATTCTCCGCGGGATTTTTAGAGATTTGGAAGTGAAAGTGTCAAAATCTTGTCGGGGATTTGGAAAACTTTCCGTGAATGTCAAAAGTTTCACCGGGATTTCCAAAATGTTGAAAAAAACTCTAAACATGTCAATATTTTTTTTATGACTCTCTACCAGAGTTTCAGAGATTTGGACGGCAAAGTGTCAAAATAATGTTGGGGATTCGGAAAACTTTCCCGTGAATGTCAAAAGTTTCACCGGAATTTTTAAAATGTTGAAAAAAACTCTAAACCTGTCAACATTGATTTTAGGATTCTCCACCGGAGTTTTAGAGATTTGGCCGTGAAAGTGTCAAAATCTTGTCGGGGCATTCGGAAAACTTTGCGAGAATGTCAAAAGTTTCACCGGATTTCCAAAATGTTGAAAAAACTCTAAAACTGTCAACATTGATTTTAGGATTCTCCGTGGGAGTTTTAGAGATTTGGACGTGAAAGTGTCAAAATCTTGTCGGGGATTTGGAAAACTTTTCGAGAATGTCAAAAGTTTCACTGGGATTTCCAAAATGTTGAAAAAAACTCTAAACATGTCAAAATTTTTCTTATGACTCTCTACCAGAGTTTCAGAGATTTGGACGGCAAAGTGTCAAAATAATGTTGGGGATTCGGAAAACTTTCCCGTGAATGTCAAAAGTTTCACCGGAATTTTTAAAATGTTGAAAAAAACTCTAAACCTGTCAACATTGATTTTAGGATTCTCCACCGGAGTTTTAGAGATTTGGCCGTGAAAGTGTCAAAATCTTGTCGGGGCATTCGGAAAACTTTGCGAGAATGTCAAAAGTTTCACCGGATTTCCAAAATGTTGAAAAAACTCTAAAACTGTCAACATTGATTTTAGGATTCTCCGTGGGAGTTTTAGAGATTTGGACGTGAAAGTGTCAAAATCTTGTCGGGGATTTGGAAAACTTTTCGAGAATGTCAAAAGTTTCACCGGGATTTCCAAAATGTTGAAAAAACCTCTAAACATGTCAACATTGATTTTAGGATTCTCCACCGGAGTTTTAGAGATTTGGACGTGAAAGTGTCAAAATCTTGTAGGGGGATTTGTAAAACTTTGCGTGAATGTCAAATATTTCACCAGGATTTCCAAAATGTTGAAAAAAACCTCGAAACATGTCAACATTGATTTTAGGATTCTCCACCGGAGTTTTAGAGATTTGGCCGTGAAAGTGTCAAAATCTTGTCGGGGGATTCGGAAAACTTTGCGAGAATGTCAAACGTTTCACTGTAATTTCCAAAATGTTGAAAAAAACTCTAAACATGTCAACATTGATTTTAGGATTCTCCACCGGAGTTTTAGAGATTTGGACGTGAAAGTGTCAAAATCTTGTAGGGGGATTTGTAAAACTTTGCGTGAATGTCAAATATTTCACCAGGATTTCCAAAATGTTGAAAAAAACCTCGAAACATGTCAACATTGATTTTAGGATTCTCCACCGGAGTTTTAGAGATTTGGCCGTGAAAGTGTCAAAATCTTGTCGGGGGATTCGGAAAACTTTGCGAGAATGTCAAACGTTTCACTGTAATTTCCAAAATGTTGAAAAAAACTCTAAACATGTCAACATTGATTTTAGGATTCTCCACCGGAGTTTTAGAGATTTGGACGTGAAAGTGTCAAAATCTTCTGGGGGATTCGGTAAACTTTGCGAGAATGTCAAAAGTTTCACTGGGATTTCCAAAATGTTGAAAAAAACTCTAAACATGTCAAAATTTTTCTTATGACTCTCTACCAGAGTTTCATATATTTGGACGGGAAAGTGTCAAAACAATGTCGGTGATTTGGAAAAATTTGCGAGAATGTCAAAAGTTTCACCGGGATGTCCAAAATGTTGAAAAAAACTCTAAACATGTCAATATTTTTTTTATGACTCTCTACCAGGGTTTCAGAGATTTGGACGGCAAAGTGTCAATATAATGTCGGGGATTTGGAAAACTTTGCGAAAATGTCAAAAGTTTCACCGGGATGTCCAAAATGTTGAAAAAAACTCTAAACATGTCAATATTCTTTTTATGACTCTCTACCAGAGTTTCAGAGATTTGGACGGCAAAGTGTCAAAATAATGTCGGGGATTTGGAAAACTTTGCGTAAATGTCAAAAGTTTCACCGGGATGTCCAAAATGTTGAAAAAAACTCTAAACATGTCAACATTGATTTTAGGATTCTCCACCGGAGTTTTAGTGATTTGGACGTGAAAGTGTCAAAATAATGTCGGGGGTTTGGACAACTTGGCGAGAATGTCAAAAGTTTCACCGGAATTTCCAAAATGTTGAAAAAACTCTAAACCTGTCAACATTGATTTTAGGATTCTCCGCGGGATTTTTAGAGATTTGGACGTGAAAGTGTCAAAATCTTGTCGGGGATTTGGAAAACTTTGCGAGAATGTCAAACGTTTCACCGGAATTTCCAAAATGTTGAAAAAAACTCTAAACATGTCAACATTGATTTTAGGATTCTCCACCGGAGTTTTAGAGATTTGGACGTGAAAGTGCAAAATCTTGTCGGGGATTTGGAAAACTTTGCAAGAATGTCAAAAGTTTCACCCGGAATGTCCAAAATGTTGAAAAAACCTCTAAACATGTCAACATTGATTTTAGGATTCTCCACCGGAGTTTTAGAGATTTGGACGTGAAAGTGTCAAAATCTTGTCGGGGGATTTGGAAAACTTTGCGAGAATGTCAAACTTTTCACTGAAATTTCCAAAATGTTGAAAAAAACTCTAAACATGTCAACATTGATTTTAGGATTCTCCACCGGAGTTTTAGAGATTTGGACCTGAAAGTGCCAAAATCTTTTGGGGGATTCGGTAAACTTTGCGAGAATGTCAAAAGTTTCACCGGGATGTCCAAAATGTTGAAAAAAACTCTAAACATGTCAACATTGATTTTAGGATTCTCCACGGGAGTTTTAGAGATTTGGCCGTGAAAGTGTCAAAATAATGTCGGGGGATTCGGAAAACTTTGCGAGAATGTCAAACGTTTCACCGGGATGTCCAAAATGTTGAAAAAAACTCTAAACATGTCAACATTGATTTTCGCATTCTCCACCGGAGTTTTAGAGATTTGGCCGTGAAAGTGTCAAAATAATGTCGGGGGATTCGGAAAACTTTGCGAGAATGTCAAACGTTTCACCGGGATGTCCAAAATGTTGAAAAAAACTCTAAACATGTCAACATTGATTTTAGGATTCTCCACCGGAGTTTTAGAGATTTGGACCTGAAAGTGCCAAAATCTTTTGGGGGATTCGGTAAACTTTGCGAGAATGTCAAAAGTTTCACCGGGATTTCCAAAATGTTGAAAAAAACTCTAAACATGTCAATATTTTTCTTATGACTCTCTACCAGAGTTTCAGATATTTGGACGGGAAAGTGTCAAAACAATGTCGGGGATTTGGAAAACTTTGCGAGAATGTCAAAAGTTTCACCGGGATTTCCAAAATGTTGAAAAAAACTCTAAACATGTCAATATTTTTTTTATGACTCTCTACCAGAGTTTCAGAGATTTGGACGGCAAAGTGTCAAAATAATGTTCGGGATTTGGAAAACTTGACGAGAATGTCAAAAGTTTCACCGGGATGTCCAAAATGTTGAAAAAACTCTAAACCTGTCAACATTGATTTTAGGATTCTCCACCGGAGTTTTAGATATTTGGACCTGAAAGTGTCAAAATAATGTCGGGGGATTCGGAAAACTTTGCGAGAATGTCAAACGTTTCACCGGGATGTCGAAAATGTTTAAAAAATTCTAAACATGTCAACATTGATTTTAGGATTCTCCCCCGGAGTTTTAGAGGTTTGGACGTAAAAGTGTCAAAATCTTGTCAAGGATTTGGAAAACTTTGCGAGAATGTCAAAAGTTTCACCGGGATTTCCAAAATGTTGAAAAAAACTCTAAACATGTCAACATTGATTTTAGGATTCTCCACGGGAGTTTTAGAGATTTGGACGTGAAAGTGTCAAAATCTTGTCGGGGGATTCAGAAAACTTTGCGAGAATGTCAAACGTTTACCAGGATTTCCAAAATGTTGAAAAAAAGTCTAAACATGTCAACATTGATTTTAGGATTCTCCACCGGAGTTTTAGAGATTTGGACCTGAAAGTGTCAAAATCTTTTGGGGGATTCTGTAAACTTTGCGAGAATGTCAAAAGTTTCACCGGGATTTCCAAAATGTTGAAAAAACCTCTAAACATGTCAACATTGATTTTAGCATTCTCCACCGGAGTTTTAGAGATTTGGACGTGAAAGTGTCAAAATAATGTCGGGGGTTTGGAAAACTTGGCGAGAATGTAAAAAGTTTCACCGGAATTTCCAAAATGTTGAAAAAACTCTAAACCTGTCAACATTGATTTTAGTATTCTCCGCGGGATTTTTAGAGATTTGGAAGTGAAAGTGTCAAAATCTTGTCGGGGATTTGGAAAACTTTCCGTGAATGTCAAAAGTTTCACCGGGATTTCCAAAATGTTGAAAAAAACTCTAAACATGTCAATATTTTTTTTATGACTCTCTACCAGAGTTTCAGAGATTTGGACGGCAAAGTGTCAAAATAATGTTGGGGATTCGGAAAACTTTCCCGTGAATGTCAAAAGTTTCACCGGAATTTTTAAAATGTTGAAAAAAACTCTAAACCTGTCAACATTGATTTTAGGATTCTCCACCGGAGTTTTAGAGATTTGGCCGTGAAAGTGTCAAAATCTTGTCGGGGCATTCGGAAAACTTTGCGAGAATGTCAAAAGTTTCACCGGATTTCCAAAATGTTGAAAAAACTCTAAAACTGTCAACATTGATTTTAGGATTCTCCGTGGGAGTTTTAGAGATTTGGACGTGAAAGTGTCAAAATCTTGTCGGGGATTTGGAAAACTTTTCGAGAATGTCAAAAGTTTCACTGGGATTTCCAAAATGTTGAAAAAAACTCTAAACATGTCAAAATTTTTCTTATGACTCTCTACCAGAGTTTCAGAGATTTGGACGGCAAAGTGTCAAAATAATGTTGGGGATTCGGAAAACTTTCCCGTGAATGTCAAAAGTTTCACCGGAATTTTTAAAATGTTGAAAAAAACTCTAAACCTGTCAACATTGATTTTAGGATTCTCCACCGGAGTTTTAGAGATTTGGCCGTGAAAGTGTCAAAATCTTGTCGTGGCATTCGGAAAACTTTGCGAGAATGTCAAAAGTTTCACCGGATTGCCAAAATGTTGAAAAAACTCTAAAACTGTCAACATTGATTTTAGGATTCTCCGTGGGAGTTTTAGAGATTTGGACGTGAAAGTGTCAAAATCTTGTCGGGGATTTGGAAAACTTTTCGAGAATGTCAAAAGTTTCACCGGGATTTCCAAAATGTTGAAAAAACCTCTAAACATGTCAACATTGATTTTAGGATTCTCCACCGGAGTTTTAGAGATTTGGACGTGAAAGTGTCAAAATCTTGTAGGGGGATTTGTAAAACTTTGCGTGAATGTCAAATATTTCACCAGGATTTCCAAAATGTTGAAAAAAACCTCGAAACATGTCAACATTGATTTTAGGATTCTCCACCGGAGTTTTAGAGATTTGGCCGTGAAAGTGTCAAAATCTTGTCGGGGGATTCGGAAAACTTTGCGAGAATGTCAAACGTTTCACTGTAATTTCCAAAATGTTGAAAAAAACTCTAAACATGTCAACATTGATTTTAGGATTCTCCACCGGAGTTTTAGAGATTTGGACGTGAAAGTGTCAAAATCTTCTGGGGGATTCGGTAAACTTTGCGAGAATGTCAAAAGTTTCACTGGGATTTCCAAAATGTTGAAAAAAACTCTAAACATGTCAAAATTTTTCTTATGACTCTCTACCAGAGTTTCATATATTTGGACGGGAAAGTGTCAAAACAATGTCGGTGATTTGGAAAACTTTGCGAGAATGTCAAAAGTTTCACCGGGATGTCCAAAATGTTGAAAAAAACTCTAAACATGTCAATATTTTTTTTATGACTCTCTACCAGGGTTTCAGAGATTTGGACGGCAAAGTGTCAATATAATGTCGGGGATTTGGAAAACTTTGCGAAAATGTCAAAAGTTTCACCGGGATGTCCAAAATGTTGAAAAAAACTCTAAACATGTCAATATTCTTTTTATGACTCTCTACCAGAGTTTCAGAGATTTGGACGGCAAAGTGTCAAAATAATGTCGGTGATTTGGAAAACTTTGCGTAAATGTCAAAAGTTTCACCGGGATGTCCAAAATGTTGAAAAAAACTCTAAACATGTCAACATTGATTTTAGGATTCTCCACCGGAGTTTTAGTGATTTGGACGTGAAAGTGTCAAAATAATGTCGGGGGTTTGGACAACTTGGCGAGAATGTCAAAAGTTTCACCGGAATTTCCAAAATGTTGAAAAAACTCTAAACCTGTCAACATTGATTTTAGGATTCTCCGCGGGATTTTTAGAGATTTGGACGTGAAAGTGTCAAAATCTTGTCGGGGATTTGGAAAACTTTGCGAGAATGTCAAACGTTTCACCGGAATTTCCAAAATGTTGAAAAAAACTCTAAACATGTCAACATTGATTTTAGGATTCTCCACCGGAGTTTTAGAGATTTGGACGTGAAAGTGCAAAATCTTGTCGGGGATTTGGAAAACTTTGCAAGAATGTCAAAAGTTTCACCCGGAATGTCCAAAATGTTGAAAAAACCTCTAAACATGTCAACATTGATTTTAGGATTCTCCACCGGAGTTTTAGAGATTTGGACGTGAAAGTGTCAAAATCTTGTCGGGGGATTTGGAAAACTTTGCGAGAATGTCAAACTTTTCACTGAAATTTCCAAAATGTTGAAAAAAACTCTAAACATGTCAACATTGATTTTAGGATTCTCCACCGGAGTTTTAGAGATTTGGACCTGAAAGTGCCAAAATCTTTTGGGGGATTCGGTAAACTTTGCGAGAATGTCAAAAGTTTCACCGGGATGTCCAAAATGTTGAAAAAAACTCTAAACATGTCAACATTGATTTTAGGATTCTCCACGGGAGTTTTAGAGATTTGGCCGTGAAAGTGTCAAAATAATGTCGGGGGATTCGGAAAACTTTGCGAGAATGTCAAACGTTTCACCGGGATGTCCAAAATGTTGAAAAAAACTCTAAACATGTCAACATTGATTTTCGCATTCTCCACCGGAGTTTTAGAGATTTGGCCGTGAAAGTGTCAAAATCTTGTCGGGGGATTCGGAAAACTTTGCGAGAATGTCAAACGTTTCACCGGGATGTCCAAAATGTTGAAAAAAACTCTAAACATGTCAACATTGATTTTAGGATTCTCCACCGGAGTTTTAGAGATTTGGACGTGAAAGTGCCAAAATCTTTTGGGGGATTCGGTAAACTTTGCGAGAATGTCAAAAGTTTCACCGGGATTTCCAAAATGTTGAAAAAAACTCTAAACATGTCAATATTTTTCTTATGACTCTCTACCAGAGTTTCAGATATTTGGACGGGAAAGTGTCAAAACAATGTCGGGGATTTGGAAAACTTTGCGAGAATGTCAAAAGTTTCACCGGGATTTCCAAAATGTTGAAAAAAACTCTAAACATGTCAATATTTTTTTTATGACTCTCTACCAGAGTTTCAGAGATTTGGACGGCAAAGTGTCAAAATAATGTTCGGGATTTGGAAAACTTGACGAGAATGTCAAAAGTTTCACCGGGATGTCCAAAATGTTGAAAAAACTCTAAACCTGTCAACATTGATTTTAGGATTCTCCACCGGAGTTTTAGATATTTGGACCTGAAAGTGTCAAAATAATGTCGGGGGATTCGGAAAACATTGCGAGAATGTCAAACGTTTCACCGGGATGTCGAAAATGTTTAAAAAATTCTAAACATGTCAACATTGATTTTAGGATTCTCCCCCGGAGTTTTAGAGGTTTGGACGTAAAAGTGTCAAAATCTTGTCAAGGATTTGGAAAACTTTGCGAGAATGTCAAAAGTTTCACCGGGATTTCCAAAATGTTGAAAAAAACTCTAAACATGTCAACATTGATTTTAGGATTCTCCACGGGAGTTTTAGAGATTTGGACGTGAAAGTGTCAAAATCTTGTCGGGGGATTCGGAAAACTTTGCGAGAATGTCAAACGTTTACCAGGATTTCCAAAATGTTGAAAAAAAGTCTAAACATGTCAACATTGATTTTAGGATTCTCCACCGGAGTTTTAGAGATTTGGACCTGAAAGTGTCAAAATCTTTTGGGGGATTCTGTAAACTTTGCGAGAATGTCAAAAGTTTCACCGGGATTTCCAAAATGTTGAAAAAACCTCTAAACATGTCAACATTGATTTTAGGATTCTCCACCGGAGTTTTAGAGATTTGGACGTGAAAGTGTCAAAATCTTGTCGGGGATTTGGAAAACTTTGCGAGAATGTCAAAAGTTTCACCGGGATTTCCAAAATGTTGAAAAAAACTCTAAACATGTCAATATTTTTTTTATGACTCTCTACCAGGGTTTCAGAGATTTGGACGGCAAAGTGTCAAAATAATGTCGGGGATTTGGAAAACTTTGCGAGTATGTCAAAAGTTTCTCCGGGATGTCCAAAATGTTGAAAAAAACTCTAAACATGTCAACATTGATTTTAGGATTCTCCAACGGAGTTTTAGAGATTTGGACGTGAAAGTGTCAAAATCTTGTCGGGGGATTCGGAAAACTTTGCGAGAATGTCAAAAGTTTCACTGGGATTTCCAAAATGTTGAAGAAAACTCTAAACATGTCAACATTAATTTTAGGATTCTCCACCGGAGTTTTAGAGATTTGGATGTGAAAGTGTCAAAATAATGTCGGGGGTTTGGAAAACTTGGCGAGAATGTCAAAAGTTTCACTGGAATTTCCAAAATGTTGAAAAAACTCTAAACCTGTCAACATTGATTTTAGGATTCTCCGCGGGATTTTTAGAGATTTGGACGTGAAAGTGTCAAAATCTTGTCGTGGATTTGGAAAACTTTCCGTGAATGTCAAAAGATTCACCGGGATTTCCAAAATGTTGAAAAAAACCTCTAAACATGTCAACATTGATTTTAGGATTCTCCACCGGAGTTTTAGAGATTTGGACGGCAAAGTGTCAAAATCTTTTGGGGGATTCGGTAAACTTTGCGAGAATGTCAAAATTTTCACCGGGATTTCCAAAATGTTGAAAAAAACTCTAAACATGTCAATATTTTTCTTATGACTCTCTACCAGAGTTTCAGATATTTGGACGGGAAAGTGTCAAAACAATGTCGGGGATTTGGAAAACTTTGCGAGAATGTCAAAAGTTTCACCGGGATTTCCAAAATGTTGAAAATACTCTAAACATGTCAACATTGATTTTAGGATTCTCCACCAGAGTTTTAGAGATTTGGACGTGAAAGTGTCAAAATCTTGTGGGGGATTTGGAAAATCTTTGCGAGAATGTCAAAAGTTTCACCGGGATGTCCAAAATGTTGAAAAAAACTCTAAACATGTCAACACTGATTTTAGGATTCTCCACCGGAGTTTTAGAGATTTGGACGTGAAAGTGTCAAAATCTTTTGGGGGATTTGGAAAACTTTGCGAGAATGTCAAAAGTTTCACCGGAATTTCCAAAATGTTGAAAAAAACTCTAAACATGTCAATATTTTTTTTATGACTCTCTACCAGAGTTTCAGAGATTTGGACGGCAAAGTGTCAAAATAATGTCGGGGATTTGGAAAACGTGGCGAGAATGTCAAAAGTTTCACCGGAATTTCCAAAATGTTGAAAAAAACTCTAAACATGTCAATATTTTTTTTATGACTCTCTACCAGAGTTTCAGAGATTTGGACGGCAAAGTGTCAAAATAATGTCGGGGATTTGGAAAACGTGGCGAGAATGTCAAAAGTTTCACCGGGATGTCCAAAATGTTGAAAAAAACTCTAAACCTGTCAACATTGATTTTAGGGTTCTCCACCGGAGTTTTAGAGATTTGGACGTGAAAGTGTCAAAATCTTTTGGGGGATTCGGAAAACTTTGCGAGAATGTCAAACGTTTACCAGGATTTCCAAAATGTTGAAAAAAAGTCTAAACATGTCAACATTGATTTTAGGATTCTCCACCGGAGTTTTAGAGATTTGGACCTGAAAGTGTCAAAATCTTTTGGGGGATTCTGTAAACTTTGCGAGAATGTCAAAAGTTTCACCGGGATTTCCAAAATGTTGAAAAAACCTCTAAACATGTCAACATTGATTTTAGCATTCTCCACCGGAGTTTTAGAGATTTGGACGTGAAAGTGTCAAAATAATGTCGGGGGTTTGGAAAACTTGGCGAGAATGTAAAAAGTTTCACCGGAATTTCCAAAATGTTGAAAAAACTCTAAACCTGTCAACATTGATTTTAGTATTCTCCGCGGGATTTTTAGAGATTTGGAAGTGAAAGTGTCAAAATCTTGTCGGGGATTTGGAAAACTTTCCGTGAATGTCAAAAGTTTCACCGGGATTTCCAAAATGTTGAAAAAAACTCTAAACATGTCAATATTTTTTTTATGACTCTCTACCAGAGTTTCAGAGATTTGGACGGCAAAGTGTCAAAATAATGTTGGGGATTCGGAAAACTTTCCCGTGAATGTCAAAAGTTTCACCGGAATTTTTAAAATGTTGAAAAAAACTCTAAACCTGTCAACATTGATTTTAGGATTCTCCACCGGAGTTTTAGAGATTTGGCCGTGAAAGTGTCAAAATCTTGTCGGGGCATTCGGAAAACTTTGCGAGAATGTCAAAAGTTTCACCGGATTTCCAAAATGTTGAAAAAACTCTAAAACTGTCAACATTGATTTTAGGATTCTCCGTGGGAGTTTTAGAGATTTGGACGTGAAAGTGTCAAAATCTTGTCGGGGATTTGGAAAACTTTTCGAGAATGTCAAAAGTTTCACTGGGATTTCCAAAATGTTGAAAAAAACTCTAAACATGTCAAAATTTTTCTTATGACTCTCTACCAGAGTTTCAGAGATTTGGACGGCAAAGTGTCAAAATAATGTTGGGGATTCGGAAAACTTTCCCGTGAATGTCAAAAGTTTCACCGGAATTTTTAAAATGTTGAAAAAAACTCTAAACCTGTCAACATTGATTTTAGGATTCTCCACCGGAGTTTTAGAGATTTGGCCGTGAAAGTGTCAAAATCTTGTCGTGGCATTCGGAAAACTTTGCGAGAATGTCAAAAGTTTCACCGGATTGCCAAAATGTTGAAAAAACTCTAAAACTGTCAACATTGATTTTAGGATTCTCCGTGGGAGTTTTAGAGATTTGGACGTGAAAGTGTCAAAATCTTGTCGGGGATTTGGAAAACTTTTCGAGAATGTCAAAAGTTTCACCGGGATTTCCAAAATGTTGAAAAAACCTCTAAACATGTCAACATTGATTTTAGGATTCTCCACCGGAGTTTTAGAGATTTGGACGTGAAAGTGTCAAAATCTTGTAGGGGGATTTGTAAAACTTTGCGTGAATGTCAAATATTTCACCAGGATTTCCAAAATGTTGAAAAAAACCTCGAAACATGTCAACATTGATTTTAGGATTCTCCACCGGAGTTTTAGAGATTTGGCCGTGAAAGTGTCAAAATCTTGTCGGGGGATTCGGAAAACTTTGCGAGAATGTCAAACGTTTCACTGTAATTTCCAAAATGTTGAAAAAAACTCTAAACATGTCAACATTGATTTTAGGATTCTCCACCGGAGTTTTAGAGATTTGGACGTGAAAGTGTCAAAATCTTCTGGGGGATTCGGTAAACTTTGCGAGAATGTCAAAAGTTTCACTGGGATTTCCAAAATGTTGAAAAAAACTCTAAACATGTCAAAATTTTTCTTATGACTCTCTACCAGAGTTTCATATATTTGGACGGGAAAGTGTCAAAACAATGTCGGTGATTTGGAAAACTTTGCGAGAATGTCAAAAGTTTCACCGGGATGTCCAAAATGTTGAAAAAAACTCTAAACATGTCAATATTTTTTTTATGACTCTCTACCAGGGTTTCAGAGATTTGGACGGCAAAGTGTCAATATAATGTCGGGGATTTGGAAAACTTTGCGAAAATGTCAAAAGTTTCACCGGGATGTCCAAAATGTTGAAAAAAACTCTAAACATGTCAATATTCTTTTTATGACTCTCTACCAGAGTTTCAGAGATTTGGACGGCAAAGTGTCAAAATAATGTCGGTGATTTGGAAAACTTTGCGTAAATGTCAAAAGTTTCACCGGGATGTCCAAAATGTTGAAAAAAACTCTAAACATGTCAACATTGATTTTAGGATTCTCCACCGGAGTTTTAGTGATTTGGACGTGAAAGTGTCAAAATAATGTCGGGGGTTTGGACAACTTGGCGAGAATGTCAAAAGTTTCACCGGAATTTCCAAAATGTTGAAAAAACTCTAAACCTGTCAACATTGATTTTAGGATTCTCCGCGGGATTTTTAGAGATTTGGACGTGAAAGTGTCAAAATCTTGTCGGGGATTTGGAAAACTTTGCGAGAATGTCAAACGTTTCACCGGAATTTCCAAAATGTTGAAAAAAACTCTAAACATGTCAACATTGATTTTAGGATTCTCCACCGGAGTTTTAGAGATTTGGACGTGAAAGTGCAAAATCTTGTCGGGGATTTGGAAAACTTTGCAAGAATGTCAAAAGTTTCACCCGGAATGTCCAAAATGTTGAAAAAACCTCTAAACATGTCAACATTGATTTTAGGATTCTCCACCGGAGTTTTAGAGATTTGGACGTGAAAGTGTCAAAATCTTGTCGGGGGATTTGGAAAACTTTGCGAGAATGTCAAACTTTTCACTGAAATTTCCAAAATGTTGAAAAAAACTCTAAACATGTCAACATTGATTTTAGGATTCTCCACCGGAGTTTTAGAGATTTGGACCTGAAAGTGCCAAAATCTTTTGGGGGATTCGGTAAACTTTGCGAGAATGTCAAAAGTTTCACCGGGATGTCCAAAATGTTGAAAAAAACTCTAAACATGTCAACATTGATTTTAGGATTCTCCACGGGAGTTTTAGAGATTTGGCCGTGAAAGTGTCAAAATCTTGTCGGGGATTTGGAAAACTTTTCGAGAATGTCAAAAGTTTCACTGGGATTTCCAAAATGTTGAAAAAAACTCTAAACATGTCAAAATTTTTCTTATGACTCTCTACCAGAGTTTCAGAGATTTGGACGGCAAAGTGTCAAAATAATGTTGGGGATTCGGAAAACTTTCCCGTGAATGTCAAAAGTTTCACCGGAATTTTTAAAATGTTGAAAAAAACTCTAAACCTGTCAACATTGATTTTAGGATTCTCCACCGGAGTTTTAGAGATTTGGCCGTGAAAGTGTCAAAATCTTGTCGTGGCATTCGGAAAACTTTGCGAGAATGTCAAAAGTTTCACCGGATTGCCAAAATGTTGAAAAAACTCTAAAACTGTCAACATTGATTTTAGGATTCTCCGTGGGAGTTTTAGAGATTTGGACGTGAAAGTGTCAAAATCTTGTCGGGGATTTGGAAAACTTTTCGAGAATGTCAAAAGTTTCACCGGGATTTCCAAAATGTTGAAAAAACCTCTAAACATGTCAACATTGATTTTAGGATTCTCCACCGGAGTTTTAGAGATTTGGACGTGAAAGTGTCAAAATCTTGTAGGGGGATTTGTAAAACTTTGCGTGAATGTCAAATATTTCACCAGGATTTCCAAAATGTTGAAAAAAACCTCGAAACATGTCAACATTGATTTTAGGATTCTCCACCGGAGTTTTAGAGATTTGGCCGTGAAAGTGTCAAAATCTTGTCGGGGGATTCGGAAAACTTTGCGAGAATGTCAAACGTTTCACTGTAATTTCCAAAATGTTGAAAAAAACTCTAAACATGTCAACATTGATTTTAGGATTCTCCACCGGAGTTTTAGAGATTTGGACGTGAAAGTGTCAAAATCTTCTGGGGGATTCGGTAAACTTTGCGAGAATGTCAAAAGTTTCACTGGGATTTCCAAAATGTTGAAAAAAACTCTAAACATGTCAAAATTTTTCTTATGACTCTCTACCAGAGTTTCATATATTTGGACGGGAAAGTGTCAAAACAATGTCGGTGATTTGGAAAACTTTGCGAGAATGTCAAAAGTTTCACCGGGATGTCCAAAATGTTGAAAAAAACTCTAAACATGTCAATATTTTTTTTATGACTCTCTACCAGGGTTTCAGAGATTTGGACGGCAAAGTGTCAATATAATGTCGGGGATTTGGAAAACTTTGCGAAAATGTCAAAAGTTTCACCGGGATGTCCAAAATGTTGAAAAAAACTCTAAACATGTCAATATTCTTTTTATGACTCTCTACCAGAGTTTCAGAGATTTGGACGGCAAAGTGTCAAAATAATGTCGGTGATTTGGAAAACTTTGCGTAAATGTCAAAAGTTTCACCGGGATGTCCAAAATGTTGAAAAAAACTCTAAACATGTCAACATTGATTTTAGGATTCTCCACCGGAGTTTTAGTGATTTGGACGTGAAAGTGTCAAAATAATGTCGGGGGTTTGGACAACTTGGCGAGAATGTCAAAAGTTTCACCGGAATTTCCAAAATGTTGAAAAAACTCTAAACCTGTCAACATTGATTTTAGGATTCTCCGCGGGATTTTTAGAGATTTGGACGTGAAAGTGTCAAAATCTTGTCGGGGATTTGGAAAACTTTGCGAGAATGTCAAACGTTTCACCGGAATTTCCAAAATGTTGAAAAAAACTCTAAACATGTCAACATTGATTTTAGGATTCTCCACCGGAGTTTTAGAGATTTGGACGTGAAAGTGCAAAATCTTGTCGGGGATTTGGAAAACTTTGCAAGAATGTCAAAAGTTTCACCCGGAATGTCCAAAATGTTGAAAAAACCTCTAAACATGTCAACATTGATTTTAGGATTCTCCACCGGAGTTTTAGAGATTTGGACGTGAAAGTGTCAAAATCTTGTCGGGGGATTTGGAAAACTTTGCGAGAATGTCAAACTTTTCACTGAAATTTCCAAAATGTTGAAAAAAACTCTAAACATGTCAACATTGATTTTAGGATTCTCCACCGGAGTTTTAGAGATTTGGACCTGAAAGTGCCAAAATCTTTTGGGGGATTCGGTAAACTTTGCGAGAATGTCAAAAGTTTCACCGGGATGTCCAAAATGTTGAAAAAAACTCTAAACATGTCAACATTGATTTTAGGATTCTCCACGGGAGTTTTAGAGATTTGGCCGTGAAAGTGTCAAAATAATGTCGGGGGATTCGGAAAACTTTGCGAGAATGTCAAACGTTTCACCGGGATGTCCAAAATGTTGAAAAAAACTCTAAACATGTCAACATTGATTTTCGCATTCTCCACCGGAGTTTTAGAGATTTGGCCGTGAAAGTGTCAAAATCTTGTCGGGGGATTCGGAAAACTTTGCGAGAATGTCAAACGTTTCACCGGGATGTCCAAAATGTTGAAAAAAACTCTAAACATGTCAACATTGATTTTAGGATTCTCCACCGGAGTTTTAGAGATTTGGACGTGAAAGTGCCAAAATCTTTTGGGGGATTCGGTAAACTTTGCGAGAATGTCAAAAGTTTCACCGGGATTTCCAAAATGTTGAAAAAAACTCTAAACATGTCAATATTTTTCTTATGACTCTCTACCAGAGTTTCAGATATTTGGACGGGAAAGTGTCAAAACAATGTCGGGGATTTGGAAAACTTTGCGAGAATGTCAAAAGTTTCACCGGGATTTCCAAAATGTTGAAAAAAACTCTAAACATGTCAATATTTTTTTTATGACTCTCTACCAGAGTTTCAGAGATTTGGACGGCAAAGTGTCAAAATAATGTTCGGGATTTGGAAAACTTGACGAGAATGTCAAAAGTTTCACCGGGATGTCCAAAATGTTGAAAAAACTCTAAACCTGTCAACATTGATTTTAGGATTCTCCACCGGAGTTTTAGATATTTGGACCTGAAAGTGTCAAAATAATGTCGGGGGATTCGGAAAACATTGCGAGAATGTCAAACGTTTCACCGGGATGTCGAAAATGTTTAAAAAATTCTAAACATGTCAACATTGATTTTAGGATTCTCCCCCGGAGTTTTAGAGGTTTGGACGTAAAAGTGTCAAAATCTTGTCAAGGATTTGGAAAACTTTGCGAGAATGTCAAAAGTTTCACCGGGATTTCCAAAATGTTGAAAAAAACTCTAAACATGTCAACATTGATTTTAGGATTCTCCACGGGAGTTTTAGAGATTTGGACGTGAAAGTGTCAAAATCTTGTCGGGGGATTCGGAAAACTTTGCGAGAATGTCAAACGTTTACCAGGATTTCCAAAATGTTGAAAAAAAGTCTAAACATGTCAACATTGATTTTAGGATTCTCCACCGGAGTTTTAGAGATTTGGACCTGAAAGTGTCAAAATCTTTTGGGGGATTCTGTAAACTTTGCGAGAATGTCAAAAGTTTCACCGGGATTTCCAAAATGTTGAAAAAACCTCTAAACATGTCAACATTGATTTTAGGATTCTCCACCGGAG